>NW_018127889.1:2049955-2128023 GCF_001952655.1 Monopterus albus | reverse complement strand
TATCCTGGGAAGTGGGGCAACAGTGCCAGTGGTAATCAGAGCTCTTTGTATCCAAACACACAGTCGTGTTATAATCACAGATTGTTCTTCTTTCACCAATAACAGGTGTAATCCTCTCAATATGTGTAACCTGTCACATGCTCCAAACTCGGATTTTGCTGGAGATTTATACCTGGGCTCTGATTTGTTTCAAAATAGATTTAATGAGCTTTTAAAGACAGCATTTATAGAACCAGCACAACCACCCTGAATTATACTGTAATCAAAGCTACTGTAGGACTGGCAGAAAAAAAAGTGACTGGGCAAAGCCATAGTGGTGATCTTTAGGAACAAACTAGCTGCATGTGTGTCCATCTGGGCACCATGTACAAAGAATCAGGCATGCAAGACACTGCACATATATGTGTATCAATATCGGTAAAAACCTAACACACACGCACACACAAAAAATACACAGAGATTACCTGGTACTGATTTCACAATACAGTAAACATATGCATTACACATGTCAAGATAACAAACTGATTTTGTGCAAAATGAGATACGAGACACTCCTAAAACTTCGACAACATATTTTAGATTAACGTTGACTTTTGCCTCAAAATAGCTGCCGGCTAATTTTCTACCAATGAATTGACTAATGCTTGCAATTATAAGTTACTGAATGGCTTAATGAGTATGAGAAAGTGTGCTGACCCTAAAACGTTCATACTGTATATACTGTAAATATCTCTCAGTAATGTCTAAGAAGAGAATAAGTATGTAATTGAAACCAACTGCAGGGATGAAGCTCAGTGTTCATGACAGGACCTTTAGCAAGAAGACTAACAATACTGCAGACGAAGCATTACGACAAAAGGTGATTTGATGTGTGAAGATTTGACATATGATGAAGCACATACCTGAATTTCTTTGTATGCAGGCCTACAGTATATGTTACATCAGCACTGTCCAGACCCTGCTCTCAAGCGCTGTAATCCGTCTTGTGGTGTGTGAACTGACTTTGACAAATATCTGATTCAAGGCAGTGGAGATGCGCGTGTGAGGCGGTGAGCATGTGTGCCGAGATAAGAGCAGAAACATAAAAAGTGTAGGTAATGATCAAAAACGAGAGACAGATAAGCTTAAGCTGCTGCTCTGAAGCCTCATCTGCCCTAAAATACAGCAGAGCAGATGAATGAGACAGATGAGAAGTATAGAAAAAGACAGGGGGATCAGAAAAACCCATCTGAAGTCCTCACATGATGTATTTTTAATCCAGCTCACGAAGCTGAAAAAAAAAAAACTGTTTTCCTAAGACATAAAAACCTTATAAAATAAATACCCCAGATAGCTGAATGTTTGTAAAATTCATTCAAATGCAACATTTTTTCTATACTGATTTTCCTTTTGCTCCTGGTTAGTGTATATGTTACAATATATAATTTAAAAGTTACATACTTGAATAAATTGCTTATTGTAAGGGTCAGAATGACCTTTAGGTTTGTGAAAAATGCTTTGTTTTCCTCCCAACATTCATGTTATTCCTGCCTACATCCATTTTGTGGTGATTTCTTGACATCAGTCATGGACTTGTTCCATCTCTGTCAGATTGCCTAATTTTAATGGTTGGACACAGTACACTGACATCACTGCTGAATGAATGCTACTACCATGACCAAAACAAACCAGAGCTTTGTAACCCTGGCTGAACACATTTCAATCTACACTGCTCTGATTTATTTGCTCGCAAGCATACAATACAGTACAGTGTTTCTTGTGCCAAATAACAGCACCTCACTGGCCATAGTGCTCAGTCTGCCTAGAAACAATGGTGTAACGTAAGACATACTAAGTTGGCTGATGTCAGTAAGACCACAGTATAAAGAACTATAGAACTGACACTATGCATCACTACTATGTTATTTTATAAAATATTTTCTATTGAAAGACACATTTACAATAAAAAGCTAAAACTGGTTATCTGTGACACTATACCAAAAGTAATAGTGTTAACACTGGTGTTAACAGTGACCTCAGTCTCATGCTACCTGCACTGGATTCAAGGGATCCAAAGGGATCCAAACTTAGTTTGCAACAGACAGAAACAAACTGAAAAGTAGCATTAAAAACAGCTGCACCGACAGAGGGAGATGGCTGAATTACACAAGCACATATGGCACAAACTGCACAGTCAAACAATTCCTGGGAGGCTGTGGAGGAAATGAAAGCTGGTGTTTTATCACTGTCCCAATCACTCCCACCCCCAGACTCCACAGACCACGTTTGCTGCACAAGAAGCAGATGTGAGGGAGACTTCCACCCTTTTAAGTAAGTGTGAATCCACGGTGCTTAATGATGTCAACATACAGTACATCTGTTGCCATGGCACTTGGCTCTAATCTCATATGGATAAGCAGGCACCCAGTGGTTGCCCTGCTCTGGCACAGAACTGTAACAGCAGCTGGCATGTACAGATACATGTGGCAAAGAAAATAAAAAACATAGTAAAGTAAATAAAACCCAAGCCAAGTGATTCGCTTTAAAGTTGAGTGTTTCATTATGGTTTCAACTTCAGGGAGTCTCAACAGTTGGTCTCTAATGAGCCGAAAGCTAGGAGAGTAAAGAGACTGACCAACAACACGACTTATTCTGAAACCTTCAATTGAAAACTGGACATGCTATGCACTCTGTTCACTGAGCAACTACAGCAGCAGGTGTCAGCTCAGTGGGCTTAATACTGGCTTCACTGTCACTGGCATGTGTATCAGTGTGTTTGTTTGGAGCAGATGCATTTGACTGTGAGACCATTTATTACTGTATATTTGCACATGTGGGCTGTTTGTGCAACCGTGTTCTTCCCTCACAATGACATTGTGAGGTATGTTCTTCCTGCACTGGGGGAAATCCACCAGGGAAACTCTGGCCTGAGCAAACTCCCTCCCATTTCTATCCCCTCTCTCTCTCTCTCTCTCCTCATCCACTCTGCTTTTTATCCCTCCATCCGCTCCCTTGTTCCTTGTCAGCTGTAGGGGAGATCCAGATGTGAGGGGGGACTTGGACAGGAAAAGCAGGAGAGCAGGAGAGAGAGAGAGACAGAAATCCACTTCCCCCCGGTGACAGACTTCATTGTCCGAGGCCTTTTCGAAGAGCCTTTACACACATACACTCAAACAATTATGTGCCCCAAACAGTGGAGTCCCTCTAGTCGACAAGGCTCGATGTGTGTGTGTGTGTGTGTGTGTATCTGGCAACAAAGCAAATCAATGATGAACAACATTTTGCTAGAGATCTAGTGTTGATATTTAGCTGGCTTATTTACTAGGGATCTTGGCCAGGCATGAGGCTATTGTTCGCATTCTGCGAGCAGAGAGGAGGAAATCAGCAAGCACCCGAGAGAATATGACAGAGCGAGGCAGCAGTATGCCAGCGTTCCTCTCTCTCTTTTTTTTGCTTTGCTCTCTCTGTTACAGTTAAACTTCCACATTTACATGATCAGATAGGAATACTTGAATAAATTTAATTTCCACAAGCTCACTAAAATGGAAGACAACACAGGTAATCACTGAGAATACCTCCAAACAACACTACAGACACACACGCACAGCATGTAGCCATGTGTATTAAGTTAATAGAATGACTCAGCATAAAGGGAACTGCTCAGGCAGAAATGAGAGCAGATCTAGAGAGACTCTCACTACTAGAGAGTTTTTCTCACCAACTTACTCTGTACAAACGTTTCTCTGCTACACATACAGTATCTCCTCAACACTAACCAAACACAGACCCACAAGGCGAAATCTCTGACAGGGCAAACAAATAAATGAGACAACTGTTCTCTTCTGAAAAAAGCCCAAAGTTAAAATAAGTACTCACCGCCAGGCAACCAGAGTCTTTTCCAGTCAGTCGTTCTGCAGACCTAACACAGACTAAGTCTCTGAGAACGGGAGAAACAAGTAGTGTACAGTGGAGAACAATGCATGTGTGCCGGAGTGCAGGAAAGCGTAAGCAGAGCGGAGACACAGAGAGGAGACACAGAGAGGTCCAGTCATGAGGCTAGAGGAGGGGAAGAGAGGTGGATTAGCTATAGGATAGTCTACAGTAACTCAGATTTGGCAGAGGGAGGGGTCTCATCCTTTGCTCCACATGTATTTTCCCCTTTCCCCTTTCTCTCCAAAAATGTTTCAACGACTCTCGCATTTCTTGTCATTTCAAAAATTGAATTGGTCTGGCCTTCCTCTCTTGGTCCACTCCTCTTCCATTTATTACAGCTCATTTCTTTTTATTTTCATCTTTCTCTCTCACACACACACACACACACACACACACACACACACACACACGTAGTGTCCCTTTGTTGCTATTAAACAGCTCTGCACAGGCTGGTGTGCTCTAAAGGACTCTTCCTCTTAAAGTCAAGAATGTGGCACTCCACCTAGACACACCTAAGCTGTGCAGACACATTAAAATAAAACACACATGCACTACAGACATCTTTACTCATACGTGTACACATACAAAGGGAACCATCTGGGTACAGGAGGGAGGACAGTTTCCTACTGACTCATTTGCCTATACTGGTCGTGTATTTGATGATAAAAACTGTAGAAATTTACAGGCTACTCAGCTTTTGGATCCCCGTCTTTCTGATGCCACTTGTTTTTTCTGCCTTTTTATTCAAAGGCCCTAATTCACACGCAGCCCAGATACCACGCTGTATCAGGGGAAGGAAGAAAAGCAAAAAGAGACAGAGAAAAGAGGAACCTGATACAGCTAAAAACAATCATTTGAATGAGTCATTGAGCACTGAGGTTTGGGGTATTTTTCACTTTTAATTTGGGAGACAGAGAGAGCAACCAAAAAAGAAGAAAGAATTGATCCATTTCAGAACGTTGCACTCCCGAGGACTCCCTGAGGTCATGGGAGAGGAGGAAGGAAGAATGGGGGGGGGGAGAAAGCAAACGCGGGGCAGGCGAGGACAGACATGGGATTGGATAACAGAGCAACGTCTTCTACACGTCCTAAACTCATCCTCTGGGACATGGCTCGGCGAGTCAGTGTTGCTGACAGAACCAAATAACATAGGGTACAGTATACCACTAACCCAGACACAGGGATAGTGATGGTGAGCAGACAGTGACACGCTGCCAAATAGAAAACAGATCACGGACACACAACCTAAAGCAGTGGAAACCAAAATACCGTGAAGCTACAAACAGAGCTGATGTGCACCTTCTAAAAAAAATGCATGTCAAGGCCAGAGATGACAGACGAGACAGTGGGAAGCAAGTTGATGAACTGC
Organism: Monopterus albus; assembly: GCF_001952655.1. Lineage (NCBI taxonomy): Eukaryota > Metazoa > Chordata > Actinopteri > Synbranchiformes > Synbranchidae > Monopterus > Monopterus albus. The sequence goes on along the minus strand of NW_018127889.1, from coordinate 2,122,742 downwards.
TCAGCCATTTCCAGGTCAAATCTTCTCTTTCCTGTATTTGTAGATCACAAATTACACTGGACAAAAAAAAAAAACTAAACAGCATCAATACAGTGATATTAGTCCAGTAACCCTCTGACCAACCTGTATATCTCTTGCATAAACTAACACTACAGCTGACCTGAATTCTGTTTAGACCTGAAGTCACAACATTTAGAGAAGGAAACACAGAGAAAAGGTTCATGTAAACACACAGCAACAGAGTTACGAAAAAAGCAGAGAGAGGCCCTTCTGGATGGGCAGTGTGGCCAAAATATACAGCATAAACAGGCAGTACTGCAGGCATGTATACACATACAAATGAAGGAATACTAGCAAAATGCAGTCAACATTCTTTGTTCAAGTGGCTGAACAGCACACTTCCTGTGTATGAAATCAAATATTTGTAATGTTTCTGAGCCACTTGAGGCAATATTGTACCTTTCCTAGCATGTAGTTGGATCAGTCAAATGTAATCATAGCATTACCATGTTTGACTCTTTCAGAATTACACCAGCCTATGTTTCAGCAAGCACCAAATAAATAAAGACCTCCAGCTTTATTTCCATGTGCATAAACAAGAGACAGAATTAGTGCTGGGTATCGAACTTCGATACTTTTATGGCATCGATTGAGTTACTTCAATACCACTGAGTATCAAAAAAATGCTTATCTACTTTATAGGTGAGGTAAGGATGGTCATTAACACATAATTAAAAGAGGGCTATATATGTACATGGGTTACACAAATACACAGATGCAGCCATTTCTGCAGTACTGAGGTTATTTGTTGGCAGGTACAGAAACAAAGAGTCCATGCATTCCATTGTTGCTGTTGACTGAGGTACAATACTCGTTGTACTTGTTGATCTGGATTTATCTGCATAGACGCACATGTCACACTAGTAGGAGTAAATATAATAAACCTCCAAGCTACAGCAGTGTGTCTATTTTATATCATGGTTTATGATTTTCTTTCACATTTTAAAAATGTAAGTGCACATTATTTGTATATACATTTGTAATTATTTAGTTTTTTGTTGGTCTACATCTGACTCTGCTTCTGTCTCTGACTTAAGCACACAACCAGGCAGGGCCACACAGGAGAAACTCACAACTCTCAGTATCAATTAGCAGAATGTAAATAGGCCATTCAATTACTTTTTGCACCGAGCACCATCTTTGTTCCTCTTGAGGAAAATAGTCAACAGCAGACACAAATGAACCAGAGCACTCATCTAACGTCTGCCTGCCCACTAGCAATAGATGGCAGCACCAGGAAGTGTGGTTGTACCTGTGAGAGCATGGCTGTATGTTGAGACGAGTTTATGCTATGTCCAAACATTTTTTTTAAATCTAGGTTCTTAATGTTAATAAAATTACTGAAATGGGTTACCTACAAAACAGCTGAACACTAATTAAAAACAGTATTAAAATGCATTATACTGCTGTATATTCCTATATAATAACCCAGTTCTTTCACATTGCTGTCCTCCCAGGGCACGATGACAGTCCACAGAGTGTTTCTGACCACTGTGACCGGAGCTAACTAGATATACAGTGTAGACACACGCAGTCATACACACAGGGACAAGTCTTCCTTAACGATCTGCAACCCATGAATGAGTAATGAGTCTGAACAGAGAAAGAAGGAGGAAAAAGAGGACATGGGAAGCTTTAGAGCTTTTCAAAGGAGAAAAAGAGAAAATTTCACTCATTTATAGCCTGAATGCCTTTGCACAGCTGTCAATGTTTTTAAATGTATCAAAAGATTTTTTGACACCTCAGCAGTGCATCAAAAGCATTCAGGAATTTTAAACAAGCAGTGAATAAGGAATTTAGCAGCAACATCCCATTTAAAGCGATTTATATGCAAATGTGTAACAAGCAGCAGTGCATAGACGGGCTGCAGAAGAATTGGCGCTCACTCGTTGACTTAAATGACCTGCTACACTAATATAGACTCCCATTAATGAGCTACAACCTCCACAAACATACAAACCTACACAGTGCTTACAAAACACTTCATGCAACTGCTTTTCAGATTTCATATTTTTATGCTTGATCTCAGTTGACCCCACTGAACGATTTGTAGCATTCTATCACTAGATGGCAGTAAAGATTTGGTCTTACTCTCACACAAACACACACACTTGTAGAGATGCCAGAACAGGGAGTGAACGTGATGAAAGACCATAGCAGAAAGCAGACAACCAGACTCGACCACAAAGCACGTAGGGCTGAGGGTTAGAGACACAGTCTAAGGATTTTCTCTCACACCATAATAAAAAAAAGTTTACACTTCCAAAGGCAGAGCCAACATGCATATAGCTATAAAAACAGGGGTTACTTTTTTTTTTTTTTACCTATTTAAGGCCAGTAGATCAGACTGGTGCTAGTGAGGAAGTACTTTTTTCTCTTTGAGTGGCACTAGCAAGCTTGGCTGTAAAATGAAATGAACAACCGTTCTGTATTCCATATTAGTATTAGTGCCGCAAGCTATGAGGGGGCTGGTTGTGTGCTGATGAAGAGAGACAGGCGAGCTGGAGAAGGCAGAACTCCATTAGATTTAGCCTGAAGGGTCGAAAAGCCACAACGCCCGGGTTCACAACGTCAAGCTGCATGGAACCTTTTTCTTTCATACAGAGTGGAGGCTGGCAGCATCCTCTAACAACCACAGCCAAGTCACTTGTGAGCTGTGTAGATTGATAATACAGTATTATTTACTTTGCTTCCTGCTTGGTTTTATGTACTGTACCAAATATTGGGGCAACACTGGAGCGGGTACACTACAGGACTTTAGAAGCAATTCCATATTCACATCTATATTTTCCTGCTTAACCACAGTGAGACGTACTCATGGGTGCCTTTTTGCATGTGGAACATAAAGATATGTTAAACTCAGATGGGGTTTACTTAAATTACAGAGCATCTTCAATTCAGTTGAAGTGCCGCTTAAAGGCAGCAAAAATACTAAGGGTTTCTACATTTCCATAGCATTAATTTTAGCCACACTAGATGCATAAGTCTAGGGACGGCAAGTTCAGTCTGTTTTATACAAATTGAAATATCTCCATAATTATTGAAATGATGGCCAAATTTTGTACAGACATTCATGTTACCAGAGAATGAGTTCAAATGATTTTGGTGTTCCCCTGACTTTCTGTGCCATCTTGACAAAAAAAAATTGACATGACATGAAATGTGGGGCACAGAGAATGAACTGTAATAACTTTGTTGCCACCCTGGTTTTTCATCTAGCACCATCGCCAGGTCAAACTTGTAACAGCTATAAAATCAGTGGGCTTCTGTCAACATCAGTTGTCCTTTGTGTTTAGGATTAATTAGCAAATATCAGTCTGCCAAAATGCTAAACTGTGCCCAATACAGCAGCTACCATGTCTGTAGACTCTGTCTTGGAATTATATGGAAAACCCCACAAACATCACCACCATAAGTCAGATGTAAATATTGTTTTTGTTTTACATACAAAAAAAAAAAAAATTCCCTACTCGCCCCCCACTTTGGGGCAGTCTTGTATGCCTTCCTTCAAGCTCGGGTCCTCTACCAGAGGCCTGGGAACTTGAGGGTCCTGCACAGTATCTTAGCTGTTCCTAGGACTGCACTCTTCTGGACAAAGATCTCAGATGTTGTTCCTGGGATCTGTTGGAGCCACTCTCCCATTTTGGGGGTCACAGCCCCCAGTGTTCCTATTACCACAGGGACCACTTGTTGGTTGGCCATTACCAGTTTGTCAGTTTGTATCTTGAAGTCCCACAGGATCTTAGCTTGGTCATTCTCAACCACCTTTGGAGGTGCATCCCATTTTGACTTTGGGACTTCCAGCCTGTACTCAGCACAGATGTTTCTGTACACTATGCCAGCCACTTGGTTATGGCGTTCCATGTATGCCCTGCCTGCTAGCATCTTGCACCCCACTGTTATGTGCTGGATTGTCTTGGGGGCATCTTTGCACAGCCTGCACCTGGGGTCCTGTCTGGTATGGTAGACCCCTGCCTCTATTGATCTTGTACTTAGAGCTTGTTCTTGTGCTGCCAGGATTAGTGCCTCTGTGCTGACATGTACGTAACCCCTCTCGTAACCCCCGTGAGAGGGGTTACATAGGGAGGATGTAGGACCTATGGATACTATATACATATGCGTAGCTAATTCAACTGTATACAGCAACATAACCAAGTCAAATTTGTTGGTCGGAAACAAGATCTTTAATTTCCCCAAAATCTAACTATCTTTTCAATTGCGGACATGAAAGCCATGGATTCAACACTATTACAGAAGCTGTGCTGAGGGGCTGCATGAATTGCTGTGTGCCTGGTTACACCTTCTACCTCCCGTCCAACAGAAGCAGGGCAATTGTGGGGTATTCTCATCTATACTAAATTACTAGAATCTTTCATTTCAGTGTAGTCTGTTATAAATCTTCACTGTCACTCTCATCCTCCTAGTTTTTCTTTTGTCTTACACCACCTTGCAGCTCAAATCACAGGTTTGGGGGCAAGCAGTCCAGTCTGGATAGAACAAATCCACTGAGAGACCTGATGATTGCCTGTGATTACACTCCGTGTCCTGCTCTCCCTCCGACCATCTCCTCTGGGCTCATCTGGCCAGTCTTGGCTGAGGTAATGCTCTCCACACTCAAATCATTAACTGGAGACAGCCGGAGCGAGGAAAAGCTCACCAGGGAGGCACTGACACGTTTCCTTCACCTTGACACTGCCTGGAGGTTACACCATTCATTTCATAGTAAAGTACAGTTTTGAGAGGTGAGAGTCATGTGAATCAATGGCTTCTGAGCTATAAAAGGTCCCTCTGTGTAGGGGAGTCTTATTCCCTGCACTCTAGCTGTTTAACATGCTTTGAACTGTTGGAACATCTGTCAGCGAAAGATGTGTGTGTAACTGTGCGTTAGAGAGAGGGACTGTGAATCTATCGATATGTATGCATCAATGAGTGTGGTGTGGTGTGTGTGTGATGGTAGTGTGGTGTGGTGTGTGTGTGTGTGATGGTGTGATGTGTGTGTAGTCTACTGGTAAAAAACAAAAACACATACTAGCCTGAGCTTAATCCCATGTCCTGACATGGCTTACTGCCGCTGTCTAACCAGTCAGTCATAGTATACACCATGCACCATGTCTGTCTTCTCACATTACCAAACAGTCAGTCAGTAACATAGATTCACATGTATGTTATAAAACATGCAAGCACTTATAGGTGAGATAATGCTAAGTGGAACATGCTGACAATAAAGGTTTGACAGGTGTGATTTGCTAGTCACCTGTGCTCTGACTTGACAGCTGTCTTCACTGCATGTCAGTCAAAATACTGAGGAATGATTGACTGTCGCCTGTGGCTCTTGTAAATGTGTCTACTGAATTAACCCTCTGCTGCCCTCAGAGGTGCCTGTGGTCTTCCCTCCTCTAACCCTCTGTCTCCTTCCTCCCTCAAGGGTGTTTAGTTAGGGTAATACTGAGCTGCCAGCAGACTGCTGGCTGGTCCTGACGTGTGCTTTAACACCACTCTCTGGAGTTTGGAGCCCAGCCAACTGCGTGTAATTAAAAGTGCATAAAGACAGATCAAGCTCTCTTCCTCGAGGTAGAACCTACACCATGTCGTGCTCTGCCAAGCTCTGGGGAACTCATTCATTCAAATGTTCATCACCTTTATTCTTGATCTTGATGAGAATGATGATGGAAGAAGATCTCATACAATGAGAGAAATTATTGTAGCGGTTGATACATGACAGAAAATTGACCCCCAGCCCCACCTCTGCTGATCTGTGAAAAGGATGTGCGTGAGCTCATTCAGGGACAAAAGCTCAGGAAGGCACCAGGTCCAGACACTGCGACTCCCTCCTGACTGAAGGTCTATGCTGACCAGCTAGCCCCTGGTTTTACACAAATCATCAATAGATCATTGGAGCTGTGTCAAGTCCCATCCTGCTTCAAATGCGCCACCATAATCCCAGCACCAAAGACACCCACCATCAGTGGACTGAATCGGTGCCAGCCTGTCCTCCATAGAGGACCTGTACACCTTGCAGGTCAAAATGAGGGCAGAGAAGATTTCGGCAGACCCCTCACATCCTGGACACAAACTGTAGCTCTAGACGGAGCTACAGGACACTGCACACCAAAACAACCAGACAAAAGGACAGTTTCTTACCACCGGGCCATCACTCTGATGAACACTGAACCCATGACTGTGCAATAACTTGTGAACATGCCATTGTATATCGAAGCACACTGAAAGCCACCGGTGTCAAAATCCAATAAAGCTGATTCTGATCAAAATGAAAGCAATCCACTTGATTTAAACATAATTTTTTATATAGTGACAGATGCTATTTGTTTAAGGCTGAATTTGTTAATGTGCTTTTTTGGGGCTCAAGGAAATGACGAATAAAAAAATAAAAAAACAAAAAAACAAAAAATACAGCACCGTGTTCATCAAACATACAGCCAGAGTCACAAAGAGCAAGAACAAGGAGTCCAGCAACAGATGGTTTGGGTCCCACAGAGCCCTGATCTGAATGTCAGTCTATATGAAGACACAGAGGGAGTCTAAATCTGACTGTGCCAAGTTCTTCAAAATGCTTGGAGCAATCTACCTGACAAGTACTTTGAAAAACTGTATGCATAATGTTTTATTTAAGGTTTTTAATGCAGAATTACTTTTGAAAACATACTCATTTTAGTTTTAGTGCCTAAAACCTTTGCAGAGTACTGCATGTATTTATGGGATTTAAAAGACAAAAAGATTTTTTTAAAGTCTCAAAAGCAGATTTTCTAGTATAGTCTATCATGTGACAAAAGGATGTGGGTAGTAGTAAATTGAAGTCAGTTTTTTTTAGTTTCTATTCCACTGCTTTATGTCACACCTACTGTCTGCACAAAATCCAGCCTGTTATAACACAGAGTCCACACATCACTCAATTTCTCACCTTGTTCTGCTAGTCTTCCTCGCCTTTGCCTGTTTCCAGTCTCTTGGACAACAGAGTTCTATTAAATGTGTGTGATCACTTTTTTTTCAAATCCAGTGTCAAAATGGTCTTGGAATAATCCTAATCATTGTTTTATTTGACACTGTAACAATTCAGTTTTCCCAATTTGAGGTGGGAGTGTAAAACTGCCTTGCAAGAATTAATCAAAATGTTGCTGCAGGTTGATATTTTTTTTTTTTTATTCTCTTGTGGTTGTGAACTTGAAAACTGCTTTTCTTTACTATTAAAAATAGTACAGTGTTTTTATGAATGGAAGATGATTTCACTGTGCACACACTACGAGCACTAAATCTGGCAAAGATAGGAGGTAAGCATGTTGGCACACAGCACGAGTCCCTTCACCAGTCAGTGAATCTGCTTTAATCTTTTCTTGCCTCTGTCTCCAATTAGTAATTCAGTTTCTGTTCATGAGCAAAGTCATGCTGTTTTTATCTGCTGAACAGTATTCATATCAGACCAAAATTCAATTCTCACCTTTTGGTAAGAATTGAATTTGGCTGGCTGCTTTCTTGTCTCAAATCTGATTATTTACACCCACAGTGAACAAGGCAAACTACTGTAACGTCAAGGTGATCACGCTTCTAGGCAGCTGTTGGATGAAATAAGGAAGAAGCAGAAGCCCAAACTGCTGAGGAGTGAATACACAGAAGAAAGAGGTAAGGGGTGAAATGCGGTTCATCATAGAATGAGTGCTGACTTTGGTTGTAAAACCTTCTACAATGCTGGCAGTGGTACTGCATAACCATCAATACCCTCAAGGCTTTCCCAGTGAGGGGAGTTCACACACAAAGAGAAAAACAGGGTATTGAATAGGCAGGGGTAAACCACGGTTAATGATGTGTTGTATATCTGCAGACAGAGTGATTGTACACTGGTGAAGTCTTGGGTCTGGAAGGTATGGTGGTTTAGGCTACAGTGGAACATGAAGATGATGGTTCCTGGGATCTAGTCTGGGGTAAGTCAAATTTTGTTTTCTGTCAATGGACTGCAACACAGCTGATGGATAAAACTACCAAGAAATGATTCTAAAGCTTCCTGGAAAACTAGAGGCTCCTCATTTTGTATGGTTCATATAATAAATTATAGTAAATGCAGCAATTTACATAAATGTGGGTAAAAGTATTTATCTTCACATTAAGTCATTCAGAGGGGATAGCCATTTCTGAAACATCTTTTTTCAAAGGAGCCTTCAGGAGACGGTAATTGTAATAGTTTTGCATTTTTCAAAACCAAATCGAAGAAACCAAGGATGTGTAATCAATATGTATTTATGAGTGTAATGTGATAGCCATTTAAATTAATCAATATTTACTACCTTACTGATAATCAAGGCTGCTTGTTTATGGCAGCTACGCCATGCCCTTGAGGCCCTAATGGAAGGTTTCTATCCTCATACATCACTGCACATGCACAGGCTTGTGTGTATGCACACTTACACCCCCGTATACACACTGTCTGCAATAGCACCACCGGGTCAGAGACCTCATTACTGTGACAGGTTCCAATCTTGTCCAATTCTAGCCACCGTGGGCCCACAGACAAAGCCCTGGCATGGGGTTACACCTACAAATCCCTGGCATTAAAAATATCAGGACTGCAGAGGGAAGATGGAAAAAATGGGGAAAGATTTCAGATCTATGAGTGTGAACAGGGTGTACCCAGTGTTCAATATTTCAGTCCTAGTATGTGCTGGCAGGATGGAATTGTTGAGTATCATCTTTATTTACTTTCTTTCTGCACTCATTGGAGGACAGTGTACTTTTACTTGTAACAAAATTAGACTTCTCTCAAGAAAGAAAATACAGCACTGATTGTTTATTCAAACAGGCCAACATTGTCTTAAGCTCAGTGCCAAATCAGGAAGCAGTGTGATATACTGTAGCTTATAGTTTGGGAAAAAGATCGAGAGGAATTACAGTTTTCATGTGTCCAAACTGTTTGATTTCAACACTCCAAATAATGGTTTCCATCCTATCTCACAAAGGCCAGAGATGGACTTGTGTGTCACTGCATGAATGGGAACATGTGTGTCTGTCATTTGGAGATGGTTATATAGCTGATGCCTTTATTTTGTGCGAACATTAACGTTCTAACTAGGGGACGCTCAAACAGCAAAGTACAGAGAAGAAGAAGAACAAGTCAGGAAACAGAAATTGTAAAGATTTTGAGCCAGGCTCAAAGCTCTTATAATTTTAATCTTATGACTGGTATTATACCACTTTACTAAGTGTTAATATTTTTTCAGGCAAGAAAGTAACAACTTGGACTGAGAACAATGGTCAGGCCAGCCAAGTAATGCCAATCGGTGTGCAGCTCTGCTCGATGCATAGTTGAGATTTGGAAGGTGTGTGTGTCAGACCCTCTGCAACCATCAGCAACACGTTTACCCATAAATCCCCTTACTGCATAGGTACGCGTCAACAATTATGGTTAGTTGCAGGTGAGTTTAAATTAAGCTTAACATGACAGCAATGTTTTTCTAACCTTAACCAAGCAGTTTTAGTTACCCAGAAAAATCTGTTCATTAACATTCTTTGGGGAAGCTCTGCCTCCAACCTTTGTTAGGCCTTGCTGGTCAAAACTGCATTGTAATAGTCTAATCACACACACACACACTTTAGACAATGAGGAAAGCTTGGAGCTTCACTGTCACCTAGCTCCTGTGTGAAATATGGGCACCTATGCTGAGCTCTTCTTCTCTCTTGCTCCACCTCAGTTCCCCTTGACTGCCTTTAATTACAGATAGAGGGATAATAGAACAGCAGAGGGCCAACCTGCCAGGAAAGGAGAAATAAAAGCGAACAGTGGTGGTCACAGGAGCCAGCAGAGTGCTATGATTAGGAATCACCATTTTCCTGGTGACCCAGTATGGGCCGGGTGGGCACAGCGCCGACAGCCCCCTCACAGACACTCGTCAAAGAAGATTGATTGCCGTGTCCTTACACTAGATGGAACTACGCTGGAGGCCCAGGGGGTGTGGGCATTGCCTGAGCTGAAGATGGCTTGCCGACAGGGTGAAGAATGAGATTCTGTCGGCAATGAGACCCATGCTCAACATTATTCAAAGAGAATGAGACATAACAGGTGAGCGGTAGAAAAAAAATTACTGTAACCCCTCTGCTTGTGTTATTGTATTATTTCAGTGTGGCCATTCTTTGTGGTTTCTCAAGGTTAATGGATGAGAATAATGGATCATGGAGCTGGGGGTTTGTGGTGTTTGTTGGTGGGATGTTTCTTAACCAGCCCTGAAGCAACCCGGTGGCCCAGAAATTGCATTTAATAAAGATTAGCTCTTTTTCTCACAGAACTCATTCACCTTCTTAATTAAAAGATGAAGATAAAATTTGTGGGCTGCAAGAGTCAGAAAATATCCTCAGGACTTCTTACACAAAACACAGCTCAGCACCCACATGAAAGGCTGGGACTAATGCATATTTAATGGAAAGAGGAAACAGCTTAGATCAGTTCCTTTACTGAGTGCACCGGGAGAACCGAAAATACTGTTACTATAACCTTCTGTTCCTTGGGCTATATGAATGTGTGCAGCACGCTCTGGGTAAGTAGGCATACACTTTATATGTGTGTGTGTGTTTGTGTGGATATGGGAGTGTGTGTTTGTAGGGTGTCAGGTGGGCTTCAATAACTGCACAGCAGGAGTTCATGTGTAAAGGGGAGTGGGGTAACACATGCACACACATTACAACACTATAGGAACATTCTCCCAGGGTCACATAATAAACTTCTCCTATTTCATCCAAGAGAGAAACACATGGAGTGATTTCTGAGACTGGGTGCAGCCATTGTTATTACTAAGTTAAACTACTTATTAAAATAAAAACCAGATGGGATATTCCAATTTTCCTTTTGTTAAATTAAAGCAGAAATTAACAAATGCTATTCACTTACTTTGTTCAGCTGATTTCACCTAAGACTATTAGACAAACACTGAGAGCCCCCAATCTGATCTTTAATAACAAGAAAGCCTACCTTAGCATTCCCAACTGGAAACATACAATGCAGAGTTTACTATCTGAACCAGTGCATTCCTATTTCTAACATCAACTCCTCACAAAATATTTTTTCAGCCACACATAAATATGGCTCACACCCCCTTGGTCTCCATAGACTTTTTATTGAGCGAAGGCCTCTCTTTGACAATTTGGTCTTTTTTTTTTTTAACAACAAACTGAAAAATGCCAAAAAGCAGCTGTGTGGTAGGATGCACTACCAACAAGGCAAAGAACCCAGAGTTCAAAATTTAAAGGCTTGCAAACAAACAACAACAACAAAACTAAGCTTTAAGAAGACAAAGCTGATTGGACATGAGGCATTAGCAGGAACAACAGGGAAACAGGGACCCTGACACTCAAAATGTCTGTGTGGGGCAGCCATCTTGGTATACAGTACTTGCAAGTGCCTTAGCTAACTAAAGTAGCTTTCCAGAACATAGCACAAAGGAGGAAATTAGCAATACGATTTATTTCCAAAATAGATCTATAGGGAAGCGAAAAGAGAAACATCCACCTTTATCTACACCCCTCTTTCTTTCCATTCCATTTCTCCTCTGCTCTTGAACTTTGCATGAGTATCTTTCTGTTCCTTCTATTATTTTTTATTATCTGCTCCTTTTCTATACAGGTCTGTCCTCCATTTCTCTGTCCTTTAATCCCTCACTCTCTGACTCCTCACCGGTTGCTATGACACTGGGGTGTGAGAATTGGCTATATACTGTATGTGTGACAGTAAACTGACTCATACTTAAATACTGTATATAAACAGTAAGTCTCATTTTATCAAGCATCACAATAATACATTCCCTGTGAGCCATTTATTGAACTGTTTAGGACCTTTTTGTGGCTGTGCTTTTGCAAATACTGTAGAAACCAGGTTGACAGAGTTATTCTATTAGGATGGCAACTGGTACCATCCATAGAGAGAAATGTTAGACAAAGGTAACCTTGTTTTCCGAGCGGAGGGCAGAAACAGCTACGTGAGTGCAGCACAGCACTAACACTCATAATGGGTACTCTGAGAGACAATGAGCACATCTTGCCACTTGCTATATGTAAAGATAAATACTGTGACATTCAGAAATAGACCTGAGCACAGCAGCTCTGCTCCACAACACTGATTACAAACAATTTCTCTGATTAAGTTAAGTGTTTTGCAGCCCTTTAAACCTGATATTATTAAGATAAATTACTAAACTGGACATTCTGGTGTTTCATGGACTAAAACAACTTATCATTCAAATTACAACAGTGTCCCTGTCAACAGACTCAAATAGTCCAAAGCTGAGCACCATGCTGATCCTCCAGTACCGTTCACATAGAGCAGGAAACCCTCATAAAGTCATGGAAAAGAATCCTTTCTTTGAATTCAGTAAAGTCTCTATGGTGCAATGATGCACTTAACCACAGTGCCACCCAGTACACATAACGCAGGTTTAATGTAGCACAGCAGGACAGTGCGTACGGGAAGCAAATGGATGCTTGTATAGATGTTCAAGGTCATGGTGTGCCAGCAGCAGAGCTCCTCCACCAGGTGGCTCTCCTCTCTCTTGGGGCAGGTAGCTATAAAACACGGAACAACATCTGGTGTTTCAGCGTTTGTGTGTGCGTGAGGAAATGACACAAAACACAGATACACAAGTGTATATTCTAGAGCAAATTGCCACTCTTCCAAAGTGACTGTCAAGTCCCTTCCCCGAGACAATCACCAACTTCATTTTAAATTCATCAAGAGAGACTATAGATAATAAAACTTCACAAACTGCTGCAGAGACAGGCTGGCCTTTATTTGATTAAAAGTTAGACAACAACCAGAGCTCTGCATCATAGTTCTGTGGCAGCAGCCTTTGGCTTGTTGAACTTTAAGTTGAATGTTAATCAGAGGAGCTGGAGGATTCTGAGCAGCTCCTCAGAGCTGGAGAACTGTTAGGACCCCCCAAGAGTCAAACAAAAGACAGACAAAGCAGCTCATCTTTTTTTTTTTTTAACCAAACAGCTTTACTGCAAAGTCAAATACCACGCTAATCCATCTTCCATACAACCGGTCCAGAATAGAGGTCTACCAGTCTCACATACATTATGTTTGCATTCACTAGAGACATGTAGCATTACATTAAGACCCAATTCCTCCCTCAAATCCCACTAACAGCATGTTAATTATTCCAAAATAGAAACTCGTTAACACAGTAAATACTATGACCTAATTTCATTGAGATTGGGATTTGGAATGATGGGAAGTATGCGTGCACAATTCTGTGTGAAGGTCTGACATGTCTTCAAACTAAAAAAAAAGTCACTACCTTTGAATTCATTCAAATCAGTGTTAACAACAGTGCTACTAGTCTTTTTAAAACTAAGCCCAATAACATTTCAAATGAGCATAATCATGTTTGTTCAGATGTGTAATGTGTGGGCAACATGCACTGAAGACTGACAAGGATTGACAGAGAAAACCAATGTGTACACAGGCATGCCTGCAAGTGTGAACAGTCCATGGGTGTGCATGTGCTGGGAGCTGTGTGTGTGTGTAGTAATGAGAGTGTAGACAGTAATGAGAGGCTGTGTGGAGCTGGTTCCACTGCAGGGCCATGCTGGGTACACCATATTGATCTGCTCCACCACTGGGAAGACTGGAGCTAGATAATGATGACTATCTGTGATTTTTCTTTCTTGGCCTCTGTGTGTCTCTCTCTGTCTCTCTCTTTTCTGCCTGTCTCGCCATCTCTCTCTCAGAAAAACAAAATCCATCCTACAGTTAACAGCAAAGTTGTAACACTGTCAGTCTCAGCTTATATTCTTAATGTTTACGGTACGAGTCTGTGTAAGAATGCACTGCTCTACAGAGAAACCTGAAATACAGCGTGGGAGACATTAGATGATAATAATAATAATAAAAATAACCTTGATTTCCTGAAAATCTCAGTGAACACAATTCTATTTTTCCTTTTAATACATAGTCTTGTATTTGGTCCCCATCAGTAGTACAGTTGTAGCCCTTGCAAAGTGCTGATGCATAACATCAGCTCTCAAATGGCTCATTTCTTCAAAGAACCAGACAGCTTTTATGTCAGCATCAGCCAGACTAGTGAAAGTCCCTTTTATGTCCCGTATGCCGCGCTTTTATTTAATTTTTCCCTGTCCTCTCAGACATATTCATGAGCATGAAGGGATTATACTCATGAACACCTTTAACTCAAGCCAGGAACATAGTTAGCATAACAAGTGGAGAAATAATAGATATGATTTCAAATTAGAAATAAATGAAGGGTCCAAAGAAAGAAAGACAAAGAAATGCTGACAAAAAAAAAAAATTCTACTGTTCCAGGTTGTCATTAACAACCAGCAGCACAGGAAAGTTATTATTATTTCTCCCAACAGCTGATGAGCGTTGCTAGGTGTACTGCCACAGTACAGGTGCCAATAGTGACATTTAGTGATGCACTGCAAAGTTACAAAGAGACAGAGAGACAAAAAAAGTTTTTTAAAACGTGGGACATGTAAAGGTTTGTCCGTGTACAAGGGTCAGAGTAAGACTGCTGAAGGTGACAAATTGATTCATAGATTGATTAAACAACTGCTCCATAAGTCAATTCATATGGTGTGGATCCAAAGGTGCTTTAACTCCTTGAAAAATTCCCTGTAATTCAATATAAAATGTCCCACTGCTCTCTTTTGAAACTGCATTATTCAATCTGACACAGCTCCATCAATAACACAGACACAGACATTTGTCATCCACATCTCAGGCCTGTTGACAATATGCTCAGACATCTTTTTCCTATTTTGCCATATCGCCACCCCTGACTGCTCTTCTAATACCCCCATCATGTCCGTTTCATGGTTGGCTGGAGTTATCATTAATTGCTCCGTCCTTGAATGATGATTGGGTGAATCATGTGAGTAAATGTTGTTGGTGAGCCAATAATCGGGTGATTCATGTGTTGGTCAAGTTTGCAATAGCTGAACGGGTGAATGTGTGGCCAGTGGAGTGCTGACTGGGAGGGTTTGTACAAGTTCCTTGTTTTTAAAAAAATCAGTGGTAGAGAAGTATATGTTAAGAGAGGTCATCCTCAAAGCAGCTGGAGAGAAAAAAGTGAATGTCAACAAAGTGAAGGAAATGAGTTGTGGTGTTTAATAAGTAAAAAGGAGAGGAAAATGAATCCAATCACATCTCCTTCCTTTAATTCCTTCTATCGTCATCACGGAGCACACTGCAGCGTCGGATAAAACTACAGCTGTACTCTATAATGTGTCATTTTACATGAATGTGCCCGCACCAGAGTATACGAAGTCGACTGTAAGAAACCTAGGGGTGATGTTTGATGGCGAGTTAAGGTTTGACAAGCAAATCAACTCAGTTGTGAAATCTAGCTTCTTCCACCTCAGGTTGTTAAGTAAAGTCAGGTCATTCTTTTCTTTTAATGATTTTGAGATTGCAATCCATGTTTTTATCACCTCCTGCCTTGACTATTGCAGTGCTCTATACTATGGTGTTAACCAGTCCTCCCTCTCTCGTCTTCAGATGGTTCAAAACGCTGCTGCTCGTCTTCTGACCAGTACCAGAAAATTTGAGTATTCTGGCTTCCGGTTCTGGCTTCTCTCCACTGGCTTCCAGTCTGTTTTAGAATTGATTTTAAAATGTTGATTTTTGTTTTTAAGGCTCTTAATGGTTTGGCACCATCTTACCTCACTTAATTAGTGCATTGGCACAAACCTACAAGGTCCCTCAGATCTTCAAGCCAGTTTCTTTTAGAGGTTCCAATGGCCAGATATAAACACTGGGGTGACTGTGCTTTTATTGTTGCAGCCCCTAAACTACTGAATAGTCTACCTTTTAATGTTAGATCAGCTACTGACCTGACTACTTTTAAATCCTTAATTAAAACATATTTATTTGCCTTTGCTTTTAATGCACAGTAGGGCCTGATGCATTCGTTTTAATTTAATTTATTAAATGTGTGTCATCTGTGTGTCTGAGTTATTATGTTGTTTTATTTTTGCACTGAACCTATTTATTTTATTTTAGTTATTTATCATGATTTTATTCTGCCTATGTAAAGTATTTTGGTCAACTGGATGTTTTTTTTAAAGTGCTATATAAATAAATTTATTTGATTTGATAGATATTTTCATAATTTCAGAAAACATCATCTAAAAACATAGGACGTAGTCAGAAACTGAGTTAGCTATAGTAGTTTTTACTGTGTGGCAATGTAAAAAACTGGAAAAGAAAGAAAAACTCCTTTTTCCAAAAGTTCCCTATGTTAAAAAAAAACAGAACAAGTGGTAATGATAAAATCAGATGTGCAGCAGTAAGTCAGCACAGGAGTCCAAAACACACACACACCCATTAAGATATGACATAAATACTGAAGGCTTACATTTCCCCATTCTGTATAAAATAAATGGTGAGCTCAAATTTCACGTGGTGTCTTACAGGAGCATTCATGTTAAGTTTACAGAAACTTGACTCAATATTGTGATAGCCAGTGTTATAAATGTTAGCTTAAATAAACCACATTTTTTCCATTTATGTATAGTGATGGCTAATCACATAGTTTTAAATATATAGGTCAAACTTTTGACATATCTGTTTACTGCCTGTTTATACAGTTTATTTTGCACTTACACTTTTTTCTGTATAAGCATTTCTAATGAAAACTCTTAACAAGGACTGTGAATTTTCCAGAAATGCTGACCTTTGAAAATGCCATATTAATGCTCTGAGTACAACATAAAAAAAAAATCCCATTAACCCCCATTACATTGTGGTGGAGACAGAGATCAACATTTCATAACCAGAACTCTCTGCATTGCTAGTTAACCATTCATAAACATACAGTAGTTTAATATTTTGGAAACACATTGCTTTGCATTCTTACCAAGAGTTCGATTAGAAGATCGATAACTACTGTACCACTCTTGGCTTAGCACAAAGACTGAAAGCAGGGGGAAACCATTTTGCCTGACTCAACCCAAAGGTTACAAAATCTATTAGCATCTTTAAGGCTGACTAATTAATACTTTATATCTGGTTTGTTTAATGTGAACAAAACCCTAATTGTAAAAAGGACATGTCATGGTTTCATGGGGTACAACTGAGAAAAAACTCACAGGCCTTTGTGGGGGACAACTTCTTGGCCAAGTGCATTAATCTCCTGAAGTGTCTGTTGGTTTGCCATGTACCACTGTATTGCGCTCAGCCAATTAGTGAGCTTTAGAGGCACTTCAGAGGGATTTTGTTTGTTTGCTTTGGACACAGCTGGGCAAACTGTGTGTGGTAAACTAAGTTAACCAGCAGCTGCATATTACAGACAGAATGCTATCAATTGGCCCAGCTAACTCTTGGTAAGAAAGCAAATAAGTGTATTTCACTAAATGCCAAAAGCTCTTAAACTTCCATTGACAAAACTGCCTATTCTAAACATCTGATGGAGGATTTGCCAAAGAATTATTCTGAAAATGGAGCAACAGCATAGTAGCAATGGGGAAGGTAAATGATGAGTAATGATCAAACAAGGCCTTACAGGTTTAGCAAAACCAAGAACTCATCCCACTTTACTCAAGGCCATCATTCTCATTACCATCACACAATTATTCTCTAACTTAACCATGCAGGGAGTATAGTATCAGAAAGCACTTGGTCAGAAAATGGCAAATTAAAAGTGAGCATTCTTATGCTAATATATAAATAATCTACCTAGACTGTGTGTATGTCAGCCCACATGCAAGTATGTGTGAGGAATGAAGTGTGTGTGCCTGAAGCAGAGTGTGTAGTATCTGCAGTAATATGTCCTTGGGGAACTAAGCCGTGTTATTACAGGAAGTAATCTCATGAGGAAATGGAATATTCATGAGCTCTGTGTTGCCCTTAAAACAAAGCTCGATGCCTCTCAAAAAGTCTCAATCATCTGCCCATACTAATATAAAAAATGAAACTTTCGATATGTATAAGCAAAGTATTATGTGAATGTCATTGAAGATTTCCATTTCAAAATGAGGCATCGACAATTTTGGGGAAAAACAAGGTGTCTATATAAGCAAAGCAACCGCTGGCATAAAAAGTAAAAGCTCCTTTTCAGTCTCTTGTTATTTGTTGTCTTCAGCTAAATTAAATATACATAACTTGAAAATAACAGCATACACTTTCAAAATGAAACCCCTCAGGACTTCAGGAGGAAAAATTTAATAAAATAAATGTGCGCCTGCATAAAAAAAACATTTACTTAAAAATAGGCCTTGTGGATCCAGCCATAACTAAATATAAAGCTGTTATTGTAATGAGTAGACAGGAAATGTATTTTATTTAGTTTTGTTAATGCCAAAAGCAGTATCTCAGTTTTGGAGCCTCAAAGAAAGGCACAGAAAAATAGGTACAAATTCAATGGCTATTCTATGAAGATGAATGAAAGATTCTCAAGATGGTTCACTGGTTTTTTCACAATCAATCTTCGCTCTTTTTCTGTCTTTATCTCTCTGCGTCTCTCTCTATCCCTCACACACACACACACACACACACACAAACACAAACCAAAAGGACCTCAGCAATTAGCCCCGAAATAACCTCCTTGATTGATATCTCAATTACGCTATGCCATTCTTGTGTTATCTTGTCTCATACACACTCCACCTGTCCCCATTCTCAGCTGCTCAATGGACACTCAGAGGAGGAATAAGGTGACCTTGTTTTTTTTTTGTGTGTGAAAGTTCTTTCCATACGCCTTGTCTCGCTCTGATATTTTCATTTCCCTTTCATTTTTATTTGCCTAAATGTGTGCTGAATTAGAGAAGTGGATGGCTGGTGAAATAAAGGTTTCAGAAGTCCATTTGTTTCATGTTCAGAGAGCCATTTAGTAGAAACATCCTTGTCTTTCTCTAACTGCGCTCCAAAAGGCAGCGAGGCATGACAAAACTAGGTTCACTGAATCCAGCTAGTCGCACTGTGACAGAATGAGCAGACAAGGACACTAGCTCAGTGTTACAACACATGTAAAGGAATACAGCAATAATGAAAACAATGGCACCCACACATCTGTCTGAATTCAAAACAAAAGCCTGAGATTTATTCTTACCTGAAAACAATTGAGAAGAGGCAGGAACAGGCAGGGTTGGCAGACAAAGCAGAGAACGAACAGAGAGAGTATAAATACACATATTCACCATCCTTCAAGTCACCTGATCAACTTCCTACTATATTATTAAAACAATTAACCAATCGTTAACAAAGCATTAACAATTAACACTATGCTCTGAATTAGTGATGATGTTGGCTGCAAAGTATAAGTAGCTAATGATGCTTGAGATTGCTAATTGATTCAACTGAACAGCAGCAATTACTCTGAAGTCAGGTATGTCAATAGTCCAGACCATGAACTGCATTTTGAGCAGGAGTTCAGCAGCAGTTCAGAATGTAATATAACTATTGGAAAAAAAACTAT
This sequence comes from Monopterus albus, assembly GCF_001952655.1. Lineage (NCBI taxonomy): Eukaryota > Metazoa > Chordata > Actinopteri > Synbranchiformes > Synbranchidae > Monopterus > Monopterus albus. The sequence continues at coordinate 2,103,255 of NW_018127889.1, read as the reverse complement.
TACTGCACCCATCTGGATTCAGTCCTGTCTGGAGCAATGGGACAGATGACAAGCAAAACACTCCCTACACTGTCAGCAGTTGGAACAGATTCGGATAAAGTGCAGAAATGGGTCAGGAACAATGTAAGCCAACAGCAAACATTTCATAAGGCGCCGCTGTTTTAAGAACTGCAGACATGCAGATGACACTGCATCAACCCAGACAGCCAAATGTCACATCACAAGCTAGTGTGATCCCTTTACCAAAGTGAATGAAAACAAATTACATTCTCATGCACTCTGAGGGGATAAACTGCTTGAGGTATTTGCTCAGCTACAGCTAACAGGCCACATATTCAAGAAAAACCTTTCATTTAATTGCCTGTTACTTTTTGTACCAGTCTTTATGGGAGCTTTCCTCAGTCAGGCCGATCACTGGGAGAAATATGTAATATATGAGCTCCTGTTTGAAATAACTTGCTAAGTTATTACTGCCTGTCCACTGAAATGTTCTCTGCAGTATTGCTGGAGCATAAGGTCTATACTGAGTTACAGCTGGGCTTGGCTAATCCCCCTGTAGTGTGACACCATGGTTTTCAAACTATTTAACACTTTTTCTTTTTGACCAAACCGGATTATTATGGGCTTAAACAAAATATGCTTTGCATTTTGGTCAAGACCAAAAATTGACTAAATATTACAGCCTTAATCTTATAGATAGTTTGGACCATGTATCAAGCAGCAGTTGGTTGGCACTTGTGTCACTCTGCAGCTCACTGCGCATCTTCTGTGAATCTGTTTATTTCCATAGCTTTACTGTCAGGAAGAGCTCAAATGTGTCTACCATCCAGGAAGAAAACTTTCATTAAAGAAGTGAAAACTGCAGTGAGGACAAGTTAGAGAAAGTTTTTAGACCTATTCAACAGCCTCCCTACTCTAGGTGTAATATCACCTAGCTGCTGAATGTTTCTCCTCATGGAGACTAATGTACAGTATTTCTCATTTTCAACCATTTTAACAACAATCCAAACAAAATGGAAAAGGATGAATGAAATGTAAAGTTTAATCTACAGTAGGTCACCCTCATCATGCATGAGCCTTGGGCGTCCATGACCCTGTCGCTGTTTGTCCTTCCTTAGACACTTTGGTAGGTACTAACCACTGCAGACTGGGAACACCCAACAAGACCTGCAGTTTGGGAAATGCCCTGACTCAGTCGTCAGCCACCACCATTTGGCCTTACAAAATTTTCCTTCTTCCAACACAGCTTCCAACTTTAAGGACTGAATGTTCACTTGCTGCCTAATATACCACACACACGGACAGGTGCCATTGTAAGGAGATAATCAGTGTTATTCACTTCACCTGTTAGTGGTCATAATGTTATGGGTGATCAAAACAGATACTAAGAACACATAAGTACTCTTTTTTTTTATTAAATATGCATTTTAATTTTATTTTGACAAACCAGCTTAATCAGACAATGCATTTATATCAACTACAGCTGAGTCATGGTGATGCAAAATGTTGCAACCCATATGCTAATTTGCAGCAGGAGTAGTAAAGCAATGCCTCAGGTTTTTTCAGAAGCTGTGGAACCCACCACTTTGCAGCTCTGCCACTGCTCTCCAGTTAACACATGACTGACTGGCAGCCCACACTCACTTCTCTCTTTTGTTTCATCAGACACACCTCCAAGCACACCTCCTACACAAAATTCTCTGGAATCCTCTAGAAAAGACAGCCTGTCCTGCTCAGTCACTAATGATCTGCTGCATTTTGCTGACAGGAACAGAATAATGAAGAATCAATGTATCACCGCTTTTATTCTGTCATCCTGCTTAGACCACTTAGACATACATCTCTGTCACTACTGGTGCCCACGAGGCCCAGACTGGCTGAGAATTAATTCTCTGGCATTAACATAAATATCAAGGCGTGAGGTCAACTGTTCAGGCATGTCTTTTCACCAGGACTCTCAGACCTGTCAGACTGTAACCATGCTCTAATGCCGAGACCCCTCCTCTCTCCAAACCTACTGGCACACACTCAGACATACACAGATACACTTGAAGCACCATTTGTCATTATAATAATATTCCTATTTAAATGCATGGACTGCTATTTTGCTAAAGGCTCTTGTCTGAAGCAGGTCTTCTGTATGGACAGATGTGTCTTTTTTTCCTCCATGAATTCCTCATAGGTCGCAGTGGTGATGGTCTTAGAGGTTTTTCAGAGGTAATTGAACTCGCATTGAATTGCTGAAGTCACATTCCATGTCCCTATAGTAACAGCTGCCTGAAAAATTATAATAGCAGCCATTATGGTCTTTTACACACAGTGCAATGTATCATTTAAAAACACACACTTGCAAAGAAATAGTAATTATTCAATTGCAGTGGTACACTACACCATGTAGGATTATGTTCTTTAAACACAGCTCAGGCTCAAAATTACACTTTGCTAAAACATTAAACATCTGAGAGAGGGCAGAGCAGTTCAGCTGCTGGTTTCTGCTGAAATTCTGTTTCAGGCTCTGTTTCTGGCAACATGTGTTTCATCTCCCATTTAAAAAAGAAAAGTCACTACTGGTAACTTTTTTTTAACCAAGGAGGCACACCCTTATTAAATATAAAGAGAGTAGCTGAGATACAATATGTAGGCAATCAAAGAAAACCGCGTAACAATAAAACATATAATAAGAAACAACCTAGTGTTTCTGCTATCTGAAGTAGCCCTTTGGCAGAGACACACCAAGCCGACATGAAAGACACACAAAGCTTGAGTCAATCACAGTAGTCATTCACTGACATTCAACCAAATCTGCTGCTAAATGTAGAACTGACAGAAAAGACACAATAACAAATAGCTAAAGGATGTATTTGATATTTATTTTATAGGGCAGATAGTTTTAAGGGGAAAATAGTCTCACTGTGGCTCTGCATTTCACATTTAAATGCCTAAACATACCCTACTGTCAAAATATAATGGCCCACCAGGAAATGTGTCATAGCACATGCGAAACCCTGATGGGATGGAGCACTCTGCCAGGGTGATGCTACTGGGCATCTCTCACCTTTGCCCTCTATGTATGAGGCAAAACATATGGCAGTAGCAGAATCCGTGTACAGTGGGGAAAAAAGGCAGCACCCAGCGGTGTGCTACCACGGCCTCAACTGAGGCCACACTGGTTGTTGGTTAGCACCTGCAGGGTGGTGCTCTGGGCTAAACTGGCAAGGAAAATGTACTGTGGTTCTTGGCATAGAGGGAGGAGTACACTGTCAGAGTGACCTTCACACCTCAGCAACCTGAGACAACTGCTGCACCTCACCTGAACAGATGAACAGTATGGAGGAAAAAAAAACAGGAAGTGTGTCTAGTTTGACTTGTACATCACTTTGAATTATTTTGTTTATGGTTTAATGTATGTATACCTCAATGACTGAGTTTAACACTGAACTCAGAAACCTTTAATACAAGGGCAGACTTTTGGAAACTAACTCCGAAGCTCTGCCCCAAAGGCCCTTTCCCTGAAGCATAAATATGGATAAATGCAATTTATAAATTCAATGTAATAACAAGATAAGTCACCTGAGCAATGTCACCCTAGTACTCTGCATTAGAGTCTCTTGAATGTTATCAGCTAAAATGAAATATAATTTAAGCATAGCCTGATCCTTTGACTACTATATTAGACTGTTTGCTATGAATCATGACTCTTGTGCTTCACAAAGTATACTTTATAGTAAAGGCTGAGAACCATTATAAAGCCTCATCCGGTTCTTTCAAACCAGGAACTCCGAGGGACGACTCAGACCACTTGAGTATATAAAAAATATAACCGTGCTGGTTTATTCAAAGAGTCACAGGCAAGAATTCACACTTCCAGTCCAGAGATCTTCCAACCCCCAGGCTGCCAAAGCAGCCCGGAAACCCAAAAGACCCCGACCCAAGCATTGCTATACAATATTAATCCTTTCTGGGCTGTCGAACCGTGACGTCACCCGATAAGCAAGCCTTGCAGCTGCTATAACGTTTAGCCAAAACATGAGGAAAAGTCAAGGTGCGTGACTGTTGTTTTCGTGGTGTGTATCTAAAACAATTGGACATAACCTTACACATTAAGACAAATATTAAGACTAGCATTACAGTTGACACTAACAGCAGTTTTCCTGTAACCTTGACGCGCCTGCAGTCTGCACTAAACATTCATAGACAACAAATCTCTGAATATCTATCTAACTAAAAAATAACCTAACAATTGACAGTAATGTTTTAACGATGCCTGTGTTATACATTACAGGAAAAGCCTGTTCAGCTCTAGGCTCACTCTAGTAGATACATCATTAAGTGAAAGAAAATGTGAATTGTTGTTTATTCTTTTCATTATAATATTTGATTTATATTGATGTTTCACTATCAATTGCTAATTTTTGACTAATACATTTATGCATAGCTTGCTAAAATCATATATAGCAAATCAATAGTCTGTCTAAAAATATATGGTCATGTTTAGCTAGTTTCGCCAAATCACTACCCCAAATCGACTGATCATGGCCAGCCCTCTCAGAGACAGAGCTGTTTGAAACTCGGCTGTGTGTGGACAGGGATGTAATTCTAAGAAGAGCACAGACATCAGAATATAGCCATGGTTTGCTAGCCAATGAAAACTAAATTCTTTGTGTTCAATCTATCATATTGAAACTCAAGTACTATAGTTTGTTGCCTTTTAAGGGATTGCCTAGACATGTAAGATGGCAGACTGTGATGTTCACCAATCAGATAATGAGATGTGTACCCTTGGGTATGATAGCGTGATGTTTGCATCACAGCTCAAGGCCGTTCACCCCTTGAGCCGCACTCTATCTGAAGAAGTATAAAAAGCCAATGCTGGAGGAGAGAAAGGGGCTTTTTCTTCAGCCGACTCCAAGGGTTTTCTCTTAGCTTGCTTTTTAATTTTTGTATTTGTTTTGAGCCTCTTGTAATCCATTTAACCAATCTTTTTGTCATTTTTAAGTTTTTTATTCAAACTTGTTTAAACTTTTGATACTTTTTCCTGCTGCTTTCTTCAAGTACATCCTGGGAGAGAAAGGGGCTCTTTCTGGACCCCAAAATAAGCTGCATCACTGTAGAATCCTTATCCTGGCAGGGATCTAGTGAACAAAAACATGTGTGAAAGGTACTGAGATTCCTATTGAATTAGGCTAGCCTATAAGGGTATATTATAAAAGTGATCTGGTGGTGAGCTGCTTGACCGGAGTGTGGTCAAGTCGGCTGACTTACAAATGGGTCTAAGTGCATTATGTCACTAAAGGAAAAATAATAGTGTTTCTGGAAGACCACAATCACTTGAACAGAAATGTTTACCGGCGCTTCCGGCAGGGAGGAGAGATTACCCCAATGGTACGAAAGTTTATGCGCTGCGTGCATTAAAGGGCCTAATTATCTCTTAGATCAGATCCTCTTGGACTCTCGAGTTCATGATCTGGCATTCCCAGTGTGTAGTGAGTACATTAGGAGGGAGTAAACTTAATTAAGAGTCTCAATAAAAAGCTAGATAGCTCCCGGTGTAATTTCACTCACACACTCCTAAAGTTAAAATTGTTTAAACTGGGCAAATCCAGATCATTTACACCAGAGTAGATGGGAAGGCCTTCTCTGTAACAGTCCCATCAGAGAGATGACATTTTACATAAAAACAGTTCTAAACACATGACTTTTTCAAGCCGACCAACTCTGACAATTAATCTTGACATCAGATATTACACCTGAGGTAAACCAAGCAAACCTCTTCAACAATAAAGGATACATAAGTGTACACACTTTCTCTGGTCGGTGGAAACTTTATCCATCTCACATTCATTCTGTACTGACAAGTGATGGGCGTGTAGAACTTTGCAGGGGCAATGGGGTGTGGCTGAGTGTACGTGAATGTTTGTAAGTGTTGGTGTGAATGTAAATGAAACAATTGTGTGTGTGTTTGTTTGTTTTTGTGAGTGTGTATGTGTGTGAGCACGCACACGTGCGTTGGCTGTCTATGAAAGAATGCTGTCTGGATACTGGTTTATCCTATTTCAGTTTTAACACAGCTTTTTGTTCTTCAAGGTCTTAACCATCTCCCAGTTGAGGCCTTTAAAATGCCAGCCACACAAACAATCACATTTATCCCAAGGTTACATCTCTGCTGTCATAACAACACACTCTCAAAAGCACTACCTCTTTCTAAAAGACCTGAAATACAGTCAGTGATCTCTTTTATTGCTACACTGTATCTGCATTCTGACAAAAATAGACAGACTGTTTCTCTCATCACCCCTTTGTTTCAACAGCAGTAGAAGAATAATTAGTTGGTATTTTTCAGCCATTCCCAGCATGAGGCTTTGTGATAAGGAAGAGAGGTCTGAGATGAGCTGGAGGAAGACAAGGCTCATCATGTTCAGCCTGTAACAGTGACACATCAAAGAAGCGTCAGCCCAAAAAACTTAGATGCCCTCAGGCAGTATCTGTGATTATCTGTGACCCCAGCTAAGCTGCAGCACTTTCAGGTGCAAACCACTGGCTTCCTGCATGTGAAAGTATGCAAACATATACATATTTTAATGGCAGCATACCTATTTGGTAGCACAATCAACAACTTAACAAATCTTGGATTTATGAGTTTTCATCTGACTCACTGTAGATTTGTCTTATAAATAGCTTCAGCATGAAAACAAAAAGGCATCATGTGTAACATGTTCAAAAACGAGACTCTATTTAAAACTAAAGAAAACAATGGACATCACAATGAAAATCTACCAAAAATGTAAGAAGGATCACACAAGCTACCAGTCACAAAAAAAAGAACAAAAGCTGGGTGTTTGTCTACTTTTTTCACCACAGCAAAACAATATCTTTGCATGAGCCCACACACACAAAATGCTTTTTTTTTAAAAAAAATCCCAGTAAAGAAACAAATGGCAACATATTTGACAAGTCAGGGACCAGCTGCCTGTCTATGACTTGCTGGCCAAGAGCATTGGACAAGTGACAGACAGGCTGCAGCTCTAAGTGCCTGTAGCCATTTTCTGAGTCGCAACTGACTGGAATCAGCTTAGTCATAAAGTAAATGCTGTGATCAATGAGCATTCTTGCCTGAATGCTTGCTACCCATCACCCATTTCATCACACTGTCTTATCAAAGCAGCGAATACTCACATCAGATTACACCCTGTGGTAATAACATCAAACAAGAAGGTGATATTGAATAAAAAATACACACTTTAATTAAACTGCCTGACACATTCATCAAGCTGCCGCAGTGTAATAGATGGAATTTGTGCACTACAGTGGTCAGAGGCATGAATTTCTAAAAGATGCTGTTGGAACATGGACTCAGCAGTAACTTTACTGTTGACAGCAGAGATATGAATATTACCAGCAGAGGACGACTAAGCGGGGAATGGTTATGGTTTATTCAAAAAATGTTACTTTGTTCAAATCAAATTCCTTGTCAAGCTCAGGAAGGTCAAAAAAACTTAACAAGGTCTTAAGAAAAGATGCATAGTTTCCTCCAGAGGTCTTTTTTTGGGTAAAAAAAACAACTTTTCTAGTATTTTCCAGATCTAGATGTCAGTTTCTTGATTCTAATGAGGTAACCTGCCTTATTTTTTCTTGTTTCAGGATAAAAACAGTCTAGAGAAAGTAATTTCCACAAAATCAGGTAAAATATTCTGTCTGAACTTGCAAGTTTATCTATCCATCTATCCATCCATCCATCATCTATACTGCTTATATAGGGTCAGGGGAGGGGTGCAACCAATCCCAGCCGCTACTGGGAAAGGCAAGGTAGTTCAGAGTGACCTGACTAGCATCTCTTTGAACTATGGGAGGAAGCTGGAGTACCTGGAGAAAACCCACACATGCGTGCAGAGGACATCTCTTCCTTTAAGAAAATAAGCTTTGCACAAATAAATTAAGGACAGAGCACATGGAAGCATTATGAGTCTACCTTTTCCTAAATGGCTTTTGTGCTTGGATTTATCCAGACTGTTTTAAGCTCGACAAGGTTGGATCTGGGTATACATAGGAAATGTTGACAGCCATATCTGTTGACAAAAGCAACACTTCTCTGGCCATGATGTGCATGTGTGTCCCACTGGGCTCAATATTCTTTTGTTGCAGCTTTACATGGCTCTGAAGATTACAACTCAGAGGGGCACAATAGGACCGCAGATGAAGGAAGTCATTAAAACTCTATTTAGAGGAGTCTGAAATGAGACATCCACTTAGTTTCATAAATCGATACGATCCCATTAGGAGGGCAATTACACACTGATGTTTGATTTATGCGACACTGCTAATGTTTGTGTGCGGGCACATACCGGCTACATGTGGATGAACATAATGAAACTGTACTCAGGGATAAAAAAATAAATAAAAATCTATGTTTTGGAGCAGTTTAGACAGTTGAGTAATTATTTGGCATGTGTTTGGAGTGTATGAGCCTGCTTGTCTAAGTGTGTTTGTGAGCAGAGCAGTGACTGTGGATTTGTGAATCACCTGACAGCTGAAGGACTACATGTTTGTGTCTGAAATATTAAATGACATAATCAATACACTCAGACCCCAAATGAATTACAACTATGACCAGAGTTAAAAACAACACAAACAACAAAACTGTATAATTACATGATTATTATCAATATTCATCTATATTATAAACGCAGGTATTTATGGGGAACATCAAGACATGTGGTATCACATCCATTAAGGCAATAATACTGCAGGAACAGATAGTTTTTCTTTTTTTCTGGTTCTTTGATCCAAAACTGGATTGAGACCAAAGAGGTGCATTCCAGAGGCATTTTAAGGATTAAATCATGCATTCCTTGCCACATCCACTCCCAGGAGTGCCGCTCACTTCATTAAAAGGGGGTTTCAATAAAAATTGTCTTAGCTGTGCAGTAATTATAATGATGCTTTAAAATGGCAGTGATACACACACTTTATTTAATAGTGAAATGAAAGGTGCCTGTAAAAATATACTGCTAAGTTATGCTATTATCCTAACATTCCCTCAAGACTCACAGAATATAAACAAGTAAACAACTGGGATAGAAATTATATTAAATCAAGTGTAATGTTAATTGAAAGATGCTTTTTAAGTTTGATATTGGCTAAACTATTGTTAAAACTCCTGCAGCAGAGAGGAAAATTGAATGAGAGATGTGAGATTACATTTTTGTGTTGACCTATGTGCACAATGAGCCTGTCTGAGTACAACAGAGGGGATGCAGAGCAGTGTTCGGCATGCAAGGACATCCAATTCTGTCTACACACATACAAAATTATAAATAGTGAGTTGCTTTTTACTAAGGACGCCTTTGAACTCTTTATGCTCCGGGCCTTTTTCAAAAGCTTATAGTAAAACACTGCAAAAAGATTTTACGTTCTTGAATTTATTACAGAATTGCCATAACACAGGTTATGCCTGTTTGGTGTTCTGTAGTGTGTACAATCTACAAATCCATCCAACAGGCAGCAACTCCTCTAACCTAGATTTCAAGTGCTCTGCGCACAGAGTACAAAATGCTTGATTGCACTCACTTGGTCTGGGAACGCAAAAGCTTTCAGCTAAAACAACTCAGCTAATCTAACAATCACCCATACAGCGGTGGATTAAGTCTGACAATGGATAAAACAAAGTTCAACATGAACTTGAAACAGGACCATAAGATACAGTAAGAACACTGCAGTTTATTGAGCAGAAGCAACAGACAGACTCCACAGCATGTGAGAGGCCCTTTGAGAGGTAATGGGTGGTGGAAGAGGAGGTGGGCTAGATATCAACTTTTCACCAGCATGGTGCCGTCCACTGGGAGGCCCAGGTGGCTTTCAGAAGGGCAAGCGATCTGTCTTAACTGGGAGCCCCGCTAACCCCCCGAGTCCCACAGTGCTCCACAAGCTGACGGCACTCAGCCATCCACAGCTAGCCAGGGAGATAATGGATGACAGGTCTCAAAGGACCCCCCTACTAGAGAGAGACAAAGGAAGGGTAGAAGGGGGGCGGGATATATGATGTATACTTTCTTTTATTAGGGCAGAGTGCATGAACTTCCATCTCTTCAGCAGTTTCCATTATCTGGTGGATATTTACCTCAGTAAGCACAATAAAACCAAGCTTAATACAGCCCGTACATACAGTATGTGCACACGACCACGGACGTTCCAATCAACACCTTATTCTGAGGGCTTGGTTACGAGTTGTCAAATCAGAGAACTGCAGGTCCTACATCAAACAGGCCATCTCTTCTGTCAGAAGAGAGACCTATACATCGCAGTCATTCACTTTGTGTTATGATGCCAGTATATCACTGCAGGATAACATACTTTTATCTACAAGGGGAAAAGCATCTAAAGCAAATTGAAGGGACTTTTTATTATGCTAATATCTTCCAAAAGGTGCCAACAGTTTCAACCTAGCACAGCTACTAAGCATATGTCAGAGGGCGAAGATTCTCATATTATATTGATGAGAGAAGCTAATGCCCTATAATTTGTCAAGACCCCTCATCATCTCACCATTACTTCCACCTTTTTTAACCCTATCAAACTCAAGCAGGTGTATTTAATGAGATGTTTAGGTTTTATGCCTGTTCTGATGGGCAAGATTTCATGTTTAGAAGGGATGTTTTGCCAGAAATGAAATTGCACAGTCCTTTTCTTGTATACCACAGATTACAAAAAAAGGTCTGATGCTGATGCTCCCACAATTAATGGAAAAGATAACCTATAAATCATCTTCTTTGGATTTATTTAAAGTGGATCGAGAAGTTCCATACTATGAAGACGTTTTGTGTGCTACACTGTAAACAGTTTTCCTGTAAAATAACAGTAAAGAGCTGGCAGCAGGGACACCAGCAGTATACCGTTATTTTTACGGTATTCGTAAGTAAAATGACTTTACGGTAGTAGTCTGTAAACCAGAAAAACGGTATATGCCTGTATTTCTAGAACTTACGGTAAATGGAGGATGCAGGAGGAGGACGGATGGATAGATGGACCAATAGAACAGCACGAGAGGACAGGAACAGCCTACAATGGCACATTTGAAATTGTATAAAATCAACTGAATGGGAGAGGACAGGGTTCCCTCTCGTCCTGAAGACGAGTTGAATGGTTTTGCTGTTGAGGTCAGGGCTTCGGATAGAGACGGAACCCAGAGCTCTGTAAATTGCTTTATTCGATGGTCTGTTTAGTTATGATAATAAATGTTTGAAAATTGATATTCAATTCTGATTATTCTTCATAAAAGAACACGCTGCACTGGCCAATGAAATGCCATTCAAAGTCTATGAGATTTTTCAGAAGAGTGGACACATGGGGTTTGACTGTGACAGACTTCTTCTGAACAATCTTCCCTGTCCTCTTGGACACTATCTTACCCCGGCTGGCCTTAGTCCCTCTTTCTGGGTTGATTCCAATGAATCACCTGAATACTAGTCAAAGATTAGAGGCTGAAAAGAAGAAAAGCCTGCTATTATATGACATAGGGCTCGTACATATGATCAAAATATTTTTAATGGAATACCATAATATCAATGTTGTGAAGATATTGTTGGGATGACTACTGGTGCTTATATATTTACTTAAACAATCATAAGTAAATTGGATATGATGACCAAGCAGCTAGAGACAAGTAAAGAGAACAGCAGACCTTTTTCAGAGCAGCCATGCTCTGACATGAAATAGCAGGTAAACACAGGTATTACTACTGACATTAGTTGTGGTTCTGTTCTATTTATGTGTTGCAATATTTTCAGTGAGTTAGTATTACTATACCAGGACCCTGGCTCGATTAGACATTAATGGGATTGAAGTTTAATATCATCAATAACACCTGTGTTTACCCTACAATTTCATGTCAAAATGACTGCTGTGAAACAGGTCTGTTGGACAACACAAACCTTACCTTTGAATAAATTCTAGGGTACAGGCAGCCTCCTCTTGGTACTGCAGATTAAATATGTAGTACACTGAAAACAGAGCAGCAAGCCCCGTCACAAATGTTGGTTGGATGCCCTAACATTGGACCTCATCCTCAAGGCAGATCATCCAGCGTCCTGCAGTCACATGCTCTGTTCCACCTGAAACATGAAATAGTAATTTCAGAGAGCATCTTAACTTCTTTACATGGAAGCATGTGCATGCTTTGCTGGGATATAAATAAATGTGAAAGCTCATCTGATATAACATAAACAATGTCATTTCAATTAATACATACTGAGCAGTATTAGACAAGGAGTTGGTGGTAGCATGAGAGTCCTCTCAACATCAGCCACTGTGGCAGACGATTATAAGGAAAAGACAGTAGAATTGTAGTGATAATGTTCATGATATGAATTTAAGATGGCAACAATTCAAGGCAATAAAAATTACAAAAGAAAGAGAAACAAACTTACATCTGCAAGAAGGATGAACCCATCTGTGGTCTGTGTGAAGTGGGCCATCAGCAACTGGACCACATGAAGTGCTACCTCAGTGTCCTCCCCCTGGGAGAGGACAGTCTGGACATCTTTGTTGGTAGGTTTGTTGCGGAAATATTCTGTGATCACGCAGCACATTAAGATCTGTGAGAAGCTCAAAATAAGCATACATGTATCGCTGATTGAAGAGATAACGCCATTTGCTCCTTATGTCTCCAATGGAAGGAGCTGGAATCGCATTTATATGGTGACGCAGTAGACAGAATGTAGTCTCCATGAGATGACGGACCTCTGCTCTTTCAACCCCATCTGCACCTTCCTGTCTATAGATCTCCTCCAATCTTTGGCGCTTTTGTTTCATAGTATTATCAGTCTCTCTGGTGGGAGTTCTGGTTGAAATCTGGTACTTCTATGTGAATCTGTGTGCCTAACATATGCCCATACATTGGTACATTCACTAGCACAGAACTGGCATGGGAACATTTTGATGGCAAATCCACCACTAACAAAAAAAACTGCTAACTCAAAAACACCAACGTTTTAGTTCAGTGTGTTTTATCACAACTCATTAGCAATGCTGACAAAAAAGGCTTTGACAGACGAGCACTGTAAGTATTATATTCTAGGCTACGCGCACACGCGCACACACACACTTGCAAGGGAATTAGAACTTTTTTTCTTTTATGGCTAAACTACGAAAAGGCAACAAAAGTGAAACGTTTAACATTGTCAGAACAAAACAAGCAAACTAATGACTAGCACTTAGCTGTTAGCTGTTAGCCGGCTAACAGCTAAACTGTGCCTGCTAGCCCAGCAGCGGGAGTCTGTTTGTGTGTGAGCAGGCCGCCCCATTCCGTCTGTGGTCACTCTCACCTGCCACCTTTCACGGAGCTCCGTAAAACATCTTTTGTGGTTAGTCTGAGCCGGACAAAGCAACTCCCCCACGCCATTTTGGAACCCAGTAATCTCGATTGGTTGAAGTAAGAAGATTATCCATTTCCGGGTCAACACGGAAGGCTGAGAGCCAGTGATGTGTCGTTCACGAACGATTCGTTCATTTTGAACGAATCTTTCCCATGACTCGAGAACATCGGGTCGTCTCGGGGAGTGATTCGTTCATTTTGTGTTGACAGCGCATAGCCTCAAGACACAGGTACCATATTACTTATAATATGACCATGGCTGCATTACAGATCTTTCTTATTCCAAACGTGATCAATATGTGTGTAAGTAGATGGGGAATTAAAATGTAACATTTTAATTACATTCTGTTGAAGTGAACGAAATGACTCGTAAAAAGATTTTGCTGAACGAGATTCAAAGCACCGAATCAGTAAAATGATCCGAACTTCCCATCACTAATTTGCGCCACCTTTCTACCGTTCATTCTAACATCACTCCCAGAATGCAACGCTATTTACAGTATATTGCGGTATTTTATGGGAAATGCGGGCTGCCCATAAATATTTCCCAGAAGTCATTGTTGTCAGCAGTATAGTACCGTTTTAATGGAAAACAGTACGTTACTGTTGGAATTTGGCCGTTTTTTAACAGCAATTTGTTACAGTGTACAGTAACATCACTCTGAGGGAATTATCCATTGGCGCAGAGATTAAAGTGAATTTTAAGTACATGTGTTTCTAGAAAAGAGACACTTTGATCAACAGCTCTGCTATATTTGGCTCAGTAATCTCCCTAGCAACTAGAAAGTGCACAGTGGCTTTTGCCAGTTTCACTCACAATTCTAATATGTAACACATAATAGAGAGCCCAAACTTGTTTTGTGAAACAAACAGGTGGCCATCCGTCATTACACATGCACTCCAGGTGACAACACCATCTGCTGCTCCTTCCTCCATGCCTGAGCCTTCCTTACATATGTAGATGAAGCGGATTGGACAGTTGACAAAGGAAAGACATGAAAAAAAATCTACAACTTATTTTTCCTGTATCGCACCTTACATGACTGCATCTATGCTTCTTGCTGTATTAAATTCTAAGCCTGTCAATCTGCAACATTCTCTTACATGACACTACTCTACACAATAAAAATGACAATGGTCATTTTATTAAATGATTTTTCTTCTTTTAGATATTCTGTGCCACAGAGGTCAGACACAATACAGCTCCCACTGCAGAATTCAGTCGAGCATCCTTGCTCACAAATCTTCTTCCATTCCCTGGGGCCGACGCTGCTATGTCCCACTCTTATACGACCTGGCAGTGACAGTGAAAATAAATAAACAAGCAAATAAATAAATAACTTTCCATTTTATGATGCTCCCTCACTTGGCCCTCCGGCTTTTTCTACAGACATCTGTGCTCCTCTAACAATGTAGTGGTGGCAGTTATGTAGCTGCGACACAAGGACAAGGTCGACCTGGGTGAAAGGCGCTTTGTCAAGGCTGGAAGAGAGTAAGGTGATATCTAAAAGAGGTCAGATTAGTGGTTGCCTGGTAAAGATCCAGATCCTCTCAAGAGGACAAGGTCGACCTGGGTGAAAGGCGCTTTGTCAAGGCTGGAAGAGAGTAAGGTGATATCTAAAAGAGGTCAGATTAATGGTTGCCTGGTAAAGATCCAGGTCCTCTCAAGTCTCTCTCAGTCAGAGGCACAAAAAAAACCTTTTTAATTAAACAATTAAGAGTTTCATTTTGACATATCCATGTGATACAGGCTTGAATTCACTGTGCCATACAGTTAGTGGATAATGGCATTAAACTTGTGCAGTAACAAAGCATAATCGCAATTACAAAGAACTCATGAATAATAAGCAGGTTCAATCAGAGACTGTATATGCCACGGGTGACTGATAAACTCATTAAAATCATAATGCATGCATTCACATTCTTATGGGACCTACTGTACAGTACTGAAAAGTCTGAAAGAGTTGTGGTGGAGGACACATTACTGAGTTCCCTATAAATTTAAACAACACCTGAGTTTATTATGAAAATAACCCTCATAAGCTTAAACTAAGCTGCAATTATAAGATCCCATTTATATCAACTCCAACAATTTAACAATTACTTTTTTAAGACTGAAGTCCTGTCCTAGATTTTCATATCACATTAAGGCTTCTATCGCCTGCTGTCAATAAGATTTAATCATCAATTAGAACAATGCATGTTTGAGAATAAAGGGCAGGACCAAAGAAAGCAAAACAGACAGAATGGCGCAAAAGAATGGCCAATCTTTCCAGACAACTTTTTATCAGGGAGGCAGATATAAAGGTTGTCTTTAGTGATCAGAAAAGGAAAAGGAGTAATGGAATAGGGAATGGGAGGCCAGTGCTGGGTGATGATGTATCTGCCCCGGTTTTACTGGTCTCCACCATTCTGTACGTACAGTATCGTATCAAGTGGCAGTAACAGGTGCTTGGAGAAGCCATGTGAGCAGTACAGGTTTGTGTAGTTTTAAGTTTGTCTGTATGCCTGCAGCCCTTTGTAGAATTACACTTGTAAGAGAAACCCTAAGAGAATTTTTATCTTAATAACCAGATAATCAAAAAATAATCAAATGAATCCCTAAATGAAACCATATTAATTGCTGCCATACAATAAGGTTTTTGGTCAGTCAGTAGTTTTTTTGCCACATAATTCCAACAACAAGGTGAAACAAATTCACTGAACTGAGAATACATAACCACCCATTGTAGACTGGATGTGTTACTGAAGGTTATGTTATTTAGCAATACTGTAACATAAAGCTTCATATTTGTAGTAAAATGCTGCCATATGGTACATAGTTGTTATACATGGTAGCTGGAGAGCACATACATCTGTATTGGAACATGGGGATCCACCAAACTGCCCTCTCTTATCTCCAATACCACACATCCACACAAAGGACAAAGCTACACACACCTCAACTCCCAATTAATTCCTTCCTCAAATAAACAGCTGGGCAAATATAAGCCATTGCCATGACAGAGACAAACCCTGACATTGATTTTCAAGACACCTTTATACTTCAGTTAATGTCACAACAATCAGTTGTTGCTGTCTACTCTCTGGGAGTATTAATTGTGCCAAGGGGTGAAAATGACCAGATGTGTGAACATGGGCTTCACACTGGAAGGATGCAGTGCGTCTTATTGACCAGTTTGTCCGTTTACAAGTGCTGCCATTTTAGATTTCAGTGTAATTACAGCCTTGCTGGGCAATCTGTGCCATCGACCGCCTCCTTCAAACAAACAACTCCCTCAAGGCTGGACTGCTGGTGTTGGCTGCTACAAGCAAGATGGCAGGGGCATAAAACAGGTTCAAACTGTGGAAGGTTATAGACAAAAAGCCTGTATTGATACAAACACATGCATCTGCACATCCCCATTCCAAGCAGGAGGGGAAAGAAATTCAAGAAAACTCAAGGTGTACACTAAGTTCTGACAGCAGATCTGCTGCATATGATAATTTAATCAGTGTACATTCCGTCCACAAGTTAGTCCACATAGTCGTATGCAAACAAGGTATGCCCCACCATATACTTCAACACTACTGTTGCATTTTCAGTGGCCCTACCAGAAACAGCGAGGAAAAAAAAAGGTGCACTGCACAAAAATAAAAGCTGCATCACAATATAAGTAGTAAAATTAATGATGCGGTCAATAACATTGAAATTCATTTAAAAGCAAGGCTCGACAACACATAACTAATCATGCAAATTATGCATGAAAAACTACATTATAGAGCAGGGTTGATACAGATACTTGAACAAATATATTTTTAAATCCAACACAAATAGCTGAATGTGCTGTACAACCCTAATGGGTAGCAGATAATGTCTGCCAATGGACTAATGCATCAAAAATTATACACAACACATCCAAGCCACTTTCGCTTCTCTAGTGTAATGACACATCAGAGAGAGCAGATCAACCCCCTTTGTCATAGAGATTGCACCTTTCCCCATTTCACAATATTCTCATTAGGAGTCAGCTGCTGTGAAAAAGACCTACTGATTCAATGTGGGGGCCAACAAATGGGACTAACTGAGGATTTGGACTGCAGTGCTACAACAATGACAGTGTCTGCTTGTCTGGATGGTTTTGGAAGGCCATCTGCCTTACTATTTGTCTCTTGATGCAGAAGCAGTATGCATGAACCTGTATGACTTTCAATTTTTTTTTTAAGTTCAATCCATCTCAAAGTGGAAGAACAAACACACAAATAATTTCCTGTTACCTCAGTAACAGTTTCTTTTTGTGGCCTCCACTGATCTTTGGTCCAATCAAAGCAGAAGCAGAATGTAAAATGTCAGCTTAGAGCTATGTGCTTTAATAGGCACCATGGGGGACTGTAAAGGCTAATGCTCCTGCTGGCCATTATTCCTGTCATTACCCAGCCTAACACGTGGACATGAATGTAAAGTTGCACGGACAAAACTTTGCAAGAGGCAGATGTGGTGCCGATCATTACTTACCTACTTACTTACCATTTTATTTTGGAGAAGTCGACCTATTACCTGTGCGTTGCAGAACTTAATGAGCTGAATTCAAACTAATACATACAAGAATGATGGTGTAACACTTTTAGACAATGTTGTTCACATGTTCATCTAATGAATATTTTTTAGTGGCAAGCAAAACTTTCACTAGGGTAATTTAGCAGTTTTCTAAGTGCATATATGGAAACTCTTGGTAGCTTACAGGTCAGAGGTCAACATGCTGCTGAGCAGCAACTCCTCCTACTGAATAAGGGTGCCATACCTCACATCGCCTCAAAATGTGAGTTTCTTTTGAAATGGAATCTTTATAGCAGTTCTAATAAATACCATTTTATACTTCTGAAATCCACATTCACACATAAACCTGCTACCCTCAAACTGTCTCTTCTTTTCTCAGAGGAGATGAACATCTTACCTTGGCAGAGTTAGTCTGACAGGGCACAGTACACAGCTGCCCTAATGAACTGAGCTCAGGGCGGTTTGGCTGCTCTCTCTGTCAGTGTGTACAGTGGGAGAGAATGCACATGACAGCACAAAGATACACTCCAAATGTCTGATACAGACACTACATTCAACCTATAGCATATGGCCATATTTGAGCTTCTGGTAACACTTCCAGAGGACTAAAGTATTAGACAGAGAAAACATACTGGCTTTCTCTGTGGTGTTTGGTATAATTATTAGGTAGTATACAGGTTACTGGAAGTTTAATCTGTATCTTTATTAATTGCATGATTAATTCCTAATGGTTTATACAACGTAGTTCATCAAATAATTCATAATTGTTAAAATATAAAATTGAAACTCAGCAATTTAATGTTCATTTTCTCAGGCTCTGTAGTAAATTTATGGGCATTCTGAATTTAATGCTAAACTTGGGATTAAGGTTTGCAGTGTGCAGTGTTCCAATAATTTTTTATGACTCTGTAACTGCACCAAACTGGAAGTGGTCCCGCAGACAGAAGATATTCCTAAATAGATTTCTCCATCTAATCAAATAAAATAAAAAGACATCTTATAATAGCTCCAGTTAACAAAACCATCTTTTCCTTTATGTTAGTGATGTCAAAACAGCTCGAGAATGCACTAATAAATTCTCAAATAAAGATATGAAACCGACATAACCTTGATTGTCATTTGCTATATTCTTGTAAAACCTGAGCCAAAGATCAAAGAAACAATTAATTCTACAATTGAATCAGGGAATGAAAACCCCCCACTGTGTCTTCTCCATTATACCTTATTGTTGTAAAATAAATGGATTTGACAAGACCTCCCAAAGCCTTTCACTTTGCTCACTGGTGGAAATGCTCACATTATTGGGAGCTGTGATAACTGCTTCTGTCAGCACATTGTGGCTCAGAAAGAAATCGAGTTTTCCAGAAAAAAGAAAAATATGTTTCTGAGAAATATGAAGGTAGTGGTTTTAGGAACACAAAAAGAAACAGCCTTGGCTTCCTTTGTTGCATTTCTCCAAGTCAAATGATTGCTATCTGTCTGCTGGCTTGGAAAAGTTGGACTTCAACACCTCGGGCAAATTGAATCTCTCCTCTGTTACAAATGGTTTTAAGAGAGACAGAGAAGTCCTGCACAGAACCACATAATAACATGGCAGCCTGCTCAACAGAGGGATGCACGTCTGTCTGATGATGTCACTAGTAAAAACCTTACCAAGAGCTCTGTGCTGCACATCTGGGACATGTTACTGTGGTAAAAATGCAGGATATTTAAATTTCATACCTCATCACTGAGTCTCATCTTTTCCCTCAATCCTTTCAGCAAGCATACACGCAACACTAGATAGTTACTCAGTTATCATCACTGTGATATGACTTTATCCTTCCTTCTTTTTTGAAGGATATAAATCTCCCACACCGAAACAAGTATAAAGTCAAATATAAAATGGATTACTTAGCCTAATTTGGCTGCTAACTCCCTTTGCACAACCACATATTCTGCAAACAAGGTTGCTGTTTTATGACAGCCATTAACCAGGCGAGGCAGTAGGGGACAGAGGGGTTTGTGTGACAGCAGGGATCTGAGAGATGGGGATCTCTGGCTGGGAGAGACATGACTTCAAAGCAGTTAAGATCAATGATGCTCTTTGCCTATTGATCCCCTCTACCTCTCAAGAGGGAACAATCCATCAATAGGGCTCAGCTATGGGCTGGAGAGGGATTAGACATTCAGCTTTAATCTAAAGTCCCTTTACTAAATTTGAGCTAAATCCCCTTTGTAATGAGATGTATAGTATTCATTTAAGTGTTAGAAAAAATTCCAGCATTGTCTGTGTGTGAAATGTAGAGCTGTTTTTCCAAAGAGGAAGACAAAGGAGTATGGCAGTCTACTTGAGCCAATAAAATCTGTGCAAGTGAATCAAAAGCAGAATAAAAACTTAAATCCATTCTTAAGATGTGCATTTCAAAAGAGCCTGAAACAAAGAGAAAGAAGATGACTCTCGGGGGAAGGAAAGCAGCGCTACAAATCGTCTCTGTTTATTCACCCTTCATGGTTCAGGACACTACAGCAGCCTAGCAAAGATCAAGTGGCAATATACAAAATCCATCCTAAGGATGAACTTGAATAAATGGATCTTAAGGTTAAAAACCTCTGCCTATATTTGATAATAAAATCAAATTCAGTGCCTCTATTCCATTGGCATGTTTTGGCAGCAGACCCTTTGTGTTGCTTTAATTCAATTTCTAAGATGTACAAAGAAGCTGCTGCATCTTTTGGTTTGGACCCATCATTAAAAGGTCACCTACGTGCATGTGAGGTTACCCAGCATGCCATTTCTGCCCCGAGCATAAAAGTCCTCTTCACCATTCTGTGAGTGCAGAAACTGATAATAGCTACAGTAATACAATATGTGATACCATAAAACAATAGCTGCTCCCTCTACTATACATGTATTATGTAATGGAAGCTAAATGGACCGCTTGGCAGCTATCAGTTACTTTTGTTATACATATTAAGACTTTATTGTGCTTTAAATTCTTTTTTTCTCACTTGGATGCACTTCTAGTTGGCATTCCATATGGTCACCAATGAGTTTCAGGAGACACAGTTTCTTTTGAAAATGACTGACTAATTATGGGCCACATGTTAAAGATTACAATGGAAATGGCAGCTGCTGCTACACTGTGGGCAGCAACAGCAACAATCTTAGCTGTTTTGTTCATAATCTGAGTTTTCAAGGGAGCTGGCACAAAACCGAACAGCAGGAAAGTATAAAATTCATGGGAAAACTTCTGTGATTGATTACAAACAACCATTCAAACCTCAAACCCCTCTTGAGAAATATAATTCAATTTGAGGCTCATAATCAGGCCTCTATTAGTCATCTCTCACTGGTGTATGGGAGGAAGAGAGCACAGACAGACAGTATGTGGCTCTGGTGTTAGTGGCTAAGGGGACTCTTAATAACAGCTCTTGGGGTGGGCTGGATGGCAGCCTGCTACCTCTGTCTCTCCTATTGATCAGATTTGAGGTCTGTGATTTCCAGGGACAGCAGTTTATTCCAGAAGTTATTAGCAATGCTGGCCTCCCACTGAACCATGATGGAAACACCCCCCATATTGTGAAGGAATTACTAGGACACCAAGGCAAATAGCAACGTAAAAAGGCTGTAAATGCAGCGCGTACTGTATGATTATGCATAAATAGGACTTCAGGACTAAAAACAATACTTTTGTTTCATTTCAAGTAGCTGTGATTGTGGTATAAATTTAAGACTGTCCTCCTGTAAAATATGACAGTATACGTCATTTGTGCCAGTAGTTTATTACTACGAAATGTTGCGTGCCCTAGTTTGATGACATTTAGGGGCCACCAATTACTGACACAAGGAAAGGAGTAAGTATACAGAGGCACAAATGGGGAGGGAGGCATAACACACACAAACAAAACTAAACAAATGCAGATTCACAAAGAGACTCAAGAAATGGTTTCCTTAAGCCACCAGGGTAGACATTACAGCAAGCTCTCAAGGCTTTGTGTAGTAGCTTTACAAAGTTGGTGCTTAATGCACTTAGCAGTCAGAAAAAATTAAGTAAAACCAAGCAGTGGCATGACAGAGCACTTACATTTGATAAATTAATACACACAGTGAAAAACACCACCAAATCCCCCTAGAGATTTACCAGTTGACATTTAATGAAAAGAAACATTAAATACAGCAACATGTCATTACTTTGTCCACTCTTAATATAAAACATTATATGCAGCATTAAACCTAAAGAAATCTAGGATCAAGTCAGAGACAGCATTAAAAAACTGGTGATCCCACTCTGAATGAGGTATTAATAATGATTCCCAGTTCTCCTCAGGAAATTTAGTGGTGCTCTTGAGCCCGTTTTTCAGACAACCACATCTCTCTCTCTCTCTCTCTCTCTCTCTCTCTCTTTCTCTTTCATTCTGGCTGGCAAAATGAGTCCCACATAAAATCTGTTTCAGGGCCCAGTGCCTCTTGTAGGCTTTCATTTCTTTATAGGTTTTCCAGCTGCCAGCCTGTGATAACAAAAGCCATTGGCTCCTGAAGAGCACTCTTCACTGCCACAGCCAATGGCTGTCATCCACCGCGTCATCTAATCACCATAACAAAGGATGTTTATCTGCAAGATTTTCATCACAGCACAAATACCTCTTTCTCTGCCATCCTCTTCATCTAAAGAAGGCTCTGAGGTCCTCCCTAATTTAATATTTACATTCCAATACCACTGTGCCCCATTTGATCTTGACAATTTTGTCAGACCGGATAGGTGTAAGATATGCAAATGCTAATGTTGTTGTTATGGTGGGTTCACTTAAGTCACATCAAATGTTCTTCTTCTTAAGATGTTCCTTCACTGCAGATGATCAAAAGTTATTTTTAGTGCTGCATGACAAGTATAACAAACCATATTACATGGCTGAATGTGCATGAATGGTGGCCCTCGGGCTGTGTTACTAACAAGTGTAGAAAACAGTATGAGGAACTGAGTTCATTAGTTAGATTCACACACATCTACCAGCCAGACTGTCGGTATGCAACACTGTAAGACTAAATGAATCGATTAACTGCAGGTCTGGGGTGAATGGCAGGGCCAGCCCGGTCTCCCCACCGCAGCAATGATTCAAGATGCCAGACTACGATGGGGAAAACTGAATGATCATCCAAGTCAGCTACCATGATTTTCTGCTGTTTTTAGTCTCCTGATGTGAGGCTTAAGTGAATTTGTTCAGTAACAAACATAACCCACAAAGGTAACAGAGCATCCAGACAAGCACACTGCATCTACTATGCCACAATGCCCCTCCTGTCTCTCATCTACGTGGGCCCAGTCCAAGAAAAATATACTTTTTATCAGTTTCTGGGGTCATATGGTTTCTTTTCAGTTAAGCAAAGATGGCCATAGGAAATGACATCGCCACTCTGGCCTCATGTGAAAGCAGCTCGACTTCTTCATGAATGTATTATTTAAACAATTTCAAACATATTTTCAGTTAATTTTCAATAATACATTCCATAATGCATTAGTATTAATAATATAATAGGTTTCAATGATAAAGTCATGCTCAACTTTCATAAAAAAGTGAGAGACAACATCAAATTATATTTTTCCTGAACTGGACCAGATTATTTTTGAGTCTGCATCATTAGAAGAGTCTATGAGGATTTAGAAAATACCTTCAGAGTTTGGGTGACTGTTATGAATGTTCGTTATTCCTGCCCCCTATTTCTATCACCCGTCTTTCCACAGATATCCAAGTATGCTTCAATGTCTCTTTTACACAGGTAAACAAATGCACCTCCCATCTTATATTCTCTTCCCTTGTATCAGTATGGTGCCAGCCACATAATGAAAATGAACAAACCTATAAGAGATGCAAGAAGCACTAGAGCTTGATGAACCAAGAGGCACTGTTCTGATGCTCAATGGTTATAGACCTTAAAAAACTGACATCCCACAAAATAAATAAATAATCATAAATACAGCATCAACACTCTTGGATGAAAAAGCTTATTACTGTGTTTGGAAAATAGTGAACAGACCCTGATTATGGTGCATTGCAGCTTCTTGTCATAGATAACGTCAACACAAAGCAGTTGTGGTGAAGGGCTGACTTAAGAGGCTTAGAGAGCCGTCATGGCGGCTATAGGTCGTCTGAACATGACACACACACTCCAGCACATGTTTCTCACTACCACGCTTTAAGATTTTGGGGATTTACTGTCAAACATGAGGCTTTGTCTTCTCTTTGAATCCTGATTAGGATTTTCTTCTTAGCAGCTTCTGCACACCACATACAGTATGTATTTATACTGCAACTATTTCCTGAGAAATAAGCCACTGCAATGAATCACATAACATAATTATCTACCTAGTCTGAAACTGGTTGGTGACAAATAGATCCATCTAGAGGAAAATAATAAGGGAAGGATCAGCACTTAAAAGGTGTTAGATTTTGATATGCTGCATACATGCTCAGAGTGTTTTCAGTTGAAATGTCTGTGACTCTGCAAGGCCTAATTTTAGAAACATGGCCTCTCAGTAGTGTGTTTGTGTTCTGCACACTGAACTAACTGACTCCCAGTCCACCCACTGTGTATATATCATGCGTGAAAGTGTGTGTTTACACCAAACAAGATTACTGAGAGGGGATCACTGACAAGTGATTAAAAATCGAGATTGGCTGCGAGCAAATGTGAGAAGAAAACAGAGACAGTGTTGTGTGGATATTTCTGGTTGAGGCTTTGGAGAGCCCAAACTGCTCATTAACTGTCTGCTTTTAACTTTGGGTGATCGGTGCCACTTTCTGAAACAAGTTTGACTTCAAAGGTTCTGATCAATTAGAGACATTTGACGGCAAAAAAATAAAAAATAAAATAAAATAAAGTAAAATACTGAGATGTGCTTACCAGAAAGATAAATAAGCAAACTAATACAATTATTTCATTTTAATCAGGAAATAAATTGTGGTTGGGGGACAAAAAAAGACATGCATTCTCAGCACATGATAAATTAATTACTTTTAAATTGATGATGCAGATTGCAAATATGTAAATCATTCTGCATGAAGGTTAATTGTTTCCCTGAACATCTTGATATTTACCACACCTGTGCAACTGGAAGAAGAAATCAATTGAAAAAGGTCAATCACTGAAATGAGATGAAACTCCCCGTGTGCTCAAACTGAAATAGTAATGTTGTGCTACTGAATTAGCTGTGTTCTGAATCTGGAAAACCACAATACCTTTTTAGCTGCTGTGATCTACAGCCTAATCTTCATTAGAAAGCATCTGATACTGCATGATGGAGATTAGCAGTTCAGAACGACATCAAGCAGATTGCTTTGTTTGTTCTACAAGGCATCAAAAAACCTATTGGATAACTGATGATTCCACCAGAGAAACGGTAGCTCAATTATTTAACAAACAAAAAAAAAACTCTTAATGTTAGCATAGCAATTTGGCCACTGGACCTTCACAAACCCTAATGTCTCCTTAAATTCTTAAACTTATCCACACATTAATCCATAAGCTCCATTGCTGAATGGAGAGTTCTAACCCAACAAATGATTATGTCTTTGGCCAGTCACTGAGACGGATCTAATGACTACCCACAATACATTGTGAGATAGATGGAGAGAGAGCTACTTTGCATAATCAAAGTGAAGAGTTCTTATTTTGTCCCACAGCCTCCTTTGTCTTGCTTTTCAGGTTATCCGTTAAACAATTATTTCATTTTCATTTTGTGGTATGCTTTATCTCTGTGTCACTCACAGAATAGGGCACATTGACTGCACAGTCATTAGCTTTGTTCGGCTTTCCGGTTTGTGTGTCTTTAGTGGACAGCAGTTAATCCCAGGAGAGACAGTGTTAGAGCAGGAGAAAGAGTAATTGTAGTCTTTTAAGTTTTGTGAAAGGGAGCAGTGAAGCCACTTCACTGAATACAACATCAATTTGTTACAAGTCATATTGCTGTTCCATAAAGAAAATGCTTTCTAAATTTGCCAAGGGGAGTCTTTAAAATGATGCCTGTGCTTTGTTATTGACTATAAATTGAAAAGTATTGCCCTCCCTTCATGCACGCAAGCTACAGTACAACCTCTGTACACTGCTCTTTCATTAGTAGTGAATCATTTTAAAACAAGGAGAAGAATTGTGATAGATGCTACAAGCAAAATCCATTAACTATTTATATTGTATTGACTTCAAGTACAGTGAAGGCCCCTTAATCAATTCTACATACTGTATGTACATATGACTTAAAAAGTGGACAGGTCAAGAAAAAAAACATTAAGTCTAGGCAAGCAGCAGTCCACTCAGCATGTCTGGGTATAAAGAGGTGTGGGACCATGTCCTGTTTTGAAAAATGACTCTGTGTTCAGAATGATTCTGCACTTACCACCCCACAGCCCCTCGGACCCCTCACGGCAAAACCCATCCACTTACCTGCAGGAGAGGAGAGACAAGAAAATCAATGACTGCACACTCAATTATATCACAACTTACCAAGCAAGTGCTCCCTTTCTTTCCTCTGGAGGAGGCAGAATACCACTTTATATCTTTGCAATGTAGGGAGCAGCTTATTGAGATTTACACGTTGAGGCCTTAATAAGCTAGCTCATTACAAAAACAACACAAACCAAATATGTTCTTTGGAATAGAAGAAGAGATATTCAGTCATCTTTTTCATCCACTGGACATTTGTTCATTTATCAAGCACTAATAAAAAGGCCCTGGCTCTGTCATAGTACAAAGGATAACAATCCATTGAAAGGCCGCATATAACCTTGAGTCTGCTATTTCAATCAAGGCACCGTATAAACATATATGAATGTCTATTTGTCAAATGTAGAGTGATGACAATCCAGTGTAAACATGGAGCAGAAGACACAGGACTAAGCAAGAGTACACAACCTCAGTCTGTCCTTGTAAGAGGAGCTGAGAGTTAATGGGCTGAGAGACCCTGACCTGGCCAAACCATTAGTGCATTTACACACGTGCATATATACCAGCACCACTACAGATCTGAGACTGGCGGAGAGTGACATTTCCACAGCACTATGGAAACATGACAGTGACACTGACAGTATCAGTGGTTCTGCTATCAGTTATATTCATTCAGTCACAGCAGACCACCAACTCACTTTGTAGTGCCATAGAAATCTCAGGCTCCGTGTATCTGACAAAAAAAAAAGACTGCTGGTCGACAAAGAAAAAGTAGCACATCGCTAGTTGTCATCATAGGAGCAAAAGGCCCACGCTTGGAGCTTTGTGTCCATATGCTTTCTGATGTTGCACCACCTCATAACACTTGAATGTAAAAGGCATTGACCCATGTTAAAGTTCAGCACTCACAAACCACAGACTGAACACAAGTCACAGCCATCGGAAAACAGCAACTACTTTCTGCTGATATATGGTTAGTGGGTCAACAATAGGGTGAGAAGCTAAAAAAAACAAAAAAAAAAACAGCTGACAACCATTAGTGTGCTAATAAATCACATGCTCTCTGGAGGCCAGGCTTGTTTTTAACTAAACAGTAGTGAGGGATGCTCAGTGAACAATATGTTAAATATACATTACTCTGTGTTAGTCCCAGTATTCAACACTGATTAACAGTTTTTAGTTGTTTTTTTTTTACCTGGGTGTGTGGTGTGTGTGTCAAAGCCCAGCATGAGGCCTTTGGTGAGTGACTTATCTCTGTATAGCTGATCAATAATTAACCATGGGATATGCTCTAATGAGGATGATAATACTTTGTTCGTAAGATAACACCTCAGTGAGAGGTACTGGACCACTTCTCTTCATTTAGATCCACTCATCACCCTATTAGTAATTGTCACTTGGTTGATTAACATACTTGTTCACTGCCTCGCGGAATTTAGCAACTGTCGTTCTCTCTTCCATTATCATTTTGCCTTTCCATCTTCCTGTCTTTGCTTTGACATGCTGCCCATCTTATTCCCACTTTCTCCTCTCTCAGATCTTAATGCAACCCACTGTGCTGTAACAGTGCTGGCAACCCTCGCCTGTAGCGCATCGATACATCTCCAGATGCTGTATGACACATGCGGTAAGGAGCGTTTCTGAGACCATCCATCAGAGGGAGGACAAGCCCTTGCCCATCCCTGCTACTTGTCTTCTCCATCTCCTCCCACCAGCCACGTTCAGCAAACAGGGTTTAATAGGACTCATTACTCAGAGGACTCGTCTAGAAAAAGGCCAGACTGTGATTCAGCCAGGAGAGGCCTGTCCTTACATCTTTGGGAACAAGAAAGCGCTACGTCAGTGTAGCACACATGCATCAGCACATATACAAGGATGCACAGCTCAGAACATTCTAATAAACAGGACAATAAAGTTGAATGTAATGAATCATGAATTTGTCTGATTAAATTGCCTAATTCAGATATTAATCAGATCAATCCTACAATAAAAATCAAAAATGATTGGTTGTGGTGATATTAATTATGGCTGGCAGAAGGCAGTTACTGATAACTGCCTGTGACTGAATTGCCTGTCTGTGTCTTCTTCTGTATGTTAATAGGAATTCTATAAAGGGTCCATTAGAAGAATGCAGAGCAAGTCTGTCTATAAATAGATGGGGTAATATTTGTGGCATGAGCAAGAACGCATCACATCTACAGTAGACACATACACACCATACAGATCCACACATACACACACTGAAGTTCATCTTGAGTGAAAATATTCTTCCTCTAACTTGCAACAAAGCCAGGACCTCTGTTTTCTGAAGATACCTCAAGCTTTTCCAGTGCCATCTGCTACACCAATACCTTCTCACAATGCAGCTGACTGAGGGCCAGTTGGCAGTGAATCCGAGTACGGCAAGACTTGGGAGATGACTGGCAAGAGAAGAACGCAGAAACTCAAGCCAGCCAAGTCTCATCTAACATAAAATCTGTTCCCTTGGAAGGAAAATCTTAACTTTGACATTGTTCTTTATCTATGCAGGTGCAGTGGTTCGTTTTCTAAAGATTTATCTTTCTAGATGGTGTACTATTTCTAGTTTGTATCATCTGCCAAGGGTTATATTTTTGCCTGTTAAAACCAGCAAAGTTAGACTTTCTTATAGACTTCCCCTTCCACACAAGCCTCAGGCAGGACATACAAAGGCACCGATGGTAGAGATAAGCTGATTTTGTTGCTATTCTTGCAATGTATTTCTCTATAAATCCTTACATAAAAGACGGAATTCAAGTCTTTGCATTGACTGAGGAAGAACTGAGAAATGTATTTACAGACCATCAGTTCTGACCAAATATTATTAGTGGAATGCGACAGAGCACACTCCACATGTGCTAACAACAATGGGATGCATCTGTCAGGCGGTTCAGTGCCCAGAGGGGATGCTTATGAAGACAGTCGGTTAGGCCATCAATAATTAAAACAGATGTAATTCCCATTAGCCATGGGAGTAGGCTCATAAATAGTTAATGTGCTCCTTGTGTCTCTCCCCTCTCTTCTCCTCTCATCAGCCTTCTTCTCTCCCTGTTCTGCTCCTCAAGGTTTCTCCTCACTTCACAGAACAGTGTGGAGACAGAGCTCCGACACAGGCACACACCATCATACTGATTATAATGGTCCCACTAGGGAGGTTGAATAGGATGAGGAAGGAGTGAGAGGGCAATGAAGGGGACCCAGAGGGACTGGAAGCCACAATTTATGACCTGGTGTCACGGGACTGGTTAGCTGGAGTGGGCAACACTTCAGTATGACAGTGATGATAAATGGCCAGCAATGATGGTTAAAACTTAAACACAAAACCCAGCTAGTTTTACATTTATAAAGAGTTCGCAGCTTGTTAAAGTGAGATTTTAACTGCTGGAAGGTCAAGAGGCCACATGAGGAGACCCATTCTTTTGCTACTGAAGACAAGAAAAAACAAAGCAACCAAAAACAAAAGATGATTGGTTTGAGCAGAGAAGCAGAAGAGTTTCTGTACTTTTGCCTGATGAATGACAGAATGTCGAGTGGGAAGCTGAAATCGAAACAGCCGTCTACTGATGTCGTCCCATCAGTCACCAGACGCCCCTCATTAATCCAGAGCCTCCCCTTCATCCAGCCCCTCCATCTATCCTCCCTGCTGCTGGCATCTCCTCTGTTGAAACAGTTGTGTGTGAAACTGCAGCACTATCAGAGGGCCAGCCAAACAGCCCCCGTCTATTCATCTCCTCTGTGACACAGGGCCTAATGCACTGCTTTCACACCAGTCGCACAGAAAGGCCTCAGGCACTGACGACTAAAGAAGAGGCCAAAGATGTTCCGGGAGAACACAACAAACTCTCAGACCAACCAAAAAGCAGCAGATTCATGCCACTGGCAACACGCACACATTTCTCTGAAAGCTATTACAAATCTCATTACAGACACATCAAACTCTTCCAGTAAAATCAGAAGTGACCCTTAACACCCAGTACATAAAATATGGTCGTTTTAAACTCTGTACAGAACGGTCATATTCACATAGTGGTGTCATGTCAAGACGTCTTGACCTGCATTGTACTGTTGACAAGTTACATGCTGTTAAAGCAGAGTGCATGAAGTATTATTTCTAAGTGAAAAATATTCCAGATTTAATTTGTCTGACCTACATAGACAACAGCAGGAGTATGCCAATTCATGAAGTTAATCAACCTAACATCACAGGGTTCCATGGCATCTGTTTGTGACGAGATCCCCTGAATTATAATCTGCTCTCCAGTTGCTTTCGTGTGATGTTTGCACATTAAAAGTGCCGCTTGGAAAATCAAAAGCCACCCACTGAGTTTGAGCCCATGGTTTATAAAAACATATAGGGAAGGGGTGAAGAAATAAATGTTTAGTTATACAGAAAGTCAAACAGAATGCTGCAGGGGTGCATTAGGGGTGAGGCTGAGTTTGACCACGAACAAAGAGAATGTGTGCTGTCATCTGCTGGTCATACCAGTCAGACAAATTAAGTTTAACAAAGAGGAAAATAAAGAAAACAACAGTTTGCCACCGTGGGAGAGACAACAGCAGACATGGCTTGAGGCTCTGTGACTACAGACAGCTTTCACCTACACATGCTGACCTCTCAATCTATTTGTGGGGCTATCACCAGTTTCAAATTAATCTGTTTCCATCATACAATACGCCCACAAACACTCCCTCATGTATCCAGAGGTCACATTTTAGCAACAAGTGTAACCTGGAATAACATATGAAATGGGACCCATTTACTCAGTGCTTTTGGAAATCATGACACAGTGAAGACATGGCGCACAAGACAAGGAAAGTTTCCATTTTATGCTGTAAATTCTATGACAGGATTTTCCAATGTTATGTTAACCTAGGGGTTTCATAATTTCATCATAGTCCTCAATGCAATCTGAACCATATCCAAAGCCAACTAGTTCGGTTCCGTCGCTCTTCCTTTTTTGCCACTAAAACTTCCACTCTCTGGAGCCAAATTTTCTCCCACTGGAGGGGAGCTGGCAACTCTCTATACAACATAAAAAGACATTCATCATATCTCCAAGGAGTGAGCACTACATCAATCTGTCTGTCATCAGCCCTCCAGACCAATACGCCTCTGCCTACCTCTGTGCATTCCATGCCAGATCTCAGCGTTTCACTGATTTAACTCTGTGTATAACTACACTCATATAGCCAAGAAGTGCTTGAAATACAAGCAGGGCAATAACTAGCAACTCCTCAGCTCCAGGAAGCAGTAAAAAACAAGTACAGGTTAGTTACACATCCATACACTAGTAGGTCTCTTGATAGAGACTAATTATCTTGGGAACTTGTACTCATGCATTTTTTATGCAACACAGATTTTGTTGTATTGCCAGTTTTTAATCAATTAACTGCCAGCAGGGTTGACTTTAATTTTACAATACTCTGTTGTTCCATTTAGATTGAATGAAAAATTATGACAAGCTAGATGGATGGTAAAAATATTTTCAAGGGAAGATACAACAGCATTACTCCATGAAGTTCAGACCTGTGTCACGCTGAAAGTGACACAGAAATGTTACAAGAACTGACTTAATAAGATTTCCACCTCAACTTTTACAGAAACGTGACCAGGGTGCTCATGCAGACAACACAGTCAGGGGCAATCAGATTAATGGAAAAAGGGTACGTATCTGAAAGGGGCTCGTGTAAGACAGACTAAAGGTTTTGGCAGAAGGAGCATCAACAGCACCTCTGCTTACAGAGAATCAGCAATTTGCCATCTCATCACTCTCCTCTAATTAGGAGTCTAATGGGGCCTGTATCCCATCACACAGTCCCACATACATAAACACATACACACCCTTTGGTTCAGTTTTGGAAGGCTGCTTGGGAGGAAAAGGTGAGCAGTTCATCTGCATTTGCTGTCAGAAAGGCTTCAAGTCCCACACCGCACTCCTATTTGTTTGACAGACACTGACAATGAAAGACAGCTAATCTGAACAGGATGTCATGATGGATAACCTGTAGTCTGTGAAGCACTGTATATAAAGCCCTACCTAGTGGGAAAGAGGACACCATGCACAACATTACTCCATGATACAGGTTTTAACTAGCCTAGACAGATCATTAGAAAGTCCATGTAAAGAGGAGATCAGGGTGGATGGGTGACAAAACAAGACTTTCAAATAGGAGACAGCTGTTTCAAACTGTTTCAATGTTGTTACTTCAGAAATCAGTTCTTTTAACTCAAACCATGATCTTTCTCTAAACCAGTTTCTGTGACTCCACAATTAATGCTGTAACCACATTGAAGATTTGTGTGACAAAGGCTGAAACAAGGACGTGAACTATGGAGATGACACTATGAGATTAGACTAGGGTTTAATGTGAAACATTGGTGCAACATGAACTAATCTGTACATTTCAGATTTTAATCCTGAAAGTTCCAGGCTGGTCTGCACAGTCAATGCAAAAACACCATGGTACACATCACACAAGCTCAACAACCCGTGTTCCATTCACAACTCCTTGTCAAGCCGTGAAGGCAGTGAATCTCATTTTGGTGTTGTAGGTGCTCACTGGCAATCTGATCAAAGATAGCTCTGCATTCAAATGGCAGAATTAAGAGAACAGAGGGCCACGGACATCAACCTACCTCTTCATCTTTCTATTTCTCATTCCCTTGCTTCATAGTGACACAGTGCCACTGACAACTTCAGCCCTGCAGCGACAGATGATTTGAGCAGTGACTTGATTCAGGCCTCTGTGCGCCTCAGCTTCTTTTTAAAAGCCCTTGTCAAAGCGATGACAGCTTTGTTTTCAAGGTGGCAATAAGCCACAGGTTTATCACAAGGACTTTTATAGGTATTAGCTACTACAATGACTCCTTCACCCATCCGCTAATTAACACACAAATGGTGGCAGATGTGCCTAAGTGCTGGTAGGCATGTATGCACAGTGCAAAGTACATGCAAAACTGTGAGTCTATTCTTGATGCTGAATCCCCACAGCACCCATATACTTACTAAGCATCCTTCTGCTACTACACATTCCTGTCAAAAGTTCCTTTATTTTTCTGTGATTAGCCAAGTTAATAGGCCATTAAAATGCTGCACAATCAAAGTGAAAGTTTTATTCCCAACTGAATCTGCCCTTTAATTCTCTTGAAAAAGAATGCAGCAGGGCGGATATAACTCGGGGCTAATCCAATGGGATACTCCTAACAATAAAAATGCCCTACTAGCAGTGCCTGGTGGAATGACCCATTTTAATTGTGCACACACTAATCTATCCCACAGCAAAAACCACAGTGGTTATATCCAAAACTCTTCCTCAGTGGCTCAGTGATGTATTGTACGTTATGGGTGTGTGAGGTCTGGAAGATTAGCAATATTGTTTTTCCGGGGCTCGGAAGGGCTTACAGAAATGTTTATGCCCTAAGGGCTGCATTTTATTTAATCCTGTATCAGAAACTCTGCAATGGGCGACCATGGATGGATCTGATCATTTAAATCCATGATCATTATGTTAGACTTTGAGAACACGCACTTGATTCAGCAACACAAACTCTGTTTGGAAGAATAAAAGCTTGAAAACATTCTCAAACTGGTGGGTCATGTTATTCTTGTCTAATCTCTGAAGCTGGACAATCAGGTTTAACTGAAGAGAAAAGCGTATTTTCTTTTAGCAGGCATATGAATCAGTAATCCAGCTGTAAAGATGCAGCCTTGAGTTAAGGCACAACAGCTATTAGCCTATGGAGCTTCTTATAAACATACTGAAAGGCAATAAAACAGATGCATATTTGGGAAGTAAACACATTAATAACTGGCTAATTTTGTTCTCTCTGAAAAACAGACTGGCCAGGTGAGTGGGAGCAGTAAATCTGTCCTGTTACTGATTTCACCTATTAAACGTCTTCAGACACATATGACACATCTACTGTATAAGAGGAGTGGCTCAGATAGTGGTACTTGAACCTTGAAGGTATTTTGGTTGCAACTCACTAATGAGATGTTTTGCAAACTCATGGTAGAGGGCATTTTACCTACATAGAGTGTGACTCTTGAAACCCTCCAGCAGTCCTGTGACATGATCTGTTACTACACAGAATGGACTGTTTACATGAAGGGCATGCGGCGTAAAACATGTGCCAAATGTCAACACGCGAGTCGTCAGTGTGACGATTCACTGTGGCGACCCCTAAACGGGAAAAAGCCGAAAGTGACTTTCTTTTTTTGTTCATTAAAATCTTGGTATCAACATGTTGATACCAACACCTGGCACCTTGCTAAAGGTTGTGAATTGTAGCAGATTCTGTAATGAGTCATGTACAGAAGAGACACACACTCAGCACACCAGTATTCCGGGTTTCTCCTGAATAGGTTTCAATCCTTGGCATGGCCTTCACTAACTGGTAGGTGCTAATCATGCTTGTCATAACAAACAGCTGGCGGACAACAATTTCAAAGCCAACAGTGGGTTGACTGGAGCATCCTGTGAAGGTGCTGTGAGTGAGAACATGTTAATGAGGTAATTGAAATAGTAGTCCACATAAAGAAACTAATAGAACTACAGTATGATGAGGTAAAGAAATAAGTGATAATACCGCTACAGGGGGAATGTTCAACTCTGTTTTAGGCCATGCTTTTGGTAGCTAACTTAGACAAGAAAATTGTTCTGTCATCTTTAACTGGGGTACATCTAAAAGAGCACCAGCAGTTGATGTAGTAGATTTATGTGCTGGAGATGTCATCAGCCATCTTGACAGCATTTTGGGCACACATATCATGAACACCTGTGCAGTGCAATACAATCCAAATACCTTGCAGCAAATACTTTATAAAGCTCAAATTATTATTAGACTTTTCTTGAGAATATGTGAAACAGCTGTTGGTTCTTTTTTAGGGTGTAGTATGTAGTGTTGACATATTGACTGCTTCGTATAGTAAGATGAACGGCTTATCTAACATTAACCTTGCAACTTGAATACCTTATAATACTTGGCATTGACAAACTGACTTTGCAAAAACAAAAATGAAAATAACTGGAATCATATTTCATGCACAGCTCAGTTTACACACTGAAGGAAAACCTCCTCCTAAAAAGCAAACATGCACATAGACACTTACTGTACATCTCCCAGTGTAACACAGTTAATAATCTATTTCGACTGTACACAAGTTAGCAAGCAGTGCCCTTGATATCCTGCTTAGCCCCTGTTAAGCCAGCATTTGTGTTGCTCTGGATCCTGTGTTACAGATAAGAGATAAAGAGCAGTCCAGGCCAGTGCCACCACCGCACACTGATAAGCAGTGCTACAGGCCCATTGCCGTGCTAGCAGATCACTGTCCACACCAGACTTCAGCAACAGATAAGAACTCACATCCTTACCAGGCCTTTCTGTGAAACAGACAGTAGTAAATGATAAGACACACAGAAGTAAAAAAAACAAAACAAAACAAAGCCCAGTTTTGACCCTGTACCCACCTAATAAATCATGAGATGAATCCTCGGTTTTAGTAGCTGACTGTTCTACTCAATATGTTCTATATGTCAGCTGAGCTAAGAGTCACTGACAAACTTCTCTTTTGACCAAACACAAAGCAGTGGCAGATAGAAGTGACTACAAGATTGCATGAGTTCCACCTGTAAGGCAGTGCTCTGTGCTGTAACCTGATCCCTGCTGAATGCATGTCACACAGTTGTGTGTGCAGCCCCTGGCTCAACTCTGGCTCAGATACCTGTGCTGCGTGTATTTATAGTGAGGTCTTAACCAGAGGGAGCTGCTTCCTGAAACTTCCTGAGACTCTTACGGCATGCAAGTATCTGGAAAAAAAGATAGATTCCGTCTTACAAATTATAAAAAGTTGGTTTGGTGGTGAATGTAAACAGTCATCTACACACTATGTATGTGCATTCATCATATAGCTTGTGATTTTTTTTAAATCAACTGAAAGGATTAAAACAAATCTAGCCAATCTTCACCACACCACAATCTATAGTATCTCCCAGCAGCAGCTGTGCAGCGGTAAACCAATACACAGAACAATAATTGGGTGAATTTCATTGGTAGAGGAAAATTGGCTCATTGAGATTTAACAGCAGGTGATCAGTAGAGGTGTGCATCAGAGAATGTTCTCTGATTGCTAGGTTCCCACATTCCTACCTGCTCTGTGGTTAGCTTATACATGCCTCAATTCTTAGTGGATGATTGTTTATTTTCCTATATTGATTTAGTCTGGATTTTAATACGACTGTGTATGAGTAACCTTTGCACAGTGTTTTATATTGTGCTTTTCTCTGCTTTCTGATGATAGATTATAGATATCACCAACAAAGCAAATGAGTAAACTAATATTTAAAAACAGCAGTGGTTCACTGACTGCTGGTGAATCTCCCCACAACACCCTGGCAGGATACATCAACTCCCATCACCACCACCACCCTCCATGTTTCCCTCTGCATCTGTTGCAGTCTCAGAGGCAGATGTTCCTATGAGGAGAGGCAGCAGGCAGATAGACCCCCCCCCCCCCACATGATTACCTCTCTATTTGACTGCAACAATACCCACCAACTCCATCTCATCACCTCCTCTCCCTATAGTAGCTCTTTATGTGAGCTTCATTGACACTCATTTCTTCACAGTTAGGACAGATAACAAGAGGTTGGGGCCCACTGCTTGCTCATAGGATCCACTGATAGTCAACACACAAAGGCCACATTTATATGCTCCATCACCTCACTCAAGCAGGAGCCTGAGCGGACTGTGATTTTTGTATTTGTATCTCAAGCACTATGGGACTCTTGCCAGGTTGTTGCTAAGGAATTAACACCACATTTTACCTCAGATTTTGGTGGCAGAGCTCTGGCTCAGGGCCACATCTGACTGCTGTTAGGGAGAATAATGACAAATATCTGAGATGCCATTAATCTTGGTCAGGTATGTGCGAGGCAGACTGTGTTCACCCTCTTTCATGCCACATTTCCCCTGGAGCCAGGTGGTGGCCAGACAGCACAAGGTCAGGAGGGAAGGTCAGAGAGCATCATGGGCCCTTCATCAGTGACAACAGGATGCACATGCAAGCATTCACATAAAGCTATTAGTAGTCTTATTCTAAAGGACCATGTATCAACACTTCATTTACTGCTACATGTACCTTTTTCAAACTGTGGATATTGCAGATTAAAAATGTTCATACAAACAACTGCTCAAGAGCCGAAACTGCAGAAACACCAGCAATAATAGTAACTGACATGACAAATAGGGTTGAATAGTGCCTGTGCATTTACAGGCATCATAATACTTTTTTGTGCTCACACACAGCAAGAGGGCATGAGCAGCCTGCAGTGCTCCTGATCTACCAATAATAACTGAGATTTGCTCCTGATCTACCAATAATAACTGAGATTTGGCTTTGGCTACACTCGACTGGTGCCGAGAAAAGAAAAAATTACATTTTTTGTAGACTGTGCCAGGAATCCAAGCTAGCAGGCTGTTGCTGATCCTGTTAAAACTGCAAAGTAAGATGTGACAATATGACTTGGACAGGATTTGTCATTTCGTATTGATCATAGGGAGGAGAATGAGGTGAGAGAGGGGGGAAAGGAGCAAAAGCTGAATATGTGCTGTTGTATTAACTCTGAATTCACAGTTGGACGTGCCATGTATTGGGTGTCATTGTTAAAAGCTTTCATTTCTCCTTCTGTCTAGTGCAAACCTGCAGGCATGTGTCAAAATGCGCACCCACGCAGAAACCAATGCGCGCACACAAATTGGCATGAATACACACACCAACCGTTAAAAGTCTAAACACACAAGCAACAGCAGCTTAAGAGATAATTTGGCTATACATTTCCTTGCCAGCCACTCTTCTGTCTGCATTTCAAAAGATTCATAATTCTCTTTGTTAACACCAGAGCTCTGCCACAGATTCTGCAGCTAAGATTTAATACTAGCATGAACTCTACATCACCTCCGATACAGCCATAGGGAACAAAGTAACACTGGAGGGGAGTCAAGGAAAGTATGCTGACTGCCCACTCAGCCAATCATGTGTAGGATTTCTGTGGAGAAGGCCGTCTTGTGGGATTGGAGGAAGGGCACATGGGGAACTGATAACCCCATTCTAGATATGCTAGAAGCTATTAATATGCCAACAACATGTGCTGGAGCATTGATAATGCTTTTTATTCTATGCTGTAAGCTGTAGCGCATAACATTATTAATCTTACAGGAAACAACCATGTGGTGGGACGTGCAGACAGCAGATGTCTCAGCTCCCTTGTCAGGCAGACGTGGAATCGTGATTTGTCTTATTCCTATTAGAACCCATCAATTTAAGCACAAGAACAAACAAAAAAGAAACCGCAAATATACAATTATATCTCAGAAAGTGGAATTGTGGTTCAACTTAAAAATATCCTTCTCTGTTCCAGGCATGTTTTTTACTCTTTTCTTAAACCTGACTCCCAGTGAGAGAAATTACAGCTCTGTGCCCCTGAACCACCTGGTTCAATGTGCTCTGCATGTTAACTAACCAGACACACACAGTAGAATTCACAATCTATGCAAACAGCAGAAACAGGGACATTAGTTATCCTTAAAGCAGAGGAAAGCATGGGGGGAGGGACGACAAATGAGGATGGAGACATGAGAATTGAGCTGCAGTTTGATTTGTCAGTTTTAAAGCTGACGGTCCACTTCAGTCTTTTCTCTGCTTCCTCCAGCTCAACTCTTTGTCAATCTAGTGTAAAATCTGAATAGATTAGCAAATAATCATATTAACTTCATCACCGACCTTTGGCATGTCCACTTGATTGTAAACAAAGCTGTAGTAGTTTGGCCATCCATGCCAGCTACACCATATGATCTTCATCACTGACTCTCATGTTCATCTTGATCTCAAGAATACTGTGATACTTCTTAGTGAAAACGAATTCATTTTGCAAAACAGCCACAACATTGATTTGAAGATGAAGTAAACACAACCAAATATATTAACTGTTCTGCTTGTTAAACAGTCTGAAAGAGCCAAAGTATTCCTGACCACAGCCTGGCACTGTAATTTACAGTGCCAAATACACTCAACTAAACACTAATACACTCCGATCAAGAAAAATCTAGGACCTTATTATTGGTCACATGCTGTTATTTTCCTTGTGTTGATTCTATTTGACTCAAAGTCACGTTCAGACTTTAACACACAGCCGTTGCTGTTTGGAGTTAAACCCAAAGCTCAATATTTTTTAGTCATCTTGGTAGCAGCTGTTCTTATACTGCTGCAATCAAACCTGCATCTGGAGAAAGCAGAAAGATGTAAATTGAGTTGTTATATTCTTGTTCTCTGCAGAACATTTGTTCAATATCGTTGTGACGTCTTTCTAATGTTGGAAACAAGCATGTATGTTTTTATTCATTTGTAAAGGGGGTTGTTATGGAAACATTTCACATTTGAGGTCTTTTCTTCATATACGCCAACAGGTTCTAGACTAGCTGTAGGCTCATTTTGTGAATCACGAGGATCTTACTGTGAAATTGTGACAGCCAATTTCATCACCAAATAACACTCCTGGTCATGGGATATGACCATTTCAGAGGTGGGTTTGTTTTCACGCCATTTCGTCACCTTCGACTTCCCTGCTGTTCAGATGCCTTTTTTTTTTTTTTTTTTTTGGAAAGCCAGTGTTATTTCTGTGTATGGGGGGGATGGGAGAGTAAGGTATTAGAAACAGACAAAGTAGTGAAGCAATAGTATATTGTAGTTTATCAGGAGGTGTGAAGTTGAACTGATGGGTGTTAGGGAAT
This sequence comes from Monopterus albus, assembly GCF_001952655.1. Taxonomy (NCBI): domain Eukaryota; kingdom Metazoa; phylum Chordata; class Actinopteri; order Synbranchiformes; family Synbranchidae; genus Monopterus; species Monopterus albus. Next base: position 2,063,126 of record NW_018127889.1, on the reverse strand, counting down.
TTGTCTCACACTAAATGAAAGAGCAGCAAAAAACAGAAAGAGACTTGTAGATGGAAACGAGACAAGGGAAAGAAAAAATTGAGCCCTTCACTTTTTTCACATTATATTGTCTTGTAGGTTTAACTCATGTTTGTGCTTGCAGTGTGGCTTGAATGGCTTTCTAAACATTTAATTCAATGTGCCACAGATGGACTCCGATCACGATCTAGACACATCTCAAAGATAATTAAAGCAGAAAGGATGCACCTGACTGCAATGTGAAATGCCACAGCAAAGGGTCTGAATACTTGTAGTGAATGCTCAATACTATCAGTACTGGATTTATAATAAATTTGAGTATATTTCAAAAACATATTTTCACTTTATCATTAAGGGTTACTGTGCGTAAATTAATGGGCAATAATAAAAATGATGTACATTTAGAAATAAAACTGACAACACAGTAACGTGTGCAAAAGGTGAGGGATCTGGACTTTAGCCTGTGCATGTTTGTTTTTAGGAGGAGGTTTTCCTTCAGTGTGTAAACTGAGCTGTGCATGAAATATGATTCCAGTTATTTTCATTTTTGTTTTTGCAAAGTCAGTTTGTCAATGCCAAGTATTATAAGGTATTCATGTTACAGGGTTAATGTTAGATAAGCCGTTCTAATTTCCAGAACTAGGCAAAAAAAATTAACAATTTGACTACAGAGCAGCATGTGCACAGTGTTCATAGGCTGGAGTTAATGGATACGTATTGCCTCGCTTGTCAAGTCTAGCTTCTGTTTGTGCGTGAGACCTATTCCGGTCTTCCAAATGTTATTATTTTATTGGTAATTTTAACATTTACATTATTATTGTAAAACAAACAGCTATTTAGTTAAAGCAGGAATCAAATACACACATATACCCAGTCTAGTCTACACCAAGCTCCACATCTATACTGTGGAAGAACCTGATTGATTGGAATCACCATGTTAACATTATAGATGGGCATCATGTGAAAGGTATCATATGAGAATCAATCATGGCAGTGGCATTCAAGCTCTGGGGATTCCACAGGGATAAGTCTGCTCAAATCTGACAGGCTGGGGTTTGGCACTCCAGAGCTTCGCTTGTCACAATATTGATTCAGAAATAATTACCCAGACTGCTTGGTGATTCCTTGCATGTTTGCCTGTATCCTGCCTCTACCACCTTCCTGCATGCCACTGCAGCGCAGCAGCCCTGATTTTGCCTCTGATTAGATGTACCAAACAATCTGTGAGAGCGCTGTCTGTTTTGAAATACAGCTGGAGCAGTCGTCCCTCCTGCAGTGAAGGCTAACAGAGACACTAGTAAGTAATTACCATCAAAGCTGGTAGGTTAGCATACAAGGGGTGACTGACAGCTATAAGCACTGACTATATCACCGACTAAATTTCCAGAGACAAATTATTGAAATGCACTATCAAGCCAACTGATAAGTGATTTGCCTACCATATGTTTTCCTATCTCCACAGTCACCAGAAATGGCAGGAAGGAATTCAATGTTTTGATAGGCTCAAACATGAACACTCCCAATTACAACTTCTCTAAATGCTGGGCAAAATTGCAACTCTGCAAATGTAACCTCGGTTACAAATAAAGCCCAGCAGCTTTACAGCTAGACAGAGGGATGGAAAGGAGTCCCACGCTGTAAATAATTTGAGTTTAGTATGTTTTACAGTAGCTGGTCATGGATAACAGTTTCATGAAACTAAGTGAGGATGTGAGAATGCAAGCAGGAATATATAACTGTAGTTTGTGTGGGTTTTGGCACATCTGCTCTTCTGAGAGAATTTGATAGCGAGTCCATGCAGCCCATCCGGCATAACTGCTCAGCATGGCTAAATAACTGGGAAACATGCTGACTTGAAGTGCTCTAATAGCACTCATCATCTAACCTATCACTACTGCCCTGCTGTAGTAGACTATTTGTGGATCTGTGCAGTACAGAAGGCAGCAGCCGAGTACATGCTTTGTTGCAGCCTCCCAATGCATTTCTCATGCTTTCTGCTGTGTTACTGCCAAAATTAGAGCACACAGTAATTCCCTTCAAATGTTTAATAAAATGGGTATTAGGGACAGGGAATGATACATTTCTGACTGCCTTCTGAATTAAAGAGAAACCATGTACTACTGGGATAAAAGCAACTACACTTAATGGGATGTAATGAGCAGAATAACTAGTGCTCATTACTCCTTGGCTCTTGACTAAATCTGAAACATTTATTTAAAAAGTAGTAGTAGTAAAAAATAAAGCCTAAAAATTGTTTTGACAGCTTTTTATTGTATATTTTATGCAAAATCCAATTTTTGCATTAACATTTCTGCTTTAAATACAGCATCAAGATACCAAAAACAATTCACAAACATGCTACAGTAACATGCATTCTGAGACACCTGACACAAAGGTTGTTGGCAGCCAGAAATATGGTGAATATTTTCTAAATTAGAAAGAGCTTTTCTACCAGACGCTCTGTCGTATTCTGATCAGTAGGACATTTTCTTTAAATAATAGAAACCACTGAGTTTCAGATTTAAAAAAAAAACTGTCAAAGTTTTCCACAAAAAATTTACAAGTCTCTTTGAACTTAGCACTGTGATGTGAAGATTAAACAGTGACTTGCAGCTCAGCAAGGACAGGGAGAATCAATTTCATGAGTTCTGCAAATTCTTCTGTGGTGGTTTGATAGTTAAGTCATAAAATATTCTCATGCTTGAAGTACAGTTCTTTTGTAAAGGATTTAATTTAGCCAAGTTTTGGATTAAGTTTCTTTGCAAAACTAAAACACAGAGTCTGAAGGATTTTAGGTTCCGGTTCTCCACAAAAGGTCTTCTGAAATTCTTATTATGCGTATTTACACCATATAACTTCTAACTATTCCATTAACCCCATCTGTGTGTGTGACTCAGATAGGATTGGGGTGGACAACGATTGTGGTTATTTAATCTCTTTCAATTCATCTGGCAACTTGCAACATGAGCTTTGGTCTGAATCCTTCTCATCAGTATAAATCACTCAGTGTTTTCTGAAACCAGTTTCCCTTTGCCCCTCACCTCACAGTGAGTGCCGTTTACCGTATCTGACTAACAAACCCCACAACAGAACGGCCCCGGTGACTCAACCCTGCCACAGTAATGACCACACCTGTGTGAACACAGTAACTAAATGATCAACCCCAAGAAAGCTATGGGCTAATTTGCCTGACTGGGCTCATCTCTCTTAACCATGCTCTCTTTCCTCTGTGGTAATAAGACATGGTGACGCTGGCAGATGGTTACTTCACCTATGATGATCTGGACTGTGCAGGAAATCCCAGCTTTCTACTACTCAGTGAGTTAATCACACAGGCCTACAAAGTAAAGACTCAAATGGTTCACTTTGTTGAGACTCCCATTATGAACATTACCAAGGCTGATTAATGTCTGTGCTGCCTCCGAGTTTATCTATAAATAGTTATGCTACACAGGTCTGCAAGGACTATAGATGTCCAGACAACTACAGTCTGTCCTTGAGCATAGTAATCACAATCAATGCTCAGTTATTGAGTATGGAAATTAATTTTACATGTCATGGCCTTTGTGTGATCCAGTGGAGGAATATATTAACCTTTTCAAACCACAGGCTTCTGACCTCCCCCCACATGGGGTTGACTCACACAAATGAAAAATGTTACTGTCAAATGTAAATAACTGAAGAAGGGGTGCAAAAAATAAGTATTGGCATAAGTAAGTCTCTTTTGACCATTTAGTCTAAAAAAATCCCAAAAAATAACAAAAAAAAAATTTTGTCCAAGCACTCTAGGCATTAGGTGAGGAGTTAGAAGCACAAATATTGAAACTGGCCCTATCTCACAATGGTGAGATTCCCAATTCAGTGATCATTCGGATCAGCACCAAAATCTAATGGATTGTTCCATGGGCCGTACTCTACTTCTCCAAAACCTTTATTAAAATCCATTCATTACTTGATGAGTCATGCTGTAAGTAAACCAATAAAAGCCAGTAAAAACAATACAATAAGGGAAAAATAAGGCCACTGGGACAAAGACAGATCATTTGGTCGTCATGAACAAATGCTGTTTTCACCATTTTATCTTTAAACTGAGGACAATGTAACAAGTGTTACCGAGAGTCAGTGTGTGAGCTCATCTTTTTATATCCTCAGAAAGCGTAACCTATATACTATATGCTGGGAACCATAATGTAGTTCTACCATAAAAGGCTATGTTGAAACTATAGAAGTCCCAGACCCTGTGAAAGAGGACTCAGTGACACCTTTTTCATTAATCTGCAGTTGCTCATTCATTATTGTAGCAGTCACCTCTAATCAGACAGCAGAATGAACTGTCTGAGCAGTGGTATTCAACTTATCTGTTAGGGAAATAGTCGGTGTTTGTATGTGACCAGAGGAGGACACGGGGGCTAATGAAGAGTTCTGAGAATAATGTTTTGCTCTTCATACAAGCTCTGTACTGTCTACCCAGTTTATTCCACACACACACATGCAAAGAAGTGATTTACTAGAGTGTCATATCACCTCGCCCAATCATCTTGCTCTAATTGTAACCAGGAACTAGCCACATTTCATGCATAGAATAAAAACTCTGGTTTCCAGTATGGATCAGTTCACTACAGACTTTTTTTCCCCTTTGCAATCAGGAAGGAAAAAGAGGAGCAGACAGGAAGTACAGAGCTGAAATACTACAGGGCATTTGTACACCTCTGTCATAACAATGTGACTCATTAACTCTCAGCAGGGTTTTCAATTAATGATGATTAAAACCCTCTTTGGTGTTCCTTTATAGCGCAAGCAGAAGCTGCCTTAATAAAGAGAAGGAACTCCAACAGCATATAGAGTAAAAAATGTCCATTAATAATGCTCTGTGCAGAATACTTAAACAGAAATGTAGTTAGCCTGACACCATGCATTGTTTAAAGTGAAGAATTATTATGGCTTATTAAAGCAAGTCCATTAATGGCATATTCATGCAAAACAGGTAAACCTTGGTTAGTGCTGCTCTCAGCAACCTTGATAAATAGAGACAGACGTACAGTGGGGAAATGCGGCTACAACTGCACATTAGACTGTTAAGCTGTTTTATGAATTGCCATTCAGGGGAAAGCTTAGACAAATGCACATGTAAGTAGAAACAGACTGGAGAATATTAACTAGGCCATATTAAAATGATCTCAATAGCATTTCTCAATAACGCAGTGCGAGAATCTAATCACACTGCACTTTTTAACAAGGTTTTGAAAGGGCATAAAATAAATACAACTAATTCATTTATATATTTGCCCATGTATATACATTTTGAGGAGAGATCTGGTTTCAATTAGTATATTGAATCAATGACAAACAGCAGTATGGTTGATGGCATGACATGCAACCCAACTGTTTGAAAACACTTCAAATGGTCATAAAAGCTATTTTTGCTCTAGCCATTACAGTATAAATTCATTGGTTTTTGTTATGATTTGTCAGAACCGACTAAAGTAATTGTTTTGTTTCATATTTTAAACTCACAATACTGCATTAAGATACCAACAATTGTGAAAATGGTGTCTCCTCTGCTGATCATTACTTGTCAAAGTAGTTCAGACTAAAGACAGCTCTGTTCCCTCGTGTGTGTGTGTGTGTGTGTGTGTGTGTGTGTGTGTGTTGTCAGACAACTGTGCAATTTGCTTTGGCCTCTATTAATCTCAGAGTGTTTGACACCTCTGCTGTCACCTCCTCCAACGTGAACACTGTGTACAGGTGCTCTGTGCATGCATTTGCATTAATGAACCTGATGCAAGATATAGTAAATCAATACTGAGATGTGCAAAGCTACACATAGCTGTATCAGTAATTCCACAGCAGACACTGGGAATTTCACCTCCACATGCACTAATACCAATTCGTTACAGAACAAGCAAACAAAATTAGACCAGACATTAGGAAGGAATTCCTCCTGTAGAAGATTTTCTAACTGATACGTAACAGAAGATACCTGTCATGGTGCGATGGGGACATGCCATGCAGTGTCTCTAAAATGTGGTGAAATGGAAGTATGAAGTAGCACAAAATAACCTGTAGCTGTGAGGGAGAAATAACTTCAAGTCCAAATCAGATTATAGCAGTCACTATGTATCCAAATGTAGTAAAGCCAGTAGGAGACAATGCTGAACCTCAGCAAAGTAAACTGCTGCTGGGAGCGACGCTTCTCCCATAACACAAATCTGACAATCTAGAGATTTAAACTCATTACATTTCTAGTTTTTGTAAGTCTTGGTGCTGTTCATTTTAGCACGGTTCAGTCTGATTCCAAGGATGAGGCATATGGATGTTAAATTTGGGTAAAAGAAGGCAGCTGCAATAAGTTAAAGTGAGTTGTTATGTTTTCTTGGTTTTGATCTTTTTCTGTATTTTTCTTTTTCCTATATTTTCTTTATTTTGTGGTGCCTCCTGATCATGACAAAGCCAGTGGATCTTAAGCTGTATTAGCTCTGACAAAAGTGCAAACGGCATCTGTGTATCAAGGATCTCGCCTCGCCCCACTTCTCCATTAAGGAGGAAATAAAATAATTCACAGTTGTACCTCAACACAATATGCAAACAGTCTAAAAATGAAAGTACACTAAGGTCAATATTTGGCAACACACAGAGACTTCTGAGAAAATGTCATGTGAAAGACACATCTGCAACCTCTTCAGTGACAACTGTTGCCATGGCAGAGCTGAGCCACTTGAGTCATGGAATTCGGTTTCTCTTTTCCCCTTTCGCTCCTGATGGAACACAGTAAAACCTTAAGAGTGTTACGTTTCTGCCGCCTCCGGAAAGGACTGATTTCCTGTGCCTGCTCTGTGACGTTTTATTAACAAAAAATACTTTTTAGCTGGCAGATTTTGTTGCATGTGTGATTAACAAGCATTTTGGTTGTTGATAGATGCTCTCTGATCAGCAGTGTGCAGTGGTAGAAAGTAACTAAGTACATTTACTCAAGTACTGTATTTATGTACAATTTTGAGGTATCTGTACTTGTGTATATTCATTTTGTGCTGCTTCATATTTCCATTTAACTACATTTTAGAGACAAATATTGTATTTTAATGCACAAAATTTATTTTATAACTTTAGTTAATAAGTTACTTTTCAGATTATTAAGGAAAATACAGCACAATCATAAAACATTATTCATCTCTGGTAGAAAATTCACAAGCTACCTAATGGTACTTCACATTATAAGCATATGAGCTAATTAAAACTAGCTCCCCCTTTACCAGCTGTAACACATGAGCCTTTAAAGTTCTGCCAAATTTCGGGTATATGAAACTCCAGGTTACAGCTCATTAAGTTCCTGTGGTAGAAAAATACAAAGAGAGTAATCCAGTGACACACTGAAGTACATTTGTGTACAACCTAGTTGAATTTGACAGAAAGGAATGAGGGAGAAGACTAGATATTTGTAGAAAAACAGAGGCCTTTCCCCTTTCTCAAAGGGTGGCGTTAGTCGTTTCCACATTCTTATCGTTATTTAACAAAAATAAGTTTATCAGACAAACTACAGCTGTCAGTCTCGGCTGTCTAAAGAACCCCCAACACAAACTGAGCATTCATTCAAAAGAAATGTGCTGAGGTCAGCCAAAGCTCCTTAAAACAAACACGACAGTAGAGTGCAACAGGGCTACTTTGGGTAAGCTGAAAAATGGCCACTTTACAAGCAGAAGCATATGAAAAGCATGCTCCACATGTTTACAAAACAGTGTCAGACGCAAGTGTAGGGTGTCAGGATTGCAAATGGGTTCAAGATTGAGGTCACAAGTGGATTTAAGCAGCACTATGTAGATGACCTTTCCTATAGGATTTCAATGAACACTAATCTGCCTGTATGACCTAGTCTCATCCCCCAACCCCATTAACAAAGAGCCTCTTCAGCAAGTTCCCCACTGCTGAGAGACAGAAACAGAGCAGACACACATACACACAATAGATGAAGCTGCTTTGCCAGAAAATGGAGAAAAATATGCCTAGTTTTCTCTGCTCCCTCTTAGCTGAACTGAAATTATAATAAAGTCTCTTCCAAATTAAACAGATTAATTAAACACTAAAACTAAAAAGTACAGACTTGTATGAGTGATTAAAACTATACCTCAACTATAAAGGACTGTTGAAATTGACATTTACATAGAAATGCACAGAGTTAAATACTGTTAACTAATCCTACACTTGGGAAGCTACTTGACTGTGCTTGAAGATGTCATTGCACTAAACTCAGCTAACTATTGTAATGTGTTTAGTTCAGGGTTTTTCTCATCGTGACCCACACAGTGCTCAACAACTCAGGCCAAACTAATCAGATTATTGTGTTAGAATTTAGGCTGATATGATCACCCACAATACTGAGGTCATCTGAGTCTGACACATGGGTTTTGACGGTATACTGGCTGTGACTCAAGCCAAAACTGAAAACTAAGAGGATTATTTAAAGCTGACTGAAAATGTAAAGGTCCATGAAAACATAAAATATACTTACCTCATGCGTACATTTTATTCCTATCATAAAAGCATGGATATTGAGAATGAAAGTTAGGTCTTGATTCAGTTTCTATACAAACCACAAGTGTCATAAATATTTAGTCTTTATGGTTTTTTTTCCACATTTCTGTGTGTGGTAAGATTTTGTTCTGAGTTTCCATGACGTGAGTGCACACGTCTCAAATGCATAGGGATGATCAATTAGAGAACCACACTGATCTCCCACCTTCCCTCACAGACAATGCAACAGAAGTAAAAACATTCCGTCTTCACTCCCACCCACTCCTCTCTAGATAAGCAGTTTATTATTGATAACCTTCTGCATGGAAATGGGCGCTCGGCGTGCTTCTGGCCCTCAAGTACAGTAGCTCCCATCCCCCAGTCCACGCTCCCCCCGCTTTTGTCACAGTGTTTTCCACCTCTTTGGACACCAGATGAAAGACTTCACTTGACCTCTGACCTCCAGTAGGGGGATACGTGACACACAGTTAGGAGCACCGCAGCAGCTGAGAGCCTGCGGGCACGCCAGGGTTGGCTCAGTCAGGAAATTCCTACAGGACATGCCTGAGTCCAGCCCTTCAAGACTGAACGACTGAGGGTCTGAGGGCATTTCTCCAAGGACTTATTTAATAGAAAAGTGTTTGAGGGCAAAAGCTTATAGAACATATAGCCACTATGCTTCCAAACACTCAATTACTCACTTTTGTGATGCACCATGACCTACTTCTATAGATCTGTCTTAAGCCCTGGCTATCCAGTCCTGAGATGTGACATGCAAGATAGAAAGCAAGCACTAGGCCTTAAGTCACCTTATTGCCTGTTGATAAGTGACACCTAGAAAGCCCTAAGTGGGCAACAAGACCTGATCTCTGTCATTAGCATTACTGTAGCGGGAATGTCAGTGAAGCCTGTCACTGGGCTTACTGTCCACACAATCACTGGAGAACATGCCACCAAAACCCCTCAGTGGTATGTCTACAGGTTGCCTTGGTAACCTATAGTCCCCCCCAAAAAACTTCCAGGGCTTGGAAAAGAGGAAGACATCCAATGATGAGCTTGCTGTGAATGGGGTTCAGTTTGGGGGGGCTTCACCATGATGACTGTCAACATAAATACACAGGCTTCATGCTCTCTTTCAGTAAGGAAAGAATACCCAACAGAGAAGCTGTCACAGGGGACAGCGAAAATGTGAGGAGGCTTTATCAGCATCAAAATACTGCATTTGTTTTGTTAGGTATTTTTAGTCAGATAGATATTGGATAGATACTTTATGTATTAGAAATGTTTAGTGGAGATAGGATGTCTAGTTAGACTGTTAAATGCTTAGTCATGCTTATGAGTTTCTACAGGGTACATCTGGTCAAGGATAACTAGAGAGAGAAGTTGATGACTGTCAGCAGACAGGGTGTTTAATATTATTATTATGACGTGTAGAACTGTAGCCTTAGCCATAATATGTTCTTATGTTTAAGTCACGACATGTACTAGAGGTCGTGAGAATGTTTTTAGCTACACACCACTTAATCAACAGACACACACACACATGCACATTGATTTGCTTCAGGTTTTGACTACTGCTATGGCCAGCTGCAAAGCTGGTATAGGCCTGGTGGGTTCAGGGTCTTTCATCTTACATCTGCCTGCGAGCAGTTTGGAGGTGCAAGATACCTGAGCGTGTAGTGTTGATTTTTACCTGTGATCCTTTGAATAAATCAGCACTGTTTTGAAGTTACTTGGACTGTCTCGTCTCTCAGAGTTAGCAATGGTAACAAGAACCAAAGACCAACAGTTTGCAGTGTATGTCAAGGTAGAGTAAAAACAAGTCACACTGAACGCTCGCAGGGCATGCACACACACATAGTTGAGTTCAGGGCCTGAATGAAAAAGCATTGTCACACTTCTGCTTGTGTTTTACATCCCAGGGCTGTTTCTATCTCCTGGGGAGCCAGACTGCTGACTCACTACAAAGCATCCTTGGCAAGAGCCCACATGGCCTTTAACCAGCCACTGGACTATAGAGGCAGGGAAAGGTTGAGATGCTGAGCATGACCAGTATTTTAAACACTGAAGGGAATACAGGAAATAAGTTAATTCCTGCACAGTGCTGCCAAATAAAGTCCAGGGACAGGCAAAGAAATGAGACAATGTCATCATGTTCTAATTCTGTCTGCCATACACCAACAATGCACGTCGTGCTACACTCATGTCAGCAGACTCTTTCTGACAAACCATGAACCTTGTACATACTGAGCAGATTATGTAAGATGAATTCAGAGACCACTGTGGCCTAAGTGTGATGCTAACTGGCACCGAGATGCATGTTGGCTTTCTCACGCAGCAGTCACAGTGATATGCGTCTAGTGTAAAGGCCTGTTTCCCAGCAGGCATGACACAGAAGTGAAGACACAGCCATTACAAAGAAGCCAAAACAAAAATGTGCCACTTCCTCAGAGGTGAGGAGCACACAAGCAGCAAAGCAGGGAAGAAGGAAAGGGGCCCTGTATATTATTTGGGCAAATCCCAATTCCCTTAATTGCATCCACATTTCCCTTACTTGTGTCTTTTCCTTGTGTCTTAGTCCCAGTTGATTTTAATCGACTATTAGCAGCAGAAAATTGAGTTGCTTACTTTTTAAGCAGTAGTAATAATAACGCAAGTACAGTAAGTCTCCTCTTCCACTTTCATAGGAAGGATGGGTGTGTTTATTCCTGTAGTGCCATTTATCCAACTGTATTATTGTAAAGCTTGATGCATTGTGTTGTTTGACAGTGCTTTTAAAAATGTTTCACTGAGCCCGACTGTATAAATAAGTCATTTGTCATCCCTAACTGTATATGTGGTTCCATAGTGATGTCTTAACCGGACTTGATCTCTGTCTAAAAAGCTATTTAAAATACACAAGCACAGTTTTTCAGCGTGTTAAAGAACCCATGGCATACTTTTCTGTTTTCTGACTCATTCACAAGGAGGAGGCTCTCCTTGTGATATTGGGTTTTATCGTTCTAAAATAATTTCAGACAATTTTAAGTTATGATGGGTGCAAAGTTAATCTAGAGATGCTCAAAGTTAAACTTTAAATGGCTGGAAATGAGCATTACATGAGTTCTTTAGAGAAAATATTTGTTTGGGGTGGAAGATAAACATAAGACCCTCTTTTTATAACAGTATATGCATTACTATATTTATTTGTGTTTAATTTGTTAAAATAATATATATAGTATATGCATTACTATATTTCTTTGTGTTTAATTTGTTAAAATAATACCTCTGCTACACTTTACACGTCCCCAAACACAATCTGTTGCCACTACTGCCTGGAGTTAACATGTACCTTATCCTCTGAGGGCATAATGCCATTTCATAACAAAAGCCTCCTCAGCCTGTTCCTACATGAAGAGGGTTCATCATCAATTTCCTCATTAGGATTACAGGAGAGGCCGTATACTAATCAACAATAAGAACACTTGAGCTTCTGGCACTCTTCTAATTTTGCAGGGTAATGATCACAGAATCAGTCAGTGACTGATTTCTAGACAAACATATTTACAAGAGAAGATGGTGCGTCTGCCCTACATTTATCTGCTGTAAATGAGAGACTTGACTCCTTTATTCTACAAATATATACAGCTGATTGTGGGAAAATAGAAAATAATAGTTTGTATGTGTGTGTTCTAGTGTATTATACTCCAAGAAGGATTAGAAAAAAAAGGAGCAACACAGTAACACAGTATTTACAGATATGTCCTCCCTTCCTGTTCTCTCTATGATTTCTTCACAAGGCCCAATACAGAACCTCTGTTCCTAGAAGACTGTACAATGTGAATAGCTGCTTTCCATTACAATTGATATAAGCCTGGCTGTGGGATTCCTGCATAACAATGCAGACCGTCTTCACACATAATCACTATCCTCAACTTCCACTGCGGCATTGTGGTCCACTTCCCAGACAAGCCTCAGCATGGCTGTCACTGGAGTCAGTCAAGACCATTTGTCATCCTAGTAAGGTAATCTAGTCCTCTGACTCAACTATACTTGTTCCACTTCAGGGTCCTATGGATTAAAGTTGTCACCTGGTGCATATTTCAAGGCATCTACTGCAGTTTCAGGGATTTGGCTTTCACCTAAAGTTGGCGTGAAGTGGAGGGGTGTATGGGACAGAGTTCAACCACTGCATAAAATAGAGTGGACAGGGATCAGAGCGATGCATTTTTAAAGGTCAGTCTTCACACTACAGTTTACTCTCTTCACAAACAAGCACTATATCTTCTAACCACAGCAATCATCTTTACATTTATTTATGAAGTAACTCATGATCAGATGACTCCTATATGAATTATTCAACTCATGCTTTGGAGCTTACATTGAGTTTCACTATTTCACAATCAAGGCTACAAACACTGCACATGCAGAGGAAATTATTAGGTTATTATAAATATATAATGGTATGGTGTGATAGGTATCGCAAAAGTCTCAAATGAGAGAAAGCTATTGACTATACAGGCAGACGATGTGCATTGACATACTATACCCCTCTGCCTGTCAATCCAGCTCCATCTCTGCTGACTTTATCTTCTAGTATTTTTTTGTCCATCTAAAACTACCTGTTTGTCTGCCTATCTGACCAACTGCCTGTCATCATCTCTTTCCC
>NW_018127889.1:2045092-2049917 GCF_001952655.1 Monopterus albus | reverse complement strand
TCTCCCCTGTCTGTAGGTAAGTGAGAATGAGGTGAAGCTGGATGTTTGGTGGAGCACAGAAAATTCCTGATGTGTGACCCTGCCCCTCAGCCTTGGACGGTGAGCTGTCAGTTAGCCACTTCATTGTTTGGCTTTTGCGACATCAGCTCTGTACTGCTGGATTTGTAGTGAAAAGGTGATTTACAGGATTAAAAGCACTTCCACTGCCACCAAAGGCCACGGCCACTGCACATTAGAGGCAGATTATCAGTCTGCCACTATGCAGGGGACTCCTGTCTGAGAGCCAAACAAAAAAAAAAAATATATATATATTCAAAAGGACAAGCACATACCATGCTGAACTGCTCTTGGCTACAGTACTTCCTGTGCTTTAGCTCTCCTTGTTGTTAAGTCCATAGTTTTTGCATGACATTAACAAGAATATTCAAATTCTCCCAATGCATTAAAGTAAATATGAACTTCACTTAGGTTGAGTATCATAAATCTGTCACTTGATTGGTTACATAAAATAGTGGCTTCCAGTAAAATAACCAGGCCAGTTGTATTAATAGACAATCATTCACATGGCTATTTACAAATGAGGCCACATTTAATTAAGGCAACTTTTTTTGATGACTTTGTTCACACATTCAATTCGAGCCAAGACTTTAGTTGACTGTGTAACATGAACCATAGAGACTAAACTGAGGTTGGAATTATCTGAGATTCTTGGAAGATAGCACCAGGCCAAGAAGGCCAAACCCATTATGTAGAAAAAAAAATGTTGTGGGACCAGAGCAGATTCTATGCATTTCTACAGCTGTCTGAGAGACTTTCCTTCAGAACAAATTCTCGAGGGCTATTAAAGTAAACAGGGGTTGGTTTGGTACAGCAGTGGTTGAAAGATCTGCTGAGTAGAAAGTTGTGGTTTTGTGGTTCATCTATTACAGAAGAGGCTGTGGACTAGCAAAGGATGACCTTAGATGGCTATATGTGCATCCCAAAATACAAAATTATCTATAAAATGTATTACTAGAACCAGAGGGCGATGCTGACAGCACTGGAAACATCCTCAGCATAGTGTTTGTGAAGTACATGGCCATTTTCTTCCATTTACTCCTCTTTAGTAATTTTGTGGCTCTAAAGTTGTTGAACTGAGGTGGATGCATATCAGAATGTCTCAGTTTATACAGTATAAATTGTCTATAAACGCCAGTCACAGTTTTTTTAGGTAAGCTCTGAATATGTGATTTAAGTCTAATTAAGCTAATACACAAACAAAAACATACTTGACCAGATTTCTCTCTTCAAAAGACACAGGACTCCTAGACCCCCCACTGAAGCTTTAATAATGTGGGACTCGGATTTAAACCCTGAGAAAAGATTTGGGGACAGCCTTAGAAATCACAGTGGTGGAGCTCGTCATCCTTGCATGAAGCAATGTGACAAGTGATTAACATTTAATGAGTAGAACAATTAACTTTAACATTTACAGAGGTTAAAAAGCTGCAATTAGAGTGGTGAACTTTAGCCTTTCACACTGTGCACGTCTGGACTGATCCATTAATGACTCGTTCAACTGACTGGCAGCAGCCTGCTTGGATGGAAATGCTGGAAACTCACAGAAAACCCAGTGAACAGTGAAGATAAATTTAATAAAAATGACCTTTTGATTCTTTAATTTCATGATGGCAGACGTGCGCACACACACAGCATCCCATACAGATAAACATCTGGTGTCAGAATGTGCTGGAACCCATAAATGTTTTGTAGACAGCTGCAATATAAAAGGTGGCAAACCACACAAGACAGAAGTACAACTACAAAATGCCGGTGGTGCTTTTATAAAAGAAAATGTGCAATACATTATATGTTCAAGTGTGTTTGCATGGGTGTGTCTGAGGAATGTAGTACCAGTCCGGTAATTAGGGTTCAGATTCAGGTATGTAGAGCCATGAGGAAGCCAGAGCAAAAGACAGACAGACACTCACTAGGTTTAGCATGGCTTAATCCCCTGCCTACACTACAAAAGCACTCAGGTAGGAACATCTCAACACTGGTGTGGGCTCTGTGATCAAAGCTTTCAATGAAACCCCACCCTCATGCCTTGGAAATGGATCAATTATGAACTGGGGGGGACAGGGGTTGAGAGTTGGTAGCGCTGCGTTCCATACACCTAGCTGGCAGCAGCTTCAGACAAGGTAATTATACACACTCTCCTTGTCTGTCTTTCTAACACTCATACTCCCTGCTATCATGCCTCACTCATCTCTCTACACCCCTACATTATATCCCTTAAACACAGCCCAAGATAATATGGGCTGACATGAGCCAAACTGTAGCTACATGTAGGACATTTAAGTTCTGCTGTACTGCTACAGTATAACCCTCCCAAAACTGCTCAATGCCTAAAGGAATTCTGCACTAAGTTACAACAAGCGTACATCTCTGCCCCCATCATTCTGATTTATGGAGCTTATGTGAGCCCAGAGCTTTGCAGGGAACACCGCCGTTGCTCATTTTTAACAGCATCTTCACAGGAAAAAGGATTATTTCATTCAGAGGATGGAAACAAGGTCTGAAAAAAAATAACTACAATGTGCTTTGTCATGTTTTTAAAGTTTGGCTCATGAAAAGGAGCTTAAAGGTCTAGTTTTTCTTTTACATTTCTCATGCACACAAAAATATAACATACTGGAATTATTAGCTGATTATTCAGTCATTCTACAAAAAATACCTGCCAACAACTGAGATTCAATTAATAGTCTCTGTCATTTATTATGCAAAAATGGCAAACATTTGCTGTTTCAGCTTCTCAAGCATGATGAGTTGATGCTTTTCCCTGTTTAACTATAGCCTGAGTAGTTTTGGAGCTGCTGGTCAGACAAAATGTGCAGTTTAAACAATACCCTGGCCTCCAATAGAAAATAATAATTAGAGGACTTATCAATTATGAAAGTTACAATTAGGTGCTGCCCTATAGATGATGCATAATTACATTTAACCTTTAAGTGAGTGACAACATAGATTTACCTTGATTGATTATTCCTGCTCATTGCTGACCCTTTCAGCACAATAGCGTACAGTTTGCAGAAGTAACACTGTTTAAGTGAACAGCTTAACCAAATACCTTGAGCAATATTTAAACTTGATGGAGCACATATTGCAGGTATAATAAGGGAATTATAAAATAATCCAGAGCCTATATCTACCATTTAAGCCAGCATACAGTCAGTGAGACATTACGGGAAAACATATGGTTTGGCGTTTAAATATCTTTCCCTTTGTTGCCATGGCAACTAACAAAGCCCCTTTAGCGTGTGACCTCCCAGCTCATAGAAGCATGGGAGTGAAGTTAATTAGCTTTCTTGGACTGCAGGTCAAACATGACCAACTATGGAAATACAGCAAAACCAGTCCCTGAGATTACTGACAGCTCACATAGAACGCCTTTACATTATGCAACAATGCATGGTCAGAAGCTTTCTGACTAATTCTGTTTCCTCTTTATGAGGAAATGGAAAGATCCCCAGCAGAGTGCTCACTTTCAGTGTAGTGATGTGTGCGTGCGCAAGACAAAGATGTAGAGAAAGACGACGTGTGGCTGTGTTGATTTGCAATCTGGATTCTGACACAGACAGATGCTCAGGTTTGCTCTCTTGTCACTCTCCGCCCTGTTGGGGGACTTGATATCCTAATTTTCCTCCATCTCCACTGTTCAAAAAGGACTACACAGTCATTATTGTGCACATACTGTACCTTGCAACTATAGCAATGAATGCTGCTGTTAGCAAGATAAGCGTTCTTTAGGTGGCAGCACACAGTTTTTGGATAAAAGCAAGCTGCTGTTTGTGCTTTGCATTAGCAAGAACTGTGTAGGAAATGGTGAAGTGTGTAAAAAAACCAAACAAACAAATGATTACTGCAGCAACGGAACATCTAGTTTCTCCATTTGCTGTTGCTGTCAATGTATCTGCCTTCTGTGCACTGAACTATAAAATATAGCCTTGACTTTAACAACCTGAACTCAAAAATACAAGACAGCTTCTTAAATTTTTCAAACATAACTCGAATGGAAAATAAAATCCACTGCTTTCACTCAACGTTAATCTACTGAGTCAACAACAAATATAATTGTGGCATGTCAAAATTCTCTTTGTCACCTCGTAATTGAAAACACAAACTGAAATGAGAAGATTACAGAACAAAAAGGGAGTGCACATACCAATACATCTGCCTAATGAATAACATGAGAAATTAAGTTTGGGGGGAGGGGGCAGATATGTTAATAATTAGAACGGCTCCTGCAGTCATTTCTAAGGCAGATACTATTTGGTCATGTAGACAGGCTGTCTGGAAACTGCTGAAACCTTGGACCAGAATAGCTCTGATAATGTATCTGTCATGAATGTGTGTCATCAGTACCTTTTCCCAAGTGCACTGTGGAAAATGAAATGGCTCTGTTGACTCCGTGGCATGCTTTATTTAAAGTTGTTACCATGACCACATAACTTGCAGTGATACATACTGTATATACTGTAACTCTCATGCTCTTTAGATACAGTATACTGTATTCTCCAAAGGATAATAGGTGTGTGATTTATACCACCAACATTATAAATGCAATATTTCATGAAGTAAATGTCTAAATGTTGAGATTATCATGGCTTGACAGCTACTGCTAATGAATGGAGAAAAAGCTCAGTGAAGTTATCGAATTGTATATTGGAGCTCTGCGAAATGTCATCTTTCAAACAAAGTTCATATGTCCAGGGAATAAAAGCAGCTAAAAAGCCAGTTGATTATGAGAGAAACACCCCAGTGGTCCTTACTTCACTCATTCCTG
>NW_018127889.1:2041182-2045054 GCF_001952655.1 Monopterus albus | reverse complement strand
ATGTTGCTTTCCCACATTTGCACACACACCCAGGAGATGGATGGTCAAGTCTTTCTGACAGGGGGACAGACAAACTCCCTAGCACACAGAACAAACCGTTCAGTGAATGGGTCTCTCTTTGTAGGTATAGCACTTAAGGAAATATGTCGTTTCTTCCTTTGCAGTTAAAGTCTTGTGCCAGTTACCTGCACACTGTATTTTCAACAGATGGAAAAGTAATTACATGCACTGGAAACAATAGACCATGTAAAATGTAGACCCAGACCTCACTGAGAGCCCTATGGTTGTGCAGTCCATTTCATTGTCTGGGGTGAAATCACCCACTGAAGCTTTGTGTTTGGGGGTAACAGGGTCAAAAGTCAATGTGTTAGCAATCAGTCCTCATCACTCCCAGCTACTCCCAAAGGACTAAACACTGGTATTTGTAGTTTACACTTAACAGGGGTGACTTAAACAGGCCCTAAACACAGGCTGTTTATAAAAACAGCCATTGGGTGTGTGTATAAGTGATTTGTTCCATCTGATGGGAATGTTATCCATCCCCTTTTTAGTGCTCTATACACTCCTCCTTTTTTATGGCATAAACAGCAGCGGACTTCTGTAATTGACTTTCTCCGTCCTCTCAGGACAATTGAGCTGGTCCTTGACTTCTTTATGACTTCCCCTTTAGGAGTACTTGTTTGATTACGGTTTTAAGGAGTCCATGATAAAGACTAAGCAAACAGAGCTTTCAACAGAGCCTGGCTTGAAATGTGTGTCACTATGTTGTTTTACCTGAGCTCCACTACACTTGGCAGTTGACCGGTGAATGTACAGTATTATAGATTTTGATGACTGAGTCCAACAGTTTTTGAATCGGGAAAATTTCAATTGTGAAACTGCTCAAATTATTTTTCACGCCAAGCTTTGGCAGTTGTCCAGTCAATCCTGAGGGCATTCAACAACCACAGTGGGCCAACAAAGAGGGCACCTTAAACAAAAACCTAATTTCCTGCTGGATGAGAGTGCAGGGTTATTAATCAAGATAAGAGGAGTGGAAGAGGAAGTGAGGTGAGTGTGCATGTAAGTTAGTGAACTTCTGTTTTTAGCTGAAGGGAGCTAATAACAGCCAGTAAAAACCTACCTTCTGCTTACTCCCAACAGAGATGACACCTCCGCTGCATTTCTGACATTCTTGAGGCCATTGCAGGCCTGTCACAATTCCCACTCTCCCATTTAATCAGCTGTTTTCTGGGTGTCACCACCTGACAGTGCATCCCCTAGCCAGGCACCCACAAAGCCTTGTCCAGCCAAAAAAAAAAAAAACCAAAACAAAATTAGTCCTTCTATTTACAACTCTTTATCTCTATCATTGCATGACAGAGGTTTTTATCACCCACCCATCGGCACAATGCTGGACACTTGCCCCCGCACCCCAGTTTCAATGGACGGAAATTAGAAATGCAAAACAGAACAGTAGTGAAAGGACATGTGGCTCCATCAGCTTCCATATAAACAATGGAGAATCTCCCAGTGTTTAGCTCCTACTTCCTCCCAACATACAGCACCAACAAAAGGCACCATTATGACTAGGTTTCTGCTGTTTCCAGCACCAGTCTCTGGATGAGAACATCTTCAGATAGTTTGGTACTGAATAGAATTAGAGTTATTTTAAGTTTTCTCTGAGACAAAGATAAAAAGTTTAAAATCCCTAGAGATCACTGGAGCAGAAAAATAACAGACAGCATAGAAAATGGAATTGGTGTAAAAATAGAATAACCACTGTACTTGTTCACTGTGCTTCTCTGACAACTACAAAACCCGTCAATTTCAAGCTCACCTTTAACTTTATTGCACCCAAGGTAAATTGTAAAAGACAGACAGACAACAAAAAAAATTAGACAAAATATAATTTACTAAGATATGGCCACCATACAGACAAAGACATCAATACCCACCCTAGTAATTATCAAAAACGTGATGCAAAGCAGTGAATGATTTCACTGTCATCAGAGAATCACTCATCAAAAAAGGGATGGGTTCATTTTGGGGTTACAATTATGTAATCAAAAAATCAGTGACAAATACACTTGACAGATACTTTAACAAATATCAGATTGTTTTCCACAAAAACACTTTTTTCATATCAGCAATATTTGAGGAAGTTTCAATCTAAAGAAGGGAGATAACACTACAACTGCAGTGCATTCGACAACAGACAAACCAGCAGCACCATCTTCTCTACGTAAATTGGTCCCTGATGAGAGATCTAGAAATGTGCAAGCCATAGCCCAAGTGTTTGTTTACATCATAAGAAATACTCCTCTCTCTCAGACAAGGAGTCTCTGCGGCCTTGATAAGGACCATAGGTATTTATTACACCTAGAAGAGCCATTTTAGTGAATTGTTTGACAATGGGCTGTCTCACATACAGTAAAGACATTCAGCGCACGCTAGAGAGGAGTTTTGAATCTACTGCTCATATTGCTGTTTCTGGCATAATGACAAACAATGGAGACAAAGCCAGTGACACAAAGAGAGGGCTGCCAGGCTTTAGATGATAAAAAAATCCCTGAGTTTTGAGAGATGGAAGATGGTTCAAATGTGAATGGAGGTCTTGGTTATGCTCTACAATGAACATCCCTCGAGACCAACACTGCATGTCCTGTAATTGTCCCGAGTCTGCCTCTCTGGTCTCAGTCTCCATGGGGGGTGACATCTCGTCTCAAGAGCAGAGAAAGGGGAGATATCTACAAACCAATCACAGCCCACTTAGTCAGACCTCCATCTCTTACCCTCTCATTCCTCCTGGAGAGAAAAGCACTGGGCTGAAGCCAATTCCAAACTACAGAATTACACACACACAAAAAACAGAGAGGGGGAAGAGAAAGGCTTTGACCTACCCATTCCCCTCAAAGCCTCAGTGGCAGAGCTATGGCAATAAATAAATACAGCCTTCAAACAAAGTCAAACTCTTTGGAACCAAGACTTTGTTTCAGACCTGCTCTGACAGATAATCCCTCACAAATCCAAAATCTCTGAAGGACTCAGTTAACCGAAAAGGCTGAAATATATACTGTACACCGACAAAAAGCATTCACAAAACATGGAATCAAAGCTGGTACCAGTCTGAAAAGCTAATGGAGTCAATGATAGCAACACCTGAGTTCTACATAATAAGAATGTACATCTACATGAAGAATAAATTTAGTCATCTTTAATGTTTCAATCACTGCACGGGCACCACAGTGTTAGCATCTTTGTCAGATGGAATAGAAAACAAGACAAAGAATGTGCACATGCACATGAATATGCAGACAGACAATTCAACTGACAGTTAAGAGTCTGTAATTCCCTCTAAGAAAAAAGTGAAGCTGAATTTGAACAACAAAAGTTCTAGTATTTAAAACAAGCTTCCAAAGCATCTGCACATGCTGCTATTATATAAAGTCTTACTGGAAGTTGCACATTAAATGTTTAGTTTTAGTTGTGAATAAAGGTGTTGCTGTAGATCTCCAGCAGACCTGACCACTGCCTCTTCAGTGGCCAGCACACACACCAGTCCAAATCTTCACCACATGTAAATAGCTGTCATTCAGTGGAGCCCTCTCGGCTGTTCAGGCATATGATTCACACACTTCTGATAGAAAAGGTCACTATCAGTCCTATGAAAACAAGAGGCCCTCTCAGTCTGGCTCTACTCAGGACTGCAACAGTCTACCCAGCTGGGCGCTCTTCATTTACTGCTGCTGCAATCGATAGCCCATTGCCGATTCATCACAGCAAAGAGCCAGGGATTATATGACTGGGGGCTTGACTCGTCCACCCACACTGAATACAGAGGGAAGCCAATGGACTGTTGAGGTCAGAGTAGATTAATATTCAGAGTAAAC
>NW_018127889.1:1989341-2041138 GCF_001952655.1 Monopterus albus | reverse complement strand
AAAGCTCCTCTCCACTTTCTGCTTATTGATCCACACCAACTTCATTCCTATCATTCACATTGACATCAACTATTCACTTCTGCAAAGTCCAGCAGGGCCTAAAATGTTTCAGCATCATACTGGCATTTGCCAGTGGCTGAATTTCTTACCTTAACTTGATGTTGAACCCAAGAATGAAAAATGCCCTTTGCACAAAACATGCTCTGACTGACAACATGCTTTCAACCAAAAGACAGATGATGCCACACAGGTGAGGCTCCTTCTCCTGCCATAGAAAAGACTTCTGCTACACTGCAAAAAACAGCTGCAAATCATTGCACCCCCAAAAAAACCTCCAATATCAACCATCAGTCTGGCTATCATTTTGAAAATCAATTTGTTTAAACAGTTTCTTAAACCAGGTGTCATTTTCTCATCTTATGTCAGTGGAATACTTTAAAAAGTGATTTTTATTTTTTTCATCTTGTGTAGCTAAATTAGCTAAGTAGAATATTTTTGCAGTGTGAAAGTTCTGACTATGATGCACTGTGTATCCTGAGCTTTTATGAAGGGGCTTGGGTCATTTAACTGACAGTTCCCTCTTACTGTACCTTATTGGAGTAGGGTGGCTTGGCGAGGTTGATACCATCTCTGATGAGTTTATCCCTGATCATGATCTTCAGCTTCAACTTGGGGTAAAACACCAACTCCCTCCTGTTGCCCAGCGTCAGGTTCCTCTGAGTGCCCATGTACCCACCATTGCGCCCAACCCGGTCGCTGTTGGGCTCGGTCCAAGACTTGGATCCCCGGAGTTTGGACTCATACTGGTCCACCATGTGACTGGTATAAACCTCAGCTGCGGGTGGCATCGGCTCCAGAGTGAAGTACAGTCCACTGGCTGTCTCTTTGGCTTCCTCCTTTAGCCTTTTCACCGCGTCGTGAATCCTCTGTCTGTGATGAGGGATATAGACGCCGATGGCATCCAGGTCTGGGTCTCCTATTTGTTTGCAAACCTCCAAGTCGTCATATCCATTATCCACGAAAGACTCGACATACTGAGCAAGCTGGAGGGTCTTGAGCCACTCGTAGACGATGACAGGTCCGTTGCTTGTCATTTTAGCTGTTGCCAGATGGCTACAACTCAGAAGAAAGAAGACACTAAACTGATGGTTACTTTCCTATTCGGCGTTTCAAGCGCATTATAAGGTTGTTAGTAACAATGCTTGTTTTCTCGGCGTATTAGGAAAGTAAAGAAAACTTGATTAAACAATTCTTGGATTATCCATACCAAAGATCGGTATGGAAACCTAAAAGGTCCGCGATGTTTTAAGACATGACAGTCTTAAATGAATTAAAGGCTTAGTCTGATACAGTCCATACGACTGCAGCACCTGTCAATATTTACAAATGAAGACCACTTCACTTTCACTTTACACCGTTTTCAAATAACCAAATGTCATTTGAGCATCAACTGTACTGTTATCATAAACGGTCTCAATAATTTGGCTTCATTAAAAAAAAAAATACAGAAGCGATTTCCTCAAACTATTGTCATTCAAATAGCTGCTCGACCAGATTTCGCCCGTTACGCACGGCAGCTGCTGCTTCCTAAAGCCTTTAAATAGCTCCTGCTCCTTCCTTAAAGTCTTTAACGCGGGAGCGCGTTGGAGAAATAAATCCAAATAGTGCCAAATAGGCTCCGAAATGACACAAGTCTTCTGCCAACGACAGACTGCAACCGCACGGTTCCGCGTCCCACCACTCAGTCTAAGCGTTGTCCAGCTCTTTTACCCGGCACATCACTACAGTGAAACTGCAGCCAAGAGCCAACATGCTCACTGGTGCTTCTCTGCCGTCCACGCCCCCCAAAATCTCACTGTACTCGTTTCAAAATAGTAATGCAAGATATTTCCTCCCCCCTCTTCCTCTCCCAACGTTGTCACGCCGCCTCGGGGCATACGCTGGGTCACCAGGTTCCCACCGATTTGGACAAAGTTGGTCCGCAGTGACAGTTCAAATGAAGATTCTTGCTGCTGGTTTGTGTTACATTATTCGTCCCCAACAACGTGATTTTGCCCACCGCACCTCTCTCTCTGGCTCTTACACACACTCATTCAGCATTTCCACGGTTTGGTTTCTCAATACGCATGAGCTCCCTCTATGTGGTAACTGGGGAACTGGAGATTCTGAGCTGATATAAAAGGAGAAACTGAAACACTATTCATCCCCCCTCCACTTATCCATTATCTTTATAAACAGACATTTTATGCAGTTTCTTCTTGACTTCACAGCATTGCAGAACAAATTGAGTCCTATGGTCTATAGTATATCACACTGCAGCACCAGTGGGAGCCATCATCATTAGTACGAGACACGTCCAACAATCTAGGAAAATAAAAAACTAAAAAGAATAACACGGTTTGAGTAAGACCTGCTCTCTCTATCCAAATGGATGCCAGCCTGGCTGGTGCTGATGCATGCTTTATCAAATCTGAGCTGACAGCTTGTTAGGGGTCAGTTTGATACAATCACTATCTCGTCTCAAAGCTAGAAGTGATTTGTCTCGAACCATTATGACATGTGGCAGAACCCAAGAACAAACAAGTGGGCGAGGAGTTGGGCAGCATATCAAACAGCCTCCTTTTTGAGCAGCAGCAAACACATGCCAAACGTGCATGTCAGAATGTCAGAGGAAGAAGTGTGTGCCAGTGAAGATCCATCATGGACCCAGTCCAATCAGGCTTGTGTTAGTTGACATTTCCTGTGATTTACCTGTCTGCTACAGTCAGTGTAATTATTCAGAAATGTTTTATCATCCCGTCCTTTATGAGGACCTGTGTCAAGTGGTTTGACCGATGGGACCAGTGGGGGTTAGACCTGTGGAGAGCATGATGTGACGTAGAGCTTGTATAATTAATATTCAGTATCTGTGAACTTCATGATTGTTGGTACAGCTGATGTCCAGTTCACAACAATGCACACAATTCTACTACGTCAAAGGGACATTTTGACAATACTGGTATGCAAATAAACTCACATCCATTGTTCCAGATTATGGAGACCATCTGCAAACTAACCCAAAATAATGTAAAGGCAAGGGACATCTCTGATAATTCACATGTTGTTTAAAAAAAAATCAGTATTACCCACTAATATTGTCCCCATTGTTCTAAGCAAAGACATCATTAGATAAGTTACAGGAGCAGGAGATTACGGGAGTGGAGTGACAGATGGACAGGGGAGACTGGTGCACTCCACAGTGACTGGACCCAGAGTGAGAACTGGCAGTGCCAGGATTGCTGCATTTCCACTTGGCTGCCCTAGGCCACGGTGAGCGGCCAGCGGGTGCCAAGAAAGGCAAGGGCGGCACCTTCACAAGTGTCTCGCAAGCTGTATGGAAATCAGTGATGTTTGCGGAGCCATCATCAGAATCACATTTGTCCTGAATCACATTGACTGAAGTTAGTACTACTATTCTTCAGGTGTGCCCTTAGATGGCTGATGTTTTGTGAAATTTGACAGTATCAATTTTTTTTTTACTTGATTTAATTAATACAGATAAAATGAAGAAAAGCAACAAAATATCACATTTGGAAAACTTTTATAGTTTGGTATTTTATCATTAATTATCTCAGTGATTAATCAATCTCCACAACTGTTGTGCATTCATTTCCTACAGATTCATTAGACAATTTTGTCAGTATAAAATTACTTTAGCTTTTATACATTGTTTTTAATTCAGCAGAAAGATTTAAGCACACCCTCACACACTATGTGTTGATATTGTTCAGTATTGCATAAGAGTGGGTACTGTACCACTGCTTTATTGTGACATAAAGGCAGTCCATGGATATTTTAGGAAACAGAACCATTGCTCTTCCACTGAGTGTAACAGTGTTGCCCTGGAGCCAGAACTGCTGCCACATCAATAACCGTCCCTTAATAAAATGTGGACTAGGGAGCCCAGAGCATTACAGCTGGTAAATATGAATACAGGCAGCAAGAGTACATATTAGCATTGGTGCTGGTAAATATGTATAGGCTGCTTTGACTGTGTTGATTGAAAGAGTGCGACTGCGGCAGGCTGAAGAAAAAGAAGCTGGGAAACAGAGACAGCTGGAAGGTGAGGAGATAGACACAGGCAGACAGACAATAGCAGCTCTGCTGACAGCCAGGCTTTCTCTATGCTAATAGTCTATGCTGTGCGCTTCTGTTTCTGACAGGGAAGATTTGGGTATCAGAACGTGGGGATTTTTGTTGGGTGAAATTTTGACTTCACACATCTAGTTCACACCTTTCAAGACCTCAATTTTAAAATCCTTTGAAGCAAAGAATGGCTTCTGTCCACCTAGATGCAGAGGCACCATGAAGGTCATGAATGCTGGTTTCTAGGTTGAGGCTTTCATGGGTGGCTATCTGTCAGCCCCTGATGTACACTCATCTGCTAGCAACACAGCTAAATTGCAGTTCATGCTTTGAATTGAATGTTTTGCAGTAAATAGTTACGCATATCAGCTATTTTGGAGCATCATTCCAGCAAAGTTTACTCACTTCACTTAATCGTTTTGAGATTTACTTTTACTTTTTCATGTTCACAAAAAAAAAAGCACTATTTAACACAAACAATTTAAAAAGGAAAATGACTGTAGGTAGTACAGTAACTGTGTTAAAATGAAAAGAGGGCATACTGTAGGTAATAATAGTTTTGTCTTGTCAAAATCCTCAAATCTTTTTCCTCTGCTTTTCCTTCCCTTTCAGATTTGGGAGGTGGCTGGGGATGATTCTTCAGAACCAGCCAAGTCTAAAGGAAACAGTCCTGGAGTGAGCCGATGATTGCCTCTGATTACTGCACATTACATTTGGCTTCATCAAGGCCAGTAGGTATTATTCCAGTGTTCACAGATAACATGAGTTTCTCTTGATGGGAAAAAACTTACCATGGAAATAAATGATCAGAATTGTACATGAAAACAAGTAGTAATTGGGGTTTAGGAGGAAAACTAACTTTTGGAGCAATTACTATGATGAGCATAGGTGAACCTGAATAAAAACTGTGCTCAGTCCACATTGTATGTTGCAATAAAGAGCAACAACTGAACAATTTACTTTTGCAGGCTTAATAAAAATGAAGGAACTCTCCCCAGAGGTTGCTGCTCTGGGCATCTAGAGGATTCCTTTTCAGCCTTTTGGCATCTTCAGTGGAGAGAGAAGGAAAGAGCTTGATCTGTCTTTATGCGCTTTTAATTACAAGTGACTGGCTGGGCTGCAATCTCCAGAGACCAGAGGTGAAGCAAGCACGTCGTGACCAGCTGCCACCCCACTGGCAGCTCAATTTCAACCTAAATATCCCAAAACCCAGAGGAGGGGGGCAGCTCAGGTTTAATCTGGGGGTTGCATGTCTAAGCATATCACCCACAGACACCTGCCAATCACTAGATGGTAATACAACTTCTCAATGTTAGTATTTCCACTGGAACAATTGCTGTCAGTCATATCACTACTTTGAGCTACAACTGGGGCTAATTTCACATCTTGTCCTGGCTTCCGGTTGAATAAGAGCTGTGGGTGATGATGGACAGATCTCTGATCACACAGTAGTGGTGATTACCTTCATTGGAGCACATGCTGATGAGTTCAAATCAGGACCTATTACTGCAGCTTGCACAGCATTTCAGCTCCAAAACAAGACTGGAAGGGGCCATGTAGCAATGAACATTTGAAACAGAACAGTGACAAAGATCTTTGCCTATTGACTGTTTTATCCCCTCACAACCTGATTATAAACTGGTAGCATACATTAACAGATAAAGGCCTTTCCCAAGGACCTAAATGCAGTAGGAGGCACATAAAAGAGGTTTGTGCAGTGCAATTTCAAAGACCCAGTACAATAAAGAAATTGCTAATTAAAGTCACTCATGAAACAAACCAGCAGTTAAAATTAATCAGATTTATTGTGCCACGATTTAAAAACTTACACAGTGGGCTAATGTGCTGGAAACACTTAGGTAAACAGAGAACAATCACTTTCACAACAGATAGTAAATTAAAACATTTTTTAAATGGGCCAGGCTGTCTTCAAATATTATTTGCTTGCACAGAGTTTTTGTTGTTGAATTGTGATAAGAAACAGAAGTCACAGCAAAGAAAAAAAAAAAAAAAGCCAAAATCCCACAAACTAAGTAACCAAGCTGTTGCTGTGTAGTATTAAGCTGTTATCATGGAAACCCAGGCTTTACCAAAGAGACTTATCAGGCAATATGACTCCTGTTATTACCTTTGGCAGTACTTTAATAAGACTTAACTAACCTATGACCTGAGTTTGCACCAGCAGAGGTAGTTGTAGGAGAGGATTTAATGGCTCAAAGGGCATCAACATGACCACTGGACCTGACGCTTAATTCCCAGTCCACTGCACTGTCATTGCGGTGAATCGGAATCCATATAATTAGCATGTGTGGCCATACACCAAGCCGAGTACGGAGGTATAAGTGGATTATGTATATATGCAAAAAAGTTTTTACACACTGTCACTGGCTATTTGAGACACAGAACTCTGACAAGTGACAGAACACATAAATGTATGGCATTTTTCTTTTGCAATTCAGTACTTATAATGGCAACCATTTGTGCATATAGGCAAACAAACTTGTTTATAATTAATACTACACACATTCTGCCACCACAACACAAAAACACAAACACAGCAGCTTTCAGAAATCCCTTCACACTTGTTGAAGGCTCAAGATAAGAAGAGCTGTAAATTAGTTTGTCTGTCCACTGACTAAATATGAATGCCTCCTGTACTCTCCTAAGCAGCCATTACTTTCTGATAGAAGGGTAATCTAGACGGGGCATGATGCCACTAGAGACAGGCTTGAGGATCTGGGACAGGAGATATTGACTACAAGCACCCCCAGCCAGCCACATCACCATGTGATCCATGACTAGCCTCAGAGCACAACGGCACCCAGAGGTGTAGTGTTTAAACTGCCAAACTACACAGCTAGCTGCCAAACTGAACATTCAGGAGATCTCTTAAAAACGGTTTCATTGCTGGGGACAGATGAATTGCACCAGACTTCTAATCAAATCCCGAGAGACAATAAAAGACAAAGCAATAAGCAGATGAATTCCCTACTTGATTTCAGCTGGACAGTGTTGTGCATGTGTGTGTGTGTACTAAAGGGAATATTTCCAGCTAATGATAAATGAATCACCACGTGACTTTAGAGAATGTTTTATGAGTCTCCTCACCCAAGCAGCCATGCAGAACGACCAATTAATAAAGATTAGGCCTTTTTTTCCCCTCCAGACCTCATTTTCGTTTTTAATTAAAACAAGGTGATTGAAAAATGAATGAATCATTATGCAGATAGATGAAGCAGAGATTTTTTTTCCTTCTAACATTGCAATTTTTATAAAATAACTGACAGATAGTTCCTGAAAATGATTGATGGCACAAATGGAAAACAACTTGTGCTTCTTTATAAATTTATAGATATCGGCATTTCTTGGACGACTCACCACCAGTAAATTCTTTATATCAGAGATACTGAATGATGAATTTCTGGTAAAGTTGTTTTTCAGTTAAAAAAAAAATTAAACTAAACAGAGACTGAACACTAAAAATGTTATTTACAATTTAAAGAAATGTAAAATTCATAGATTACTGCTATGTAAAGCTGAGAGAAGATACTGAGCACAAAGTAAAGGATTTGTACTGTAACTTAGCTCTGGGTCCACCCTTTTTCAGTGTCTGAACCTCAGGAGGACAGAAGATGAGAGCAATTAGACACAGTGGCCACAGAGTCTCTCTGCAATAAATCTAGTCTCAAATAGATGGGAAGATGATGGCTGTGAGCCCAGGTTTGTTAACATGTTATATTAATGAGTCGGCCTCTGAGCATATGACCCATCTCTGGGTCCACAGGGTCTATGTAATGCTATGATGTATGGGGGGGGGTACATTAGCATTACATAGATCCATTTCTAGCACCAGTGTGTTGGCATTCATAGATTAAAAGCATGCTTAACATCCAGTACCTTAACTAACAAAATCTGTGGAAAACTGCCATTCCTAGAATCTGATTTGTGAGAGAAACAGCTCAGTCTTCCAAGGTGCTGTGCCATCTTCTGGGTCAATGCCATCTAATGTGAAGATTTGTGAGTACTGTCAGTGTGTAACATACAGTACCTTAAGAAGAAATGTTCTTATCTTGCCAACTAGAATGGTTAACTTATAAAAGTGCCTGTGTGCGCAGAACACTGATAAAGAGCATGAAAAGTACAACAGAGTGAGCAGTAAAGGGTCAAATCTTTCAGCCCATTTTCTCTATAGGACCTGCAACATCCTCAAACCAATTACAGATTAATGTTTAATGTGGAAGAATTAACACACTGGTAGAATCTATATGTAGAACAGGTCCATCGTTATAATAATATTCCTATTTAAATGCATGAACAAATGCTTTTCTTCAAGAGTGTCATAAATTTGTATGAACATCTCATTTGTGTTCAGATCGCTGTGCAGATACTCTGTGGTTACAGTCAAACTATCATATGCTGCTTGGCTGAGAGGCAAAGTTGATCAACTAGAAACAGTTTCTCCTCTCGCGGGATGAAACAAAGCTGAAAACCTCCCAGTTAATTTGCTTTAAGTCCATATAGTACACTAAACATCTTAAGCACACACAAGGTCACTTGCTGAGGGAAACATTTTCATATCATATTAAATAAAACGTGATGAGTATTATGAAATATTCTGACTAACAATTTCATACTCCTCTGCCTTTCTTTGTTGTCATGTTTCTCCCTTTGCATGAAAAAGTCAGTGTTTGTCCCGTTCCAGCTGCTGCAGCATCGCCTAGAGTACTGCACATCCCCAAAGCCTGTTTCATGTTTAAGCTGCCTACCTGCTGGGACTGCTTCTATTGCACTTACAGCTGTGTTTGTGTGAAATGGCTGGCTGTGTTTTATAGGGGGCTGTTTAAACTTCAGGGTTTGTGAGAACAGCATGTTGAGTACAAGCGTTGGTGGCTTGTTATGCACCGATGTGAAGCTGATCTTTAGCACAATTACATCTAAATGTATGAAATATTTTAACGGGCAATCTTGTGTGGATGTGGGCAGAGCAGGATATAACTGTTACTTGTGAACAGTCTGTACTTTCACATGCTTTTGAGAGAAAGACAGGTTACTGGCCTCTGGACAGGTAGTGTGTCATTTTTGCTTTATGTCCATGTCATGACTATTGTCAGCATCCTGCTCAAATCTTTGTTTTAATGTCATGATATATTTGTTGGCGTTACCATATAATGCCTTCAATATCTATTTTACAGTTTGCAATACATTTAAGGTATTCTCTAAAGTTGATGTGCTGCACTCATTAAAGTTTGGGGACGGACTCAGAAATGGAGAGATGAGCTGTCTTCCAACAAGCATGGGTAGTCCAACCCACTAACTCCCTTAGTCAATCTACAGTAAGTATTAAAGTCTTTGTAACAGCTGAAGAAATGATAAAGCATGGTTTAAAAGAATGTAATGGAGAAAAAACAGTCCTCTGAAAGGGGGAAACTGTGCTGAATTACAGCATATGGATGACAAAAAAATCATCCCTTATTGTGGTCATAAATTGCCCATATCCACAAATAAATTACATCTTCTTTTCAAAATTTGATTAATGTTGGTCTATAACATCTGGTTGTTGTTTGGCTTTACATGAAAATAGCAATGCTGAATGAGAAATGGAAAATATACTTAAATAATTATTTTACATAATTTCCTGAATAATATCTTTTGATCTGATATTTTCAGAAGATGGAAGAGCAAGCAAACATTCTGTAAAAACACAGATTGAAGCACAGAACACTAGTAGACAATGCAAGTATAGCAGCCATCCACGCTGTCACACTCCATAAAAACATTCTCTGGAGAGCGTCGCCTATTTACACCAAATAACCAGCTTTATGAGAAGGTGGCTAAGATACGCAGAGCCACAGAGGTGGTCTCTTGAGGGCAGATTAAAAACGGAAATGGATGTATTCTAATGCTGAGTGTAAATACATGTATTGGTAAGCCAAACTGTTGAAGGCCGAGAAAATCTGTTTTGTAAGTTTTATAACACCTCTATATTTGAGGGTTTAGCCTGAAGATTCCCAGCCTAAAACAACAACAATAATAAAGTGCAACCTCCACACAGCCACCCAAGCTCTCTGATATTTTACTTTAGATATGCTAGTGGGTGAGGGAGTTTATGACACCCTGCACCTTCAGCCAAACAAAAACAGTGCTTACTAGACTATAGGGCTCATAGAGCAACATCTCTACCAAAATAGAAAAAGGGTTAGAATACTCTATGAATGAGCAGCAGAAGAGAACCAACATGTGCTTATCATATGCCAATTAGTTCTTGGTTTCATATCCTTTCCTACACACATGTAGTGCTCATATATTGTATATGCCAGTTATGATGAGGCTGCGACAGAATCTTAAGTCATGTACACTCCAAATACCTGACTCTGAACTTTGGATTACAGCCTGTGTTATGTTTATACTGTATATACATAAACATCTGTTTTACATTTCCTGCATCAGTATTCTAACAGTCTATACAAATTTCTTAGAACAAAATTTTTATGTGTCCTATAAACCCATAATATCCTGTTGAAATAAATTACCATTTTACTACTGTAATATAAGACAGTGTTCAATAGATCAAAATAAGCAGCATATCAGTCGGTCCCACAGAGGCTCAAGCTTAAAACCAGCATACAAAACAAAATTCAGGGTACTTATATAATTGAGGGCAAAAAAATACACATATATATATATATATGTATTTAAAAAAAAAAGCAATTTACAAGCAAATAATATTGCTGGCATTTCCTATAATTGCCATTTGCACTGCTCTTCTAAAATGATACATTGGCAGCACCTTTAAACTGCAGGGACAAACAAAAAGAAAACAAACACTGATGATGGGCTAAGATGTTGAGGATTCAATACATTGCCTTGTCAAATTCTGTTACTCGGTTTGACAGTTTAATGGTTTCCAAATTACCATATTAATCTTGTTTATCTTTAAGATCGGTTCAACAATCAGTCACACACATGGGATGAATACCGTCCCATTACTGGAGGCATTTTGAGGGCATACTTCAAGATGCAGCTGCACAGATTGAAAAGACTGCAAATCTTAGCATAGCCAGACTCATTTGAATTGAAATAATTCTGATCACAGGCTAGTGCAAAAACATACTAAAAATAACAGCATGGATGCATCATAATTGCAGCAAGATAAAAGTTCTTGATGTGGTTTAGGGAAGCAGCAAGACAACGTTTTCTTTCATCTTCGAGGTGTAAAAGCATAGAATAAACATTTGTTTCAACTCCTCATGGGGACTTTACAACCAACATCAATTTCCTGGAGATTTACCTTAATCTAACCTTCACACTAAAATTCATTTACCTGGTGGGTAAATGAAATGGACCCCTGAGAGGAAGGCAAAGTCCCCACAGTACGAGTATGTAAAGAGGTTTCAGTCCTCACAGTATGAGAAATAGCTGACACACATGCCCACAAGGCATAAATGCACATACAAAAGAGAAGGACATATCATGAACTTGCACTCTGATGTGGCCAATAATTGATCTTAAAAAATATACGAAACCAAGCACCGCTTTTAAAAATAAAAATGAATTTTTAGAAGTTGGCTCATGATTATATAGAGTAAATAAGTAGAAAACTGTGTTGACATCGTTTTTATACAGTATATTTCATTATTTATTTTAGAGATTATTACATTGTGAAGTGTGATATAGATATTCTCACTTTCTCAAATCTCTGTGAGCAGATATGTGAGTAAGCTGAATATGACTTTGGGGTATTGATTTACTGTAGGGGAAACACCTACAGTATGTGCCTGCTGCTTTTGGTGTGACTGCTGCTGCTGTGAGTGGCCTTTGCTTGCTCCTGTCCCTTGTGGGATGGTTAGCTGAGGGGGACTCCGGTTCAAGAACATGACTGCATGCTGTGGGTTAGGAGTGGTGTGGGAAGAAAGGCCATTTCTAACGAGCATCTCGGGGCTCATCTGCTGGTAAAGGCGAACTTCAACACAACAACAGGGACGCATACTCACCATGAAAACAAATAGGACTTATGAAGTCTTTGGTTGCATTTGTCCCAATTCTTTCCTTTGCATTTAAAATTTGTTGTTTAACATTTCATTTACAGGACACATGCAAGACAGTATGGGTAAACTAAAAGAACTTCTCTTTGCTTTATTATCATAACAAAGTTTAGACTCCAAAGGCATAGCAGAACAACTGACAGCTTGAAGGAGCTGCTCCATGTTTCTTTACATCTTTGGATTCTCATTCAGGTCCCTCGGCGGCTTCTTTTGGAAAGGGGTTCAGCAAAGGCAGAATGTCTTATGAGCTTTATGAATAATGCATCTATTTAGACTGTTCTGTTCGCTTAGCTTGAATTTCTGCTCTGTAAAGGGTAGTCAGTAACAAAGAAATAGTTTTTACTTCAAACTGTTTCAGAGGCAACAAAGGACCACTACTAAACAACCACTTCGTCTCTCTGAGGCAAAGAACTAGATTGAAAGAGCAAGAAAGTTTTCCTGACTTTGGAGTTGTGCTTTTAATATCCAAATATTAAACAACTGAAAATAAATGAGAAACTGAAGACGGAGCAAAAAATATGCTTGGTACAATTTCAAGAAGTGATGTAACCTAGATTCAGTTATGGATTCAGAACAAAACAGGAGATAAGAGAGACAAAGAGAAGAAAAAGAACAAGAAGCCTGAAGTTGAAAATACATCAGTTATGAACAGATCACGTGATTTGTTTCATAAAGTGTTCTTCCACATCTTCTGCATATAAGAATTTGCCCCAGCAGTTGAAAGAACAATGGCTCAGAGACAGTATGGGTTACCGATAGATTTAGGTCTGAACAACTCAGAAAACAAATTTATACTGCCTTAGCAACAGAAGAAAAATCTATTAGTTATGACTGCCTTAAACTTCAGAGGTTATCTGGAAGAAGAAAGTGCAGCTATATCAGCCATTAAAAGACAATTGTTTTAATTTGGTGTAACTTGGAAAATGGTGAGACACCCCAGGAAACAAAAGTGCTTTTGTATCCGTGATGACCTCAGAGTCACCAAGCCTGACCTGAGATTAGATCAGAATGGCTGGAAACTGTATGTACACGTTGCATTTACTTTAAGATTAAAAACACCTCAGAGGTTTTTCTGAAGCTGGAAAACAAAAACCCTAGAAAAATAACTAAATAATAAAAAGAAATGTAAACCACCTGCACAGTGCCGAGCTGCACCGAAACCACTGAAGCACAGTGAGCTTTCGCTCAGTAGACCTCCCACGGGGCAGTATACTGCACACTACATGGCTGTCCCGGCTGGTAACCTCCTCCTCGCCCTTGTCCATGATCCACTGCATTGTGGGCTGCTCACACAGGCCTCTATATGGGCAGTTCAAGAGTCAAGTATCTGAGCGCACATCCTCCGACACCTAAATCAAATGTCTTGTGATTGGAATCTGCCTTCTCCACCTCCCACACAATAATTCCCCCCAGGCAAACCGGCCAAGCTGAACAAGGGAAAGGATGACATGTTAAAAACTAGAGACTGATTCTTAGGAAGAGAAAATATGGGCCACAGCTGATCACAAGAAGAAAACAGTTTGAACCAGGTGAGTCAAATTTATCCAAGAAAGTAAAGGCGAACTGTGCTATGTTTGTCTCCTTTCAACACTAATCAATACAACACAGAGATACCGAAAATAAAAGCCACAAATCACACTGTTATTGCTCAATTTGTTGGACAAGCATGAAAGAGTAGCAGATAACCTCTGATGCAATAAAATCACTTAGAAATGTCAAGTCTTTTTTTGACTATTTGAGCCAAGAATAGGCTTGGTCTCTCAAGCCCTTGAAATCTCTAGATTACCTTATTCGTTCTAATTTAGATGTAGCCTCAAGCAGGGAACATACTAATTTTCTGGTGTTGAAATTAATGAAGAAGATAATTTGCTACAATGGGAGAAAACCCACATGCAATTGTGTAAGTACCTGCTCCTGCACGACATACACAGAGGAAAGAGAAACACACAGAGATACTTGCACTATCCTATAAATGAACCCCAAATGGGACCAGAAAGTGAAGCAAGCCTTCTGCAATAGAAACCAAAACTAGGTTAAACACATCAGCAGACAAACACGTGGGATCTGCCACTCTTGTACAAAAGGTCTTGGATCTCAACATGCAAAAAGAAAATCAGTTCATGAGAATTTCAGCAAATGACAGTGCAGAGTTTCATATAACACATTTCATTTCACACATTTGACTTGAATCTGAAATTAGGTTTAGTGGATTAAAACATTATTTCTCTGCTCACATGAGCGCATGCCTAAGCAAGGTGTTGGAGTTAACTTGTGCCCAGTGATGATAAAAGGTCATAAATAAAATTACTGATAGGGAGGTACTTAAATTGTTGTGGTTAAGGCAGGAAAACATCAAATAACCACTTCCGGAAATGAAAGGCGACATAGATCTATACTTTAGTAGGAAAATGAATAAAGACCAAGGGAGCTGTCAGACACTCTTCCCCCCTTTGTGAATCTACATCTGTTGCGGTTTGAGAGACAGCTGTACCTATGGGGAGAGGCAGCAGGCAGATAGAGCCCCTCCATGCCTCTCCACACACTTACCTCATCTATCCGTCCACCACCATACTCACTGGTATCCTTTTTTTAAACTTCATCCCAGTCCTCGTTACTGAGACCACCCCTCTTGACACTGGGGACAACCGATCCACAGCCTTCCTTTGTTTACTACCTCATTGCTTTCCATGTACAATGTGGGGGGAAAAAAAGAATTTCTTTTATATTAGACCCCAGAAAGGGTGGCAATGTCTACACGCACTAGATGTGCTCTCGCTCTCTGTCAATGTGAAAACAAAGGAATTGATTTTTTTTTAAGTGTTCAGCATACGGTAATGGTACACTGACAGCTCAAAATATGACTTTGCTCTGCACTTTTGAAGAAATGGGCTGATATGGTAAACCCAAAGGGAGCTTTTGATTTCCCCTGTTTACTCTCTTTAGCAGTGAAATGGAAAGGCGCAAATGAAGAATGAGAAGACAGGCTAGATGGAGATTATTAAACTTGCTCCAACTCAATATTTTATCAGCAAGTTCATGCTAATGATGTGCACACTCAGCACCCTGTTAATAGCTGCCAGTTGTACACCAGTGTTGCTGGTTTCTGTGCAGTAACAAAGATTTTATATCAAGAATAGCATACTCAGTATTGATACATACAGTATAAGCAATAACAAAGCTCACACTGCTGTCTGGAAATGCCTTGAATATGGGCGATGACACAAACAGAGCAATGGGATGCAAGGTCAGATGATCTTACTGCTGGTCAATATGGCTTACACGCATCATGGAGCTAAGCCAAGTCAAACTGTGTTTCGGCCTTCAGCCATCTGGAGATGACTATTAGCATATAGTGGCAGACCTATGCTGCATAGGATGTGAAGTTTCTTATCTTACAACAACGCTGCTGGGCATCAGGTTGAATGCACCATCTATTGAGTTTATTTCTGTCACGTCAAGTCACGTACATGTTGACACCTCACTGACTCCCACCAGCAAATGTAATCTGGACCCCACCTCTCCCATTTCTTTATCTTTGGGCCCTGAATGACACATAAGATAGTAACATGAAGAGGGAGATTCCCACCAATCCTCAGCTGATTAAGCAGTTAAACTGGTCAGGGTGACATTCAGCCTCTTCCTGTCTGCATAAGGAAATCCTGTTCATACATTTCCCTTTTGGGTGACTGTGGTTCAGTGGGTAGCAGTCATCTCCCAACCAGAGGATCAGAGGTTTGAATCTCGGTGCCTGCAGTCCACGTGTCAAAGTGTCCTTGGGCAAGACACTGAACCCCCAAGTTGCCCCCGATGAGTAGAGCTATCGGTGTGAGTTGGCGCTGCAGATGGCTGCCTCGGTTCTGTACCGGAAACAATTTCCTTGTGTGTGTAACATACAGGTACTTGGCCAAATAAAGGTGATTATTACTGTTAACAATAATAGTCCAAAGCCCCACACTCATCCAAGGTAGAGATGTAAACCTGAAATGAACTCTACATCGCTGCTTCCACAGTTAGAACAAAGTGAGAGAAGCAAGTTTAACTGCACTGGGTATCAGATCTATACATATAGTATACCTATGTACAAACACTGTGTTGTGTTCAAACTAATCTCTTTGGGAGAGCTACACAGAATCCAGAAAGAGGAAGAAAGAGAAAGAGTAGACACAACCTTCAAAAATACAGAGAGCTGCTGTGCAGACACCATGTTATGAGTGGAAATGCTACTGTAGAACACAGAAAAATGAAATTGCACCATAAGAAGTGACTCACACAAAGCCAGCTGTGAATGGAGCACACTGCTCATGTTTGTTTTAGCTGAGGTGAGAGCCGTGAAAGAAGCTGGGTGGAAAGGATTACACTGCAGATAGAAGATAAAAAAACAAACATGAGCGAGATGTCATCCGGCACAAGTGAACTGAAGATTTGCTGTGGTGTTAGACTGAACAGCATGCATGCCAAATAATTTCCATAATTTAAGATGCATCTAGTTACTGTACTGTAGGCGAGATGAACTTGAGGCCTTATGTGTGCTGCAGAGAAAGGCAGGTAATAAGCCATATATTTATGAGGTGCAGTGGTGTCAGTGACATCTGCATAATCTCAGTTATCTTCCACTCCAATCTTATAGGTGACAAAGGAGGTAGGCTAAGGTGAGGGTGGGGAGAAGGATAATGAAGATGAGAACAGAGAGAGGAAGCAGCAGAGGAAGGTAACAGGGCCAGAATGCACAATGAAAAGAAGGGGAAATAGTGGTAGTGGAGGGATCACACCAAGGGATGTACTAAATAGTTAGAGACAGAAGAGGACAGTGAACAAGTAATAAGATGAGTGAAACAGATGTACAGTCGGGAGTCGGAGAGAAAGAAGGAAGTCGAAGGATGTCAGAAAGAGCAAGTGTAATTACAGGGAGAATGAGGAGTGTATTTCAATCAACCTGTAGATATCAAGTCCACCCAGCACATTCACTGCTTGTGCCCTGCACTCTGAATACCAATTATTAGATGTGCCATAAACCGGAATTCACAATCTATACAAAAAAGCAAGAGCAACAGCATTAGATACTCCTCCAGAGCTTAGAGGGCATACGAGGGACACTGGAGAGAAGCCGTGTGTCACACCTAACAAGTTGCTATTTTGTCTTTTTTCCTTTTGATTCAGAAGACCAAAGAGGTAATAAGATAAAATGAATGAGAAGATGTTTACACCACATTTTTGCTTAAATCTTTTCATGCCTTTAATTTGGTTTTGTTTCCTGCTTGGCCAACACTAAGTGCTTTTATTGATCATAATTGATCAGCCAGATTGCACAATAAATACCTGTTGATACTTGACCCGTTCGCTGTTGCTTTACCTGTGCCTGAAAGCGAGTGACATTCTGGACCCCAGGGGTTGCTCCTGTCCCCACAGGAATGACAGATGGCATTCTACTTCGCCTGGGCATGATAACAGGAAGAAACAGCAGTGGTCACAAGAATGCCAAGAACACAGGGGCCTCCTAGTTGAGGTTTACCATAGGATATGGTCAACGACAGCAGATGTCTTGAGCTTTTCATTACCAGTCAAAAGTCTGGACCTAACTCCCCAATCACTAAACTTCAAATGACTGCTGTGGCAAAATCCATTTCTCCACCATTTATCTGTATCTAAACAAAACCAAAGGGCTAAATACAATTTGAAATAAATAATATAGTACTGCCAAGCTTCGGCAATGACATGGAATTCTTAACTTGTCAGACCCCCCTCACACCTACCAGTGGTCAGCATCTGACATTTAAAATGTAGATTTTCAGTAGAATATTCCTTTAATATTACAGTAAGTGGACTTTCAGTTACACTGCTATCAGCACGGCTGACATGGTGATACATTATACAGTATATCTTGCCCTATTCAATACCATTTACCCCCTGCTTTTCTGTTGCCTGGCCTTACTCTGAGGCCTATAATAAGCACATTAGTGCTAATAATGGATTATTGATCATCGAGAATCCACTAGCTTTATGCTAACTTCAGCATCTGTCCTGCTGAGCAAGAAGATTGGGTGAGAAAAGTCCCTGTAATTCCTCAGTGCAGCAGACACAGAACGGGCACAGAGCATTAGCTTGTGTCTGAATGATGAATTGCTGGCAAAGTGAAAGGACCAAGGACCTCTCTGGTCAGGTTGAGAGCAATTGCTGCAGGCAAGGCCATCATGCTACCTAGGGCTGTTATTAAAACGAGCCATGTGACATTTAGCAAATGTGTCTCAAGCTAAGGAGAATTAGCAAGGTGGAGGTGATTATCATGTAAGGCAATTTCTGCCAACCTTATATGGCAAAGTTCAAACGCTGCTGGAGAGGGAGAGACAACAGACAAAACATATGTCCAACATACAACTCTTTGTGTGCATTCTGCATGCTTTTTAGTGTTTTATCCATTTATGTGCATTGTGTTAAGCACTTTGAATTGCCGTTATATATGAAAATGTGCTATATAAGTGAACTTGCCTCGTCTTGCCATATGTGCTTCGGATTCGTTTGCTCATCTCCATTGAAGTGTAGCACACAGCTACGCCCTGGCTGTTTCTGTGAGATCTATCCAGGACTGTCTCAGTTCAAAACTGTACTAATTCTGCCTTCATTCAGCATTATTTGCAAGTTGTTTTATCAGTTTCCTTTCTGTCCGTGTCATTTTGTGAAATGGGAAACTGCTGCCACACAACAGCTCTAAAAGGTGATGACAGAACATCTGCTGTATCACTTTCAAATTCACCCTTTGAGCTGGTTTGAAATCATAAACATGCTTTGAGCTGGTTTGAAATCATAAACATGCTGGAGAGAGTAGATACTGGTTTATCGTTTAAAGGGTCACAAGCAAAAATAGTGTGGTATTACATGTCAGCTACATGACATACATGAATCTGTGGATTTGTGCCACAATGTGAAACTTTCCAAGGTTGAGAGGTTTCAGTCCTCAAGACAACTTTGGAAACACTTGAGTGGTGAGAATGGGGAGATAATAGCCTCTCCTATCTCAACAACTATCATCAAGGTACACTTACAATGGCCTTCAGTCCAAACTGTTTTACACAGCTCAAAGATGTCAATGTGTGCAGCAGAGCACAGCTCTAAGGCAGGATGTGTGCCAAAAACATCTATGAAACAAACTTAAAAAACAAAACAAAAGCAGTCTGATGAGATCTGAAAAACATCCAGGCCTATTTTCACCCCAGTCCAAAAAACACAGTGAATTCACAGGAAATTGACAATGTTATAGCATATTCTGTAACATATTTTGAGCAGTTTATCATGCTCTGATAGGATTCTTGGTCCCTATGAATTGATACAAGTATTGAATTGAACCGAAAAAAATGAATTCTGCTTGACCCAGTTGGAAAATTAAGGGCAAGAAAGCAGCATGAAATGTTTTCATCTAGGAGTGCAATGGAAAGTGCCAAGGAAAAAATAACAGTACAATTGGGTGAATTATACACAGACCTGAATTCTTCCATAACATGCACGCACTGCATGCACGTCCACCCATTTCCATGCATGCAGTATGGAAAGGTTTAGCAGAGTTAACTATTGGGCATTGATTTGTGCACACATGACCTGGGAACAATGACACGTCGTGAACCCTCCCCAAATACAGGTGCAGAGATGCCTTTGGATCTCTAAAGTGCTTTTTTTTTATGGTATTGTGTGAACACACTTTTAATAGTATCAGCACACTAATCTGCAAACAGTATAGTACGAGATGTATTGATACTGCAACAAAATAGAGAATATCTGATCTTTTCCCTGCTGTTTTCTACTGCTAACAGGAAAACAAGGATTATTTCACTTTGTGGTTTGGCTATTGACAGAATCCTGGCTGCAACTGAGCTGAACTCTCACACCAGGTCTGCTTTAGTCAGCACTGCTTCCAGAGAATGTCTCCTAGTCACGCACCAACAACCCCTGACTGAAACGACTAGTAAATAAATAGGCGCAGCTTGTTGTCTTGTCTCCCCTACTAAACATGGAAATAGACAAATCCCTGATTGCACTACAAAGAGAGGAAATAGTAGGAGGGCAAATTAAAAGACTTGGCAGTCAGTCCCAGCCAAAGCAGCGGCAGAATGTTTTTGCTTGCCTGGACACATTCCTCAAGCGTCCCACCCTATTATTATTACAGTAGCAGCTTGCTTGTGTGTGTGGTACAAAGCATGCTGAGGAACAGTCTCTGCCATCATAACCCACTGTAGCTGTGTCCTTCAGCTGTCATGCTTGACTTAGTATATTAGAAAAACATCAGACATGTGGTGATGGTTTTGAGAACAGCAGTGATTCTGCAAACAATTAGATTTTCTAAACTCTTGCTACTTTGAGGCTTTACTGCAACAGCAAAAAAAAAAAAGCTGTCTGAGAAAGACTGACATACACTGAGCATGTACCCAGCTGAAGCAGGACTCTGGAGCATGTCTACAACCAACAGGCTACACTCAAATCAATTTTACACCCCTGGAATCTGCCTTCCTCTTATTCCTGTGAATACTTACTGAATCTGTTATAAGAGAAGCAATGTGACCTTGGATTTAAAGGAAGCACATTATTCAGTAAAGAAAATTAGAGTGAGAATATATGTGTGCAAGAGCATGAACACGCTGCAAGACAATCATACACACACCATGTAAAAACACCTCCCACCTCCTGCACTGTATTCCCAGCAGAGACAGAGACCACACAGCTCACTGTGCCATCACTCCTCTGCCTCGACTGAGTATTTACCATTCAGAGACAAATGGTCTCCTGGCATCGTAGCACTTTAATGAACCTTGGGGGGTCTGTAGAAAGCACATTTATCAGGACAGTTTTTATTTCAATTCACCACTACCTCCTGATGTACACACATGCATGCAAAGATACACAGAAGCATAGAAACCATTAGACTTCCTAATGGAATATTCCATTATCAGGCTGGGCAAACTGCAGTATTCAAGCAGCGTGGAGATCAAATCAACACAGTTTGGTACAAGTGAAGCTAAATGGAGAATGACAGCAAGGATAGTTGTTGCCATGTGGAGAAACGCTTAAAATCTAAGATTAGAATGTTTATGAAAAGGGCAAGAAAAGAAAGCTAACGTATAACTGCATGCACTGTTTCTGAGATGAGATAGAAAAAATAATTGGTATAAAGAATGTGAAGCTGATGTTGGGTAAATGCACCGCGTCTTGAACATCATGTTCATTATCAATCATAGATACAGTATATACACTACATACATCTGTAAGTTACCTTAAAACAAAAACTATCCCATACAGCTACACACAGTATAGTGTTAAGTTTTAGCACAGACCAAGTGGCAACCTCCAAAGGCTGTGAAACGAAGCCAATGTGGACATGTTAAAATAATGATATAAGGATAATCACCTTTATTTGGCCAAGTATGTTACACACAAGAAATTTGTTTCCGGTACAGAACTGAAGAAGCCATGTGCGGCACCAACTCACACCGATGGCTCTAATCATCGAGGGCAACTTGGGGGTTCGGTGTCTTGCCCAAGGACAGTTTTTGACTGATATAAGAAAATTTGTACAACTGATCTTAAACCCACCACCTACGATTGATAAAATCGCACTCACCCACAGCCGAAGGCAATATTTTCAAATTGTTGAACTGACATTTGAACTGGATGTTAATTTAAGGACTTGAGACTTGACTCAGTTGTATATTGCAACTAATGGATATCTGTTACACATTTTCCAGCGTGATACTACCCTGTGTGCCTCAGTTAAAAGTTAAAAGTTGTGTACATAGCTGGAAGATGATGCCACAGCTGCCCATTAAGAAGCCACTTACAGTAAATTCTGATCAATTAATTTATATTCAGCCATCATTTTCCTATTTCTGTGATGTGTCTGTGTACGACCTCCATCTGAGGCACAGCCATTTCATTAGCTGGATCAGTTAGCTTTAAACATTAGTTCCAATTTGCCACTCGGGGGAACACCTGCAAGAAATGAAAAGAAAAGTGGACTATGGGCAGCTAAAACCTCCTCAATGTGAATAGACAGCCTCACCCTGTACATGTTCTCTTTGAGCACAATGTTGTTAGTTTAAACTGAAAGAGTGGCAGGCTGCGCATGGCAATACAACACAATTCTGTATGAAGTAATTAGGAGCCCAGACGCACAGCTTTATCTTGATTTAGATTACCTGTCCTGTGTGATTTCTCACAGTGGGTGGTGTGGCTCAAAGATGGCCACTGCTTCACCTCTATTATCTAATCAAGCTAATCGATTTGGCATTGGGGATCTGTGTGTTTATGTATAAACCAATTTGGACTTTAGCTGTCAGTGCCATATATTAAAGACCAAATCAAAATGTGGAGTG
Source organism: Monopterus albus (assembly GCF_001952655.1). Lineage (NCBI taxonomy): Eukaryota > Metazoa > Chordata > Actinopteri > Synbranchiformes > Synbranchidae > Monopterus > Monopterus albus. The sequence goes on along the minus strand of NW_018127889.1, from coordinate 2,018,619 downwards.
TAGCAGTTTCTGTAAAAAAAAAAAAAAAAAAAAAAAAAAAAAAAAAAGAAGCTTAAGTTAATACAACAATTTTTTCAAAGTTTGTTCTAGAATGTATTTTATGAGCTGGCCTAGTGATGTTTTCACCATGCTGTATGCATGCTTTTAAGACAAATACCTTTCCTAGGTTATGAAAGTTAGAGTTATGTATACCCATATTTTCAGAATGCCCTCCTGCGAGTGTTGTTGTAAAACACAAATGCATCCCTGCAGAGTAGGATGTGCCAGTAAAGGCTGACAGACTGTTATACATTTGCTTTCCTCTTGGTTGGTTTCTTTAAGTGCATAGGCCTGAGAATAACACAATTTTGCCTCTTACTGCTTCAATTACATCTGTGTAGGAAAGCAGCCAATGTAAACCTGACATGTTGCACTTAGGGCAGAATTATTACTGGACTTTAGAGTAAACTTAATTTGACACCTCATCCTTAATCTTTTCTTCATACAACAAGTTCTCGACAGTGGTGCAGTGGGTATAGCAGTTGTCTCCCAGCAGGAAGGCTGAAGGTTTGAATCTTGGTGCCTGCAGTCCACATGTCGATGTGTCCTTATCAACCAAGTATCTGTGTACTCTCACCACTAATGAACAGACAGACAGTTTGGCAACAGTTTCCTGGCTCAGCAGGCTGAGCTTCAGTCAGGCTGCTTTCAAGCAGCGTTACTGCTGACCGCCAGCTGGATTAGAGGGTTAACCAATTAGCAGCAAGAGGATGGGTCACAGTACCAAGTCATTTCCAATCTGTAGCTGAGCCAGGTTGAAAAGCTGCTAATCCACCAGCAGGTCACAATCTCTAATACTACAGGGGCCACAGAGGTCAGAGAGAGAGAGGAAAGGGTGAATCAATAGGCTTCTTTATGCACAGTTTTGCTTCTGAAATTGCAATATATACAAATTATGCCACCAATGAGGTGGATTAGGTTTTCAAGTTAACTCTTTGTTATAACAAACTGGAGGACAGTGAACTACCCAACTGGATTTTCATTTTATTTTTGAAACCCAAGCTCTGCATCTCCTTTGCCTTAAAAAAAGAAGCCATCAACATTTGTTTTCCTCTCCATTTTCTCTGCACTGATGAGTCATTATCAGACTTCAAAACAAAGCATTTATGACCACAACCTTCATGCACATCAATTACATGGTACAGTGAAGTGCAGTGCATCCTCAAATGCACCCACACATGACAAATGCCATGGATGCAAATAAAGGTATGGCTGTTGTTAATCACAACAGGGATTAGGGAAAGTCACGCAGCAGTTTGCCTTACATCATCTATTTCTGTCAAAGAATGGAGCCTGCTCAGTTTCATACAGTGACTGGTAAATTATAACATGCTGTAGCTCCTTCTGGTTTACTGCCACAGTATGGCTTCGATGGGGAAAACACACATCTTATTTTCTATGTATTAGCAAAATGCATGTAGTGCGTCAGGGCCTGCTTTAAGTTTAATTTTGAGGAAACCTCATCCAGGCAGGAAGTTAACAGCAGGATGAAACACTAATGTGATGACTGCTTGAGCTCATTCTATCCAGAGCATACAAGCTTCCTCTATCTATTAAGCCTGTCTTATCAGCAGAAGAGATCATTATGCTTGCCTGCAAGTGTGAACAGACTGTCATTTTTTCACTCTCCTATTGCAAAAGGCTGCATCTCCATGGAGACCCTGACAATGTCACCTCAGGGCTCAGCAAAATCACTTTTATGTAACTGGAGATTGTAAACATCTAATTTAGTGTATTTTAGACATACATCTATTTCAACTCACAGTGGATACTGGTATAAGTATCTGAACATTAGTGTGTTTATTTTGACTTATTTACTGCAGCAGATCAGACTACAAAGAGGGTTTTTTTGTCTTGCAGAACCTTGTAACTTCAATTAAAAAGTCCATTATATTAGAAAAGCAAATATTAGTAATTTTCCCTAGTACAGATGTCACAGCCTTCCAGCTTCAAGTAGCTTCACTCATCTTCTTCAGTTTGCCCTCTGTTTTGAGTCTATTTCTCCCAGCAAAGCCTGTTAACCTTAAAGTTCCAGGTGATGTTTTTAGCGTTTTAAATCTTTTGTTAGGAAACCATGAAGATGCCCATTTCTGGTTGCAAGGCTTTTAAGCTTAACACAGGCAGTCATGTGGAAAGTGCAGAGACACTCAAACACCACCTAATATTGGAGAACACACACGATTTGCCTTGCACACGCATGCACTCACACATACTGCACCCTGGTGTTGCCACTCTTATTCCCACTTCAGCCCTGCAGGAAAGTCAGCTTAAGGACTAAAGGTGTTTATAATGTGTGATACTGAATACTGGTTTGGTACATACTGGGCAGGGTTTTTTCAGGGCTTTGTATCTGTAAAGAATAATATTTTTGAGTCTGTTCACAGCCATATTTCCAGACATAAGCAGGGTGTTTTTTTATTTTCAATCTTTCTGCAGTGTAATGAAATTGAATAAAAATCGTTTAAAAAATCTGTCTATCATCTTAATTTATGCTTAGTCTCCATTTTTAGATTTGCCTTTTTCAGTTCTGTTCCTTCTCCAGCTGAGTGAGGCACAGAACTTTTGTAAGAGAAATAAATTCAGGGCTTATCAGTTAAATGTGAAGTCAGTCAAGTAAGTCAGTGCATATATATAAAAAAAAAAAAGGCAGATAAGGAATGAACTCAGAATTGAAAATGTATTAACTGAATAAATGAAAATCTTCAGTGAGTGAAAGAGTGAAGCAACCAGGGAATTTCAATTCTGAGATACTACAATAATAAAATAAATCACGTTTCATCAGAACTGATGAAAATACTTCCAGATAACACAAGAGAAAGAAGTCTGTTTTACAATATGAACAGCTACATCATTCAATCTTGTATTTGAGAAAACAGAACTGAAACAACTCCAAAGCATTAACCCACAAGCTTATTCAGAACAGGTTTAGCATGACCTAAGGACTCCACAGAGGATATACACAATGTAGACTTGGGGCAACTCTCTCCAACAGAGCAGCAAAGCACTTCTATAAATCCTGCTTCTATCAGTGTCACACTAAACGTGCCATCCACATGCCTAAGCCCTCAGTGCTAATGGTACGCACTCAGCTGTCAGATTAAGGCTCATTTACTCCCAGCATGGTCTTCAATTACCAATGATTAAAACCCCCTTTGGTGCTCTGTTTTAAGAGAAACAGGATCTGTTTAGATTAAGAAGAGCCCAGAAAAAGATAGAGCAAGACGGTGAGGGCCCAGATGGATCTTTCAGTTGACTTTTAAGGAAGAGATGAACACAGAACACAGCACAAGGAAACATGAATGAGGAGGACAGGGTTAATGAACGACACAGTGCAGAGAAAACAAACACTTCAGCTCAGCAGAATATGCCTGGTTTAGGTTTGATAGTTCATTACTGTAGTTTCTATTAGAGTCAGTGTCAGGCTGTTTGGTAAATGGTCTATAATCACAATTAAAATGAGCAGTTCTGTTTAGAAAAAGCTGCATTTCATATTCCTATTGTTGATTGCTTTGCTGGTATAGTGAGTGAAAACCTCAGTTTCTTTGAAAAGCACTACATAAATCTATAATTACTCTTCATCAGATTCAATAACACTATCGAATCCCATCCCTAAACACAAGATAACTCACTGTACACCCTAAACTACTACCTCTGAATTAAAGTTGAACCACCACCTCAAACTTTCAACTTCATAGGATTTAACAATAGGATTTTTAAATCAAAGTCGTCCAAGGACAACTGAGACAAAAATAACTCCTAGATTATGAGCCTCTTATCTTTTTGTTGCACTACCAACTCCCGCTCAGTGGTCCAGGCACCATCACTGTTATGTTGCCAAGATTTCACAGAGACAGTCCAGTACATGTCTTTCTGCACTTCTCCTCCAGCAGACAGAGTTAGAAGAGTCTACAGTGTCACTGTAGATGGCTGCAGCGCAACTCCAAACTAAGGAAATTAAAAGATCATTACCCACAAAAAAAATCTAAACACCAACCACTTAACTCATGTTTTCTCAACAACTGCATTATATACAAATGATCAAATTTAAAACCACACACAAGAACAAGGCTTTAACCATTAGTTTTTATTTTTTCAGTCCAAGAGGGATTCAGAGGCTTTTAGATAAAGCCATTTAGAATTCATCTCTCTCACCCTACCTCTCTCTTCTGTCTAGTTCTGCTGTGTGTCATGCATGTGCATGCAGGCAGTGTGGACACTGTAGACAGCGTCTGTCCCCCCACATCCTCCATCACCTCATGTATGACAAGATTAACACAAAAAGCAGCCCTCTTTGCCTTCTCTTGATCTTTCTGCTGTCACTTTTCCCAGGCACCACTGCGGCATGCTGGCACCCAACCTTGCATACATTTGTATGAATGCACACACCCTTTCTGTGGCTTTCATCTCACCCATGTAGGAAATGTGTTTGTTTTGGTCTCCCTACTGTACATGCTGTGTACTGGATGGCAGGTGGTTTGTCATGTTTTGTTTCCTTCCTCAGTCAAGACTTGAACCTTGGGGAGAATACAAGTAGTCAGGTGGCACAAGGGATCCTAGGTTTTCTGTAGTATGCATACAAAAGGCGCATACACACACTCAGTCTTTCTATAGTTGTGGGGACACTCTTTGACTTGATGCATTCCAAAGCCCCTTACCTTAACCATAACAGCTACTTGCCTACACCTAGCCTTACCCTAACCTTAAACCATGCTGAGACCCTACAACTCAATGATTTACATGGTGGGGACCACAAGAAGTCCAAGTCTCCACAATACAGGTTTGTAAGCAGGTTTCAGTGTCCACAATGCGAGTAATACCACATGCACATGTGTACACACACACACACACACACACAAAATAGAGGAATACAAACACAGATGTACCACCGGCTTGCTGTTTATCTGTGCGTGACTCTGTTGGGGAGGATTTAAGTGGGAACAAATGATTGTGTCCATGGGAGCACTGGAGAGAAAAATGGTATGTGTGCACTACACACACACACACACACACACACACACACACACACACACACTTACCTATTCCCATCCTCTCTGAAATAGGCCCAACAAGCTTGGCTGACTGAGTTAAGCTCCTTTTTAGTTTGAAAGCAACCCATTTGCCCCAGGGCGTCCCCTACAGATGTGATGTAAAGCCTGGTGCTGCAGCCCAGCTGGCTATGGAGGTATTCCTAGCACTAAATATTGCCAGGTAAATGATCTGTAATTTGACTTGTAAATAAGACATCTTTCCCCTTTAAATGAAGATAAATGCTCTGAGGTATTAAGGCAAAATCTCTACGATAAATCAACATTAAAGAGTGTTTGCTGTTGGTTGCCTCTCCCTCTTGGTGTTTGTGTGTACTTCTGTGGCAGTATCGCAGTGTGCCAGGGGTTACACACTCACACCACCCCCGCCTGTCATGGCATGTGATGTTTTTCTAATTACTCTGAAAAATGATGGAGCACGTCCCCATCTGAGTGCGTCGCTGACTACACTGCTACCAACTGCCGAGACATACATCACTCTAATTGGTTAAAATAGCTCTAATACATGCCACCATGTTGCCTTCATGGATCAGTAGCATTGCATTTTGAAAATCAATACAGGAACAGCATGTTGGGACAGAAGAGTGTTACATTAAATAAGCAGCCCAGTGACTGTGGCATTTCAATGTTAATCTTTTTGCTATTCACCGGCGGTGAGAGCAGTAATTTGCTATAATTGAAGTAACATTAAGGCCTGAGATAGAGACATGAAGGGTTGAAGAGTGAACTGTGTTTTGTCTAGATCTGTGTGTGTCCTGTGAAATATTTTTTCTGTACCCTGACAAATAACAAGGGCCTAGAAATATGAAACAACAGATGATGGAAGGTCGATTCTGCAGGAAAGCATATGGCTCTATTTTTAGGCGGCATGTATTCCCTGGTGAATTAGCAAATTTATATTATGAAAAGTGCACTAGTTAAAGGTGAATGACTGAAAAGTATAATATACAATTTGTAGTGAAGAGGTGATCATTGAAACTTATAACATGTCAGTGAATTGATATTTGTAAAAGTAGCAAATGAAATTTTGCAGAATGCCATCTTGTCCCCAAGTGTTCCAAACAGCACTCAAAATGTCCTTACAAAGTAATACACTCCATTTTCATGTTCTATAATAAACAGACTTCTGATCACTCCACAGAAATGTAGGCGTGTGCATCTGCATGATGCATCTTCACAGGAACATCAAAGTAAAAATTATAATGGATAGTGAAAGCCCTGAAAGGCTGCAGAAACACAAATCCCAGTGATCCCTACTGATTTAATGTTTTATGACCAGTTTGGTTTACTGTGCAGAGTTAACATAGGCAAAGCGCTGCTATTTTTGAGTGAAATTCCTTGTTAAATGTTTTTAATTTTCCACTTGGCCTTAGTAAAAAGTTAATGTTGTGGTTCAAATGTACACTATAAACACTATAAACCATATCAGTGTTCAATACAAGCCCATAATAAACTATTTTTGTACATATCTACTTTGATTAAAGGCCGCATGACATTATGCTTTCCTGTCCAAAATTGTAGCAATGGACATGATCGTTTGCCATGACATTTAGTGGACTGGTCATATGTTTCTCATCCAGTGGATGGGTGGGAAAGCTGGACTGGATTCCTGCATAACACTGGGGCAGTATGTTTTTATCTACTGTATGTTAAACATGCCAGATGTGTGTTAAATCCTCATCTTCATTTTCAATTCACTATAACAAACCAACTCAGTGAGGGATGATGTACTGAATTCCCAGCAGAATGCCCTTGATAAAGCATTATGGGGGGGTGGGTCCCATCATCATTCCTTGAACTGGTGTGTTTTCTATCTATACAGTCTAAGATTAAAGGACAGAGGAGAAAAACTATTAGGAGCCATAAATCACTGTCACTATGCTGGAAATGGAATGTGGCCTTGTCTGAATCAGATGGAGACTTTTCCTAGGACCTTTCTTAAGAACAGCTTGTGAAAAAAAATTTGAGAAAACACTCAGGAAGATGCTGGTGAATAAGAGCCATTGTGAGGAAATATTCTCCAGTTCTCTTTCCTTCCACCTGCCCCTTTGTCTTCCTCTCTCTTATCCAGATGTCCAGCGGTACATGAGATTTGAGCTTGTGTCACTGGTCTTCATTTGGGGCCATCAAATCGTTTGTGTAATGTTAAAGAGCCCACGGCATGCTTTCCTGCATTTTCTAACTTGTCTCCAAATTATGAATTATCTTAAACATGACTGAAAGCTAAAAAAAAAACGAGGTGCAACATGTACCCAAGATGAACCATTAAATGGCTAGGAATGAACATGCCATTAGCTCTTTAAACATGGTTTCTCAGTGGCCATGTACTATGGTGGTGCAAAAAAAAAACCCCTGCTGCACTGTGATTCTGACATACCAAAAAAAAATAAACCCCAGCCTTGGGTTTTTGCTCCCTTATCACACCATTACAGCTGTTTGTGTTAAAAAAAAAAGACTCAGCAGCCTTCCTCTGTGTATATATGGTGGTGTAAAAAGCATTTCACTGAGCAAGATGGAGAGAAAAGGGGGATGTGAGAGAAAGAATGGGACCAGGATGGAAGAGATGAAGAAAGACTGATTTTGAAACTCAGTAGGTTTTAAATCCATCTTTTTGGTCAAGTATTTATACATTTATGTTTGTCATACATGTCATTGGAAACCTTCAAATTATGCCCAAATGTTCATTCACACACGAGAATATCTTTCCTTGGCGTTCAACTCTAACATCTAACCGATGTCATTTCAGTTAAACATTTTTTTCTCATGTCCTACAATATATGAAAGTACCTACATTTGCTATAGTTCTCCACTTAGACTGAGATGTTTTGCTTTGTCGCCCATGTACAGTATATTTACATTTTTCCATACATGATAAACACTGCTTAGCAACTATTATTCTATTTTTATAAAGTAAAAAGATCTATTGCAAAGAGCAGCATGTCTCAGTAATGAAGAACCCAGGCTGCAGAAGGAAACTTGCTCCACTGTTTCCCTTACTTTCATCCCCATAAACAGTGCTATGTGTGTGGTGGACACTGGTTGTAAACAGTGGGGATAGCAATGTGATCCAAGAAGTGCCCCAGCCAAGTGACATGACTTCATGCATGACAATGCTCAAATATATGAGCAACTGTAGCATAAAACAAACCATCAAGACTGTGGGCTATACATATGAGATGTTGTTTTGGTTGGCCATAGCCTTAGTAAGAATGACTGAATACCTCAGGTCTGGAGCAGCACAGAGCTGATGTGTGGAACACCCATCCAGGCACACTCCGCCTAATAGAATGCCTGTAATGGTAGCCATGTTACATTTGGGCCTTGGAATAAATAAGCCAGGACCCAGGGTAGGATAAGTGGCTTGAGACATACAAGCATACACAAAAAACTGGGAGAAATTAGAATTGATGAATTAATTCACACTCACACATGCACAGCCATATACAACAACCAGCAGCTATTGTACCCTACAGTTGTTCTGATGCATTCTAAGACCTTCACCCAATAGGAAAAGTATTTCATCCTGACAACCAACATAGCAGTCTAAACAGTCTGTGACCTCATTGTTGGCCTCAATCCTTGTTTATTTAGCATATCTTATAATAACAGGCCACATAGCTGCTGCATCTCCCCTCTCATAGTATTTTCATTGCTAACCTACTCTGTTCAGTGCTGTAGACCAAGTGGCTTTCAGGTCATTTTATGGCATTGTTTAATGCTACATGTAATAATTTTACTATCTTTGAAAACCCTGACTTAATAGCTCTAAAATTCTTCCTCAAATTTAACTTGAAAAGAAATTTCAGCAATGCTCAAGAGTAAAATAAAACAAAACTGCTTATACTAGAGAAAATGTGACAACTCCAGACTACAGCAACTGACAACATCATTGATGCAACATGACCATCCTCTTCCCCTGATATTCACCCAGCCCATTTCCTTAAGGATGTAATTCAGCTCGTCTGTCCATCCATAGCTAACTTGTTTCTGTTAACCAACTCCATTGACTAGTCTCTTCAGTGGCCTGTGTCTATTGGAACTTTGGGCCTCTTAGCTAAAATGATACTTTTTATTAGCATAAAACTACTTTCTTCCTTTCAACATGCAGAGGAGTCAAAAATACAACATTCCCTCTGCTGCAAAAGAAAAGAAAATTGTTAAGCAGCTAAAGGCCTTGAGTACTAATAGACCTAGAACCTAATGTACAAGCAGTGTCCTAAACTCTGTCTGAACTGCAACTAGTGAAAACAAAGTCCTCATGCCCTCCAACATAAACTCTCAAAATAATCTCACTGTTTACACTTAAGTGCCAGATAAGAATATAAAGTGCCCTTCTCAAGGACACACACACAGTTTTAATTTCAAATGGACAACTAAGCAATTTATAGCTTACAAGGGGCTGCAAACTGAAACAGCAGCTCACTCACATAAACTGAGGGTTAAATGAGGGCAGAGATGTTCACTCACTCTTAAAATCCCAGCACACTTCAGGTCTTACAAACACTTTAGAGCAGCAATTTGTGTTTAAAGTGAGTTTTCTGAATTATAAAGAGAGCTTGTGGACTGTGTTTGTGTGTAAGGGGGGGGAGGGCATTAATTTAAGAATAAACATGTCAGTTATTTCACTGAAAAATCCTGCTGACATGTATTTACAGATTTTGAACTCCAGATAGCAAATTTTGCACCACACTGTATTAAGCCTAAACACAGAGCTTGCGAAGAAACAGAAACGACTCCCAGTAGCAACAATTAAATACTTTTTTGCTTGTGGTGAAATTTTACTTGATGCATCGACAACACCTCTGGCAGGAGCGTCATTGAAAACAGTATTTTATAAACACAGAATTCAATGTTATACGTTAGCCATCAGGGTTAACAAATTGTCTCACATTAGAACAGAACCAACAGTCCATTTTTGGTGATGTTATTCACCACCGCTACTTAAAGTGGCACTATAGGTGTTTTCTTTGATTATTGTTTGGCTTCCTAGGCCTGTAGATCTCAACTGTTGTTGACAGCTGTGTCTTTAGATGGATTTCAGCTGAACCCTTCAACCTTAACATCTGTCTTGTGCTCAAAAAAGCCTAAGATCCTGGTAGGTTGTGCATACCAGTAATCTCTAACAGACATGTTTGTGCGGAAGCAACACTAAAAGCTTTGAACAAGAAGGGGTCAGCATAAAAGGTCATCTGGGTAAGGTTTTTAGGATGTGAGGGGAGGTGGTTGCTCACACACACATGACAGTATCTCTATTGTCGTGCAGAACAAACGATGCCAAACACGTCACTGTGAGTCTCTGCAAAGATGCTTAATGTTCACAGTAACTCTTTCAAACCTTTCTGTAGAAGTTTACAGAAAATCAGAGAGACTGCATAAAAGTCCTAATCCACTCATGAACATAAACACTTCATGACAGGTGAGCTTCAAGCAAAAAAAGACCACCACGAACACCTAACAAAAATAAACCCTGATGACCTTAGTGCACGCCTTCTGGAATCCAATAACCAACCATTAATCATATTGTGTGTGGTCTTGGAGATTTACATGTCTCTATGGTCAAAAGTAAAGAAAGTGAGGTTCATGATCCTCTGTGTCCATGACACCCACTGAAAACATGTTAGAAAAAGACTTTACAACCGCTCATCTTCCGCTTGTGAATAATTTCATCCAAGAAAATCTGACATCAGGAAAAATGAGCAAAGAGTGATCAGAAATTCTGCTTAAACTCCAGATCACAGAAACTATTAATATGGCAAGAAGCACCTCGCTTCCAGATGATTGAATTATACAAACCAGCATGAAACAGGGCCTGTCTGGCTGCTAGTGTCTATGTTTTACAGCAGCTATAAAGAGCAAAACAGAGAGAGGAGACCAAATAATGGTGTCTGACATCATCCAAGGTCTTGTTTTATTCCAATTAAAACCTGAAATCTATTCATTTGCTGCCATAAAGACTCTTTTAGAAGGTGGAGGCCTGATTTAAATGGAAGAAATAAACACAGAAAAAGGCCAGAGGCGCAGATAATTGCAGATTGAAAGTGACATCACAACACAAACAAACAGTCTCCTCAAATGAGAGCACAACCTGAACCAGCCTTGTGTTCAGAGTGAGAGAACAGTCAGTGTGTGATTACAGTACTATAGGTCAATATAATACAAGCACAGTATGTCTGAGTGAACTGGAACGGTGGGGTTGATTGTTACCTGCTCATCTTATGTTACTAGATGAGAGCAGTTAAAGCATTTGCACCAGAGTGGGTTCTGTTTATTTGACCTTTACAGTCACTGGCACCTGCACGGTCCTCAGGCTGCGACTGGTGCTTTGTCTGTGTACACACATCTTTCCATAGTTGTCCTCAAAGCATCAAAGGGCTGTTTGAGGGTTAGAGGAAAGGTTGGGGTTAAAAACTATGACTACAATCTAATAACCATGAAAATTATGTTTTAAAAGCAAATTAAAGTGAACTAAATTTAATAAAAGGTGCATACTGTAAGTTACTTAAGCTTTACTATTCATCACAGATGGCCTCAGGGAAATGCACTTCCCTTAAAGTGCTCAGATTTTAAACTGAGTTGTCTAAGCCTCCACCCAGAAGGCATTTCCTGAAAGAGGGAAGCTGCTGGGTGAGATATGATATTCTAGTGAAGCAGAACTTCATAGATTCTAAAGAATGATGGGAGGGAGCAACCACTAATTTTAGATGCTGTCTTATTTAACTTCTCTAATACATTAGTATCGGCAGAGGTCAGACTACTAAATCTACTAAACTGTAACAGAGAAAGTTAGCACACTTTAAATAATGTGTAGAACTGGACCATAGCATTCATTAAGGTGCCACAGTTCTCGCAAGAAATATAATCTAATAAGCTACTGTAGCTTTACAATTTTGTGAACATTACTCTTTTGAGACAGTAGTACCAAGACATTTAAAAAAAAAAAAACACACACACATTTTGAACTACTTTCCCTGTGTGATACTAAGAGGGGGTTTCACTCCCTTTTCTTTTCCCAAAGTCTCCTCACAGCTACAGAAAGACAAGCCTACTGTAGGTGTGCCTGTTTGCTATAATTAGGGATAAAGCCATATAGAATATCCAGGTTATTAATGTATACTAGCCTTGATAATACGAGACTAGTCATGTTGGGGATGTGCTGCTTGTTTGCTGTGTCATAAGATTAGCCTAAACTCAAAAGACTGGAGAGTTTGTTTTTATAGCTTTTCACAAATCCCATACACATACTAAAGCCACCAATGAAATGTGCAAATCAGTTGTGCACTGAAAACCCTTAAATCTATACAGTGAAGTCTGCAAAGTTACTAAAAACTGTCTGGAGACACATGTACTTTGCACCATGTCATGCAGCTGAAGAACGACTGAGTGAAGGAGAGAGGGTCAGTGACATTTTACATCAGGTTTTGTCCATCACTGATGGCTCATTCTTGGCATGATTTTTCCATACATGTCCAAATCATGCTGTGTTGTACCCGTTTTAACTCATAAGCCTTATGCATTTTTCAACAATCATTTGCCATTTACTGGATACAATCATGTCTTTGCTTACTGTGCATGCCTGTGCCTAAGCTCAGCACATTAACTTTGGACCAACTATGTGTGCAGTACCGATGTTATTTCAAAAATCAGTCCTATTTCTCTTATTTTTAAGGACTACGTTTCTTTATCTTTGCAGCTTAAGGACATAACAGAGGATGTTTTCCTGCCTGTTAGCATTTATTATGCTTGGGGGAAATAAAACAAAGTCTGTCCTGAGCTTGGGTATCAGATTTTTTTTCCTTGTAAATTTGCTCGGCCCTTTCCCAGAGGTTTCTAGCAGCTGCAGTACTTAGATCAATTCCTAAACTAATGGCATAAAAGTTCAGCCCTCTCTGAGGTGAGGTCTCAGTAATGTCTTCTTTTCTTTTACAACACTCATTAAACAACAGTTAAAAATCATATCCATTGTAAAACATGACATGGACAAAGAACATCTTTGACCTGCACTTCACTTTAAGGACATAATTTAAAATGAAGTGAAATGATTATTTAAAAAATAAATGTACACTAAATCAGGTTCTTTCTTAGCTTATCTTCTGTGGTGACTGATATTGATTCATTTGATTAACACCTACAATGGAAAAAAACATGCTAAAACCTGAAATAACACCCGTTATGTAACTGTGCAGAATGTGCCATTAAAGCTATTATAGCATCAAATGTGCAAAAATCTTTGCTCCTCTTCACACATCAGCACTGATGTGACTCATGCATTTCAGAAAACTAAATTCGTCTCATTTTCACACAGACTAATTTATAATTGCAATGTGAAACCAGTAGCGTCAGAAGATTTATCACCTGGCGTTGTTTTTCTTAAATGATATGATGAAATGTGAGGGAGGACCCGTGATGCAGTCTACAGCTGTCTCAACCTAAATGCTGGTTTTGTGGTTGCATCCTTGCCCTTACGTTGTACTGAGACTCAGAGTCCACATCTCAATTGCTGCTGTTAACATGGAGAAAGCCAAAACAGCCTGCGAACATGACAGTCACTGAACCCTGGTTCAGTTCAACTACTATTGTTAACTGAATAGAGTCGCAAAGAAGAGTCTGAAAACATAATGCCAGCGGGATATAACAGGGACATGTTATTATAAAAATGTTAGAGAAAGAGGAGAGATAAGTTTCAAAAGAGCAAATTAGATCAAATGAGTGGTTCAGAAAAAGGTGAAAGGCACAGACTGACATATTCTTTCATGTTATTCTTCCTCATAATTGCACCCTGACTTTCTTGCACATGGTATCAGCTTTGACCGCTAAAAAAAGCTTCAAGGGAGATGTTGTATTTGACACAGTTACAGCTTTCGTCAAGCAAGAGCTTAGCTGGAGGAGGAAACAGCAGTTGACACTGCCAAAATGTAGTTCTCCTGGGGAAGAGGACTTAAATATAAATTATTGTGTAACTGCTGCTCTGCAGCTGCTGGTAGCCGTCTACTTTAAAACAACGCACAGAGAAACTTTCTCACATTTTAAGAAAGTTTTTCTAATCAGGTTTTATTTTATTTGGACTGATAGTTCCAAGGACAATATTTTAACAGATGCAGTAATAATGTTTTAAACTAGTGTGTAAATCATTTCTTTATCCATAATTTACCATTTTACAAATCTGTAATCATCAGTTATTATCACTGCTGATAGGATTTTCAGCTCAATAATCCTTAATGCACCTCATCTCTAAAGACCAGATACTATAAGTTACTCATGCTAACCATTAGATGACCTGCAAGTAACTGACTGTTTTCTTCTAGCATTAACATTTTATATCATAACCTCCCTAGTTTCTGCTCAGGGTTTAGCGGGGCCTCATTAGCTAAAAAAGGTTACTGTACAAACTAATTACATGACTTATAATTAACTGTTACACTGAGGCAGGGCTGAGCAGAACACTTGTGAAACCACACACTCGCCATCTGCAAAACATGATCTAAATAATTTCACTTTAAATCCTCAGTAGTGCACACTGTTAATTCATCTTCACAAATTATAGCAGGTATAAAGAGGAAAACTCCACCTCTATCCCACTTGCCTCCTCAACAGTGACAGACATTTCCCCATTCTCATAAACGCTTCCTAAATGGATCATGCAAATCAGGCTATGAATTAGCAGGAGGGATCATGATGTATTAACCATCTGTGGCACTGCACATCCCTGATACCACGTCTCTAATCGACGATCACTGTCATTGTACCGCATTTCAAAATGAGGTTCGGTGTTGGCCCCAGCTGCATAAATTAAGATGCATGCTGTTACCCAGTTGCTCTGATTAACATGAGCTCTGGCCAAGCAGTGATGCTAATCAGAGTAGGACATGCTGAATGGACTCACCCAGCTGTTTGTCAATTGTAAATATCAGACAGGAATTGGTTAGTGGAATTTTTTTTAAAAACCAAACATGTCTGTAAATTTATTTGCATGATGAAAATGTTATCCCATACAGATAAAGAAGACATCCCTTGAAATCAGTATCCAGGTGATTTCAGGCCTCATAATAAACACCTAGTGCCAATGTGTAGCGCCAGTGCTGGACATAGCGCGTCTTTAACATAACAAGTCAGAGAATAAAGCTTTGAGGCTCATGGTGATAGATGGTCAAGTAGCATTTCTAATCACAGACCTGACGTTTGCCATTTTAGTTCTTTAACTGTAGCTATGCCTTATTTTACTTCACAAACACAACTTTACCCAACACAATCCTGAGCACATTTTGTAAATAGTAACCATTTTAAAAACACTGACATTAGACTTAAAAACAGTCCCCTTTGCATTAATTTAAAATCTTCAACGATGTACAGCACAAATCTAGTTGGCAAGCTGACCAACAGTGAATAACTAGTCATGGGAAAAGCTGACAGTAATATCACTAGTGCCCTACACGCCTCTCTCTTCTGGACCCACTGTTTTTAATGCAACTTTTGTATGATGTGAATTCATGTGCAGCCCCAGTAACTGGTTGAGCGTCTTTCCTTTGGTGCAGCATACAGACACCATTAAGTGACGAGAAGACACTAAAAACAGGCAACCACGTGAGGCTGGGTGAGGGTAGCACACAAGGGAAACCAAAGGGGTCTCCATACTTAGCTTCACATTGACGAATTGCCAGTTTTAACCACCTAGGCAGATGGGGGGGTTGGTGCAGTCCATCTAGCGTAGCAGGCTAATGAAGTGCAGAAAGGAGATTAAATGACAGGGGACTGTGCAAATGCTGATGGTGGGGACATGGGAGGCTGGAGATGGGGACAGGGGTTCAGGGAAGCCAAACCAGCACCACAGGTCAGGCAGGTGTAAAGTCAGGGCGCAGTTATTACAAAACAAGTGAACCATTTATGAAGGACATAAT
Source organism: Monopterus albus (assembly GCF_001952655.1). Lineage (NCBI taxonomy): Eukaryota > Metazoa > Chordata > Actinopteri > Synbranchiformes > Synbranchidae > Monopterus > Monopterus albus. Next base: position 2,002,643 of record NW_018127889.1, on the reverse strand, counting down.
CCACAGTTGAATCAGAATACCACAACTAGAATTTAAACTGATATACCATAAGCTGTAAAACGGCAGGTAATCGTGCAGTCAGACTACAGTACATGTAAAACAAAAACGCCAAATCTGTAAATGTCTATTTGTTACCATGGTAACAGACCACTGCAGAGTATCATTAACATGACTGCCAGAGATAAATAATGCTTTGGCCTAGCTTTTTGGATAACAGCAAACATGTCAAGGACAATCAGCACAATTTTGGATAAAATTTGCCTGATTTGCTCATAATGAGACCATTAAGACACACTGCAATGAGACAATAACAGCTGGTGGGAAAAAAGTGCAGCAAATCCACCATGAAAGATTCCATTACACCATACAGTGTTATCAATGAGGAACATACTCCTGCTTCCTCTATCCCAGCAAGACACAATACCACCTTTTGTGCTTGGCTAAAGACGGACACCAATCGACACCCTAACCCCACTGTGTGATGCTAGTCCAGAGATTTGTGTGCGCACATCTGTTATTCACTCTTGATTAAACTCACAAATTGATGGAATTGATGGAACATGCGGAACCCAGTGGCTGCAAACATCAGCAGCAGGGCCGAACGATAGAGCCAACCAAGGGCTACTGATCGTCTACATGCACAAGACATGCATGTAGCAAAATTGGATGTGATTAAACAACTGAAAGATGGGGCAAGAAATGGCACCTCTCTCACCACAAACATGCACCAAGTATGTCATGTCGTACCTTGTCTTTCCTAAAGAAGTGCAAGCTTGTAAGGAGATCATGTGATAAACAAATAGCCTGACAAAGTCCCCCTCCATTCCCAAACGTTTGCAAGGAGCATCAAAAATGACAGGAAAGAACTTAAATGATAACAAGCAAAAGGAGGACAAAAAAAATAATTTGCATTATATGATCTTCAAAGCATGAGAGAGTTGACTGTAATGTCAATTTGGAAAAAGTGGGGGAAACAATGATTAATCCTTTAATCGTATTTTTCAGTTCATACTCAGCAGTGTCAGATTTATGAAGATGAATTTTTCTTCTAATTTGCTTTGTGCAGTCTTTTTCTAGGGAGGTTCACAGATATGACATAGCCTCTGTCAGAGTGCTGATTTCAGACAAAGTGAATATTTTTCCAAGTCAGTGATTTTCTGTACAGTAGCTGTCTGAACCATTGCTGCTTTTTCCCCCAGAGAGAAGCCTGACATGCAGGCTGCCAAGCATTCAATACAAAAATGACAATCCACAAAGTAGCTTTGAGCTGGTGTGTACTATGCATGTATTTTGTGTAGGGTTGTTCATTCTGCTTCTTTAAAGGTTTTATTTTTAGGCTTTTTGTCTGAAGCACACATTTGTTTCCTTACATCCATCTCCATAATACAAATATATGAACCGTCATTAAAACTGCTAGTAAGAATAGAGTTGACAAAGGATTATCAGCATAGAGGAAGTAAAAACAACTGAAGCCAGCAGGATGGACTAGGAGACCTGTGACAGTATAAGAGAATAGACCAGGTTGGATCACACAGACATGCATTAGTGTTCCTGCGTGGCTTATCTGATGGGTGTTGCTATAGCACATATTGGGCTTACACTGTGAAATAAGCTTACAGTAATATGGTATGACACAGACAGAGGTACCGATTACACAGCAGCTCTCAAAAGGTTTTCATGAAAACTGCTGTTTAGATTTGGTACAGTTTAGGCTCTAGTCTTTTTGATTTCATACTGTAACTACAGTACTTCATTGGCTACTCGGCATCATGGGTAGAAAGTGGACATTATAGTACATATTTACAAGTATTTTGTGATGCACCAAACAAACAAAACTGCCTTAAAATGTATAAAAGAATTTAAACTGACTGCTGACTACTACCAGTGAGATCTATAATTGAACAAATTCTAGTAGCACTTCAATTATTACTGTTTTTCAATCACCTCAGTGAACACAAAAAAAATATGTAGTCATTTCCCAAAAGTAATTTAAACACTGTTGAAAATGTCTGCCTGCAGGAGAATATCATTTGCTTCCACAGTCTGCATTAAACAAGCTCCATTCATGGAAAGGATAAGAGGATTTACAATTATGTTCAATCTAATCCTTTTGGAGACTGGGTTTAGGCTACAATTTTTTAATAAAAGTCAGATTAAGAATGGTTACAAGCATTTTAATTTATTAATAAACATTTTCAAAGTATCACCCGGCCCTGCCAAAAGGACAGGAAGCCAAGCCAGAGGCTACTAATCCACCCGACCTCAAGAATTCTTAAGACGCACTACACTTATGAAAGGTCTCCCCTTACATGAGGGAATTAATCCAGGTTTTTCACTAAACAATCAAAAACATATACAGAAATTATAGGATTATCTTTAGTCCACCACAAGATGTCATATGTAATAATTGTTGCTACAGGCCTAATGCAAAAAGTTACACACCTCAAACAAGGGTACAAGTTCTGTCATGAGGCACCTTAGAAATAAAGCCTTATTCAGCTTCATGAGGTCATATCCCCTGAGGTGCTACATTTTCCGCCATCAGCATGATCAATTTCTGTCAGTTCTAATTTGTGCAACCATTCCACACCATTAAGAGACCAGATGAGAAGCTTTTAACAAACTGTTGCCACATCAACCGGCCGACTGGATTCCACAGTAACAGCAGTGCATATTCGTGTGCCAGAGCACGGTGCCATCTTTGAACAAAATGCAAAAATATTTTCACTCTCTAAACAGAGCTTCAAATGTAGGATAGATCTTATTGTTCCCTGTATCTTTTAGCAGTCTGTTCTGGCATCCACCGTGTCCTCTAGAAGAGGGAGCCATTTAATTCAAATGGGAAAAGTGTGGAGCAGACTATCCCATTTCAGGCCCAAATTGAACACAGCTAGAATCACAAAGTGAGAAATGCTCTTACATGCCTGACCCTCAATCTCTCCAGAGACCGTGCCATCTTGGTGTTTGTTGAACAAGGATTTCTTGTCGTTGCTCATGTTGCACTGGGGCCTGCATGCATATGTATGTACATACTGCACATGTTGCCAAGTAATGCTAAATATGAGACACCTCATTCTCACTGTAAATCCTCTAGATGAAACCATACCATCAGGTTTCATTTAAAAATGACATTTCACTTATGATTTAAAAAATAAAAACTGAGGTGCACAGTAATACTAGGCTAGAGTGTAAACTACGACAACAGCATATTCGTATTAAGTGGGCAAAAACGATGAAATCCTTGATAGCAACTTCTCCTACATTGCTTCCCTTACCACACAACAACAGCGAACGTCTTCATTACCATTACAGACTTTACATTGCTGGGCCTGACTTCATTTTGGAGCCACCTCTGAATGCGGCACAAGGTCATATTTCATAAAGATGCATGTGGCTACTGGGCATAGTGTGAGAGCACTACACAAATGTCTAATTTGCATGATTTAATTGCACATGCAGCTACCTCATATAAGCTTATGATTGCCTGAATTGTGAATTACACAAAGTAAAAAGCCATCAGTCATGCCAAAGCTATCAGGTTCAAGGTTCAAGGATTTTATTGTCAAGTCACCATATGTGCAGGACATACAGAAAATCGAAATACCGTTTCTCTCTCACCTAGTATTGGGTGCCATAGCATTTCAGAACTAAAATAGAATAAAGTAGATTAAAAATAGAATAGAATAAGAACTGGATTGATGTAATTAGGATAAATCTAATCAGCATCCTTATGGCCTGGTGGATGAAGCTGTTTGTAAGTCTGGTGGAGTGGGCCTGAAGACTCCGATACCTTCTCCCTGAAGGCAGGAGTCTGAAGTGGGAGTATGCGGGGTGGGAGGTGTCATCAGCAATGCTGATGGCTCTGCGGGTGAGGCAGGTGTTGAAGATGTCTGTAAGGGAAGGCAGAGGGGCACCGATGATCTTGCTGGCTGTTTTCACTATACGTTGCAGAGTCCTTCTGCAGGAGGCAGTACAGGCTCCGTACCACACAGTGAAGCAGCCATTAGGTTTTCAAGAACTCAAACTGCTGCTGCACAGAATGAGAATAAAGGGTTAGTATTTGCAATTGTACATTACATTGAAACTATACCTCACTAATGGCTTCAACTCGAATGAGAAGTGTTTTGCCTGGTGTGAAAGATGTGTAATTTTGGAGGGATAAGGATGGGCAAAACGGGAAGCAAGTTCTTCAGTACAGGGCTGCAAGCAACAGTACAAGCATCTTGCTGGTTGATTTGCCTGTTGAACCAGCCTTGAAAAACACCTGTGTTGACCTTCAAGCTGAACATCTTTGCAGTCTACATATGTATTGCACTTTTAACATATTTTAATGGCCTACCCATTGAGCCATTTGGGGTTGTTTTCTACAGCTTGGACATACTGCAAATACAACTTGTCACTTCAAATGCAATCAAATTTAAATTGTGTGATTGTTAGGCCAGTTTGTGCTTCTGTTGCTGAAAGGGAGAAGAAAAACTGTAGACAAGACTAAAGAGGCCCTTTAGTGCTGGAAATCTGATCCTGGTCTTCCCATGAATAGCAGCAGTCTTAGTTCAGTACAGCTCACCCCTGCTCTGCTTCTGGGTTAGTGCTGAAGTAAGCAAACACACTCTTCACTGCTCCACATCCAGTAGGGAGGACGTTTTAGCCTGTGTGAAGAGCTCATGCTGGGACAAACACAAACCCCTAATTCATAACAATCATTTCTCTGGAGACACCATTTAGAGTAACAGATAGCTATTCATTACAAAAGGCGTTGATGCTTTTGGGAATTCTCTGCATGTTTGTGTCTACAGGCAAAGCTAGGGCTGGCAGTGTGATTGCATTGCTCCAGTGTGGCATCCAGGAGACCAAGTAACATGACAACCTCAACTACCACATACTGAACATATTAATAAATACAAGTCCTCGCTGATTCAAAACTGAGCACCATCAAGATCATCTTTCATAAACCTAAATCAGAACCACATACCAATTTGATGAAATGAATATGTGCTGTAATCTAACTTGACCATAACACCTAAAGCATTTTATCATCTGATGACACACTGCTTTCTTTAGCCAAATTTGACTGCACTCCTCATTTACAGCCGACCAATATAAGTTATAAAGCACAAGAAAAAAGGTTATTTGTATTTAAGGCAATTGATCAGTGCTTTCCATTCATTAATACTGACCATCATCACATTTTGACTCTGGCAGGGGTGGCCAATCAGACTCTGGAGGTGTCTGGTGCCACCCCTGGCCACTTCTTGGATTTGTTCATGTCTGATGTGCTTAACTGATAATGCTTAGTGCGATCAATCAAGTTAGAGGAAGACAAAAAGAATATAGTTTAAATTTTCAATAATAAGCTTAAATACAATTAAATTGTACATTATGCATTAGCAGTACCGCTTCAGAGTACAGTGCCTCACAAACTGGCTAATAATAGCTCTATTACACTATAAACCATTTGTAATTGTATGATTTACAGTTTGATATGGTGACGTTCTCTGCCTGCCTCTTGGTGCTCTTGCAAAGGATCCATTAGGTAACTGCTTAAAGCATGCCATTAGATAAGGCATAGCTTTTCATTTATTGAAAAAAGCTTAAGTAAATATCAAAAAGGTGGGAAAATCTTGTGAATGAATCTGTATTCCAAATATATTTGGCTGTTAAATTATAACCTAATCAATAGAATTTAAATCAAACAAACCAAAAGCTTACAACCATACATGCATTATATAAACAACTTAACAGCACAATAGTGCGTTTTTATAGCTTAATTATGGAAGCTATAATCTTTGCTGGCAGCAGGGATGAACATGATCATACTGATTGTGATCCTTTTGTCAGGGCAGGCTGAACACAATAGTGCTATAATGACAGCATAAATGAAATCCTTATTTGTATACAAGTGCTAGTTAATACAAACCACTGAAGTACTTTATTACTTAGTGTTGTTCATTCCATGCACATGTCAATTTGCTCATTAAATGGGTTGCCTGTTTAAATAGAGTGATCAAAAGGCAAGCAAAGTACAGGACAACATCCATTAGCCTGCAAGCACTGAAGTTCTCTTTTAAATGCCTCAGAGTTTCACACAAACATCATACTGCAGCCTGCCACTCTTAATGGAATACAGACAAGTCAAGCAAAATGCAAAAATTAATATGCCTCACCAGGGTGAAGACTTAATAGAAGCTTATGATTGACCCACATTTAACATCAACTCTCACAGCGTAAAATGTATCCCCCTATGGCAGTGCTCAATTTTCAGGGCTGACAGCCACCATTCAAATCCCCTTTCCCCAATCACACAGTTGCCTTGGAAACAAGCAGCTGCCAGGCATTTAAAAATTCCAAAATAAGGAGCTGGCACCTCTGGAAATTCCAGCGGGAAAATATCCTCGGCCAAAGACACATGGATTCAAAAGCAGAAGGATAATTCACATCACAACACAGTGTTAATTTGTTCTCTGCAGCACCTCATTTTGTTAAACGGCGCATTAAACAATTATCTTGTGTGATCTGAAATGGCACAATGGAACCAGGGTTAATGTGTGTGCTCAGTGGTTTGTCTTTTATGGAATTCTTTTACACTCCAGACCATCTTCCCTGTTTATGCAGGCGCTACAGTGAGAAGCTGAGTTTGCTCATTATCACAGTGTCCGAACCACTGTTGCGGAAGAACAGAGCAATTTACCGGCCAGACATGTTAATTTGACCCTGCATACTATTTAAGAAGATTGGAGAAGTACCACTGCGTACAAACACTTATGATACAATATTAAAGAGCAAAAAGTTTGTTAAAAAGAAATTAACGCATTGTTGAGGAACCTGTTACTACAAGATCCACTGAATAGTGGTCCTGGAGCTTTTGATATCACATGATCTTTACAGGGACAGTTGTCACAAAACTGTAAATGTTCAAATATTTATGGTTTTAATCACATAAGGGACCAATTAAAAATGCACCAGCTTCTTAATCCTCACAATAATTTAAAGGAATTTGATATTCAGAGAAGAGATCTGGACCTTACTGTAGTTTGGTATAATTGGCTGGTGGGGAAAGGATATTAAGTAGATTCTATGCAGTACTGTTTCACACGAGTCTGATTTCTAGGCTCAGAATAAATGCATTCATTTAAGTCAGAGATAGACCAGACTCTATTTAAAATAAATAAATAAATAACTTTTATTGGCCAAGTATGTTACACAAAGAATTTGTTTCTGGTACAGAACCAAGGCAGCCGTCTGCAGCGCTAACTCATACACATACCAATGGTGGCACTGTCCCTGCAAGGCCCTGACCTGGCCATCGGGAGGAACTTTGAGTTCAGTGTCATGCCCAAGGAGGACACTTAGACATGTGGACTAGGGAGAGTGGGAATCGAACTGCCAACCTTCCAGTTAGGGGACGACCACTCTATCTCCTGAGCCACAGCCCACCCCAGCTTATTCTTCAGGCTAAGACCACACCTCTGGAATGACATGCACGTCACCATATCACAGTGAGAGAACAAGTCATATAGTACTGCTCCAAATCACTGGTTACACTATGTACCACCAAAGAAAAGCAAAAGCAGCACTAACTGCAGCTCTTCTTGACCTCAAAGACCACAGGCTGCCCAACAGTAAGCTACCATGCAAATTTGGAACAGCCCGTCCTTGAACAGACAAATTAGAGCAACGAATAGGTTCCCCCCCAGTTGGTGATGGGCTTTATGACATTTTGATAATAGTGCAGCAAGAAGAGGACAGGTCAGTGTCCATTTTTAGCAACTCCTTATTATGCACAATTATCTAAGAACACTTCTGATATACCTGGACACCCAATGTGAGTTAATCAAACAGGCCCTTCACCTTTGGTTATTTTTGCAGAGGTTCTGCAAAAATGGAGGGTAAATTGCCACAGTGTGTGCATGCTCCATGATTTGATTGTCATTAATGATGCGCACTGCAGCAGCTCACACAAGGTAAAAGCTCTTTAATATCTCATTGCTCCCTATTGGGAAATTACAGGCATTTCCAGTTTGGACAGCTGAGTGGTGTGTTTACATCTAAGAGAAATGATAACCTCTTGCCTTCACAGACAGGGAATCTGTGTGGCCAAGATAGGGATCATGGGTATTTATTACTCCCACAAGAGCCCTTTGACGACACCTTTGGATTATGGGTTTCCTGGGAATATTGAACAAATATTTGAGAAGGGACTTGGGTATTTGTTACTCTACACACCTCAGTAGATAAGACCATTTAATCATTCTTTAAACAAAAATGGTGCACAACACAGTAGGAGCAGCTGTGCAGTAGCAAAGAATGCCCTTCCACATGATAACCCCAGTAACACAGACAGTCTCTTGTTGCCATACAAATATAAATAGAGACCTTGCCGAGTTTGTCAATTACCGATAAGGCGCAACCTCTAAATTAGATCTCCTATTATCATCAAATAAACATTATGGCAGACTGAATACATCCTTGATAAATCTGTTATGGTAACCAGGGCACAAGAAAGTGGCTGCCAGATGTTTCAGTGTGGCCAGGATTGCCATCTCAGGTGTATGTCACCTCAGTGCCCATCAGGTTTTGAAAGGAAAGTGAGAAGAATAAAGGCATACTGCACACACTCTAGAAAATGGATTTCTCTTCATATTAATCCAGATCAACTCCTCACACAACTTTAAAGCAATAATTAAAAAGGAAGCAGTAAAAATGACATGCATGACTAAAAATACACTTTGCAAATGCTCCTGAATGCAGTTGTGGGTTGATGATGGTACATCTCTCTCTCGTGCATCTGGTGCTAGCCACTGCAGCACTTCACATGCTTAATTGCTCAAGCCAGCAATTAATGTTTCATTCTTTTTATGCTAAGACACAGCATGCCTCGCATATTGAAATAGTCCCCTCACCACAAGAAGCCAAGCCTTTCCTAGCAGCATTAAGTGTTGTGAAAAATGTTCAAGGATTTAAAGAACAACAAATCAAATCCTTGCACAAATGGGTCCAAGTGGCAGGCATGTCTCTTTCTCTGTTAAGTGCCTTCTTTCTTTTTTCAAGAAAAGTTTATTTTGCCATTAGAGCAGCACAAACAAGACAAATGTGTCAAAGCCATGCATCTTCATGTAATGGCAAAATATACTCACACTGATTCATTTTGATTTAAAAAGGGCAGAGTAGTAGCAGCAAACTGCAAAGCACTCCTTAAATGAAGAAATAACTAAGCAACTTTATGTGCAGAGTGAAATCTCAAATATGACAATAAAGAGAGCGTAATGTGATAAAGCATATAGTGATTGTGTGACAGCAACATTCACAGAAAACAAGACATGACCAGTTTTCCATAATCTCTTCTCTCTAGAAACCTTGTACTGTATCAGTTAGTCATGCTGATAACTCCACTTCAGTGCCTCCTGTAATTATGCACACAAGACATCAGTTTGTGTTCATCAGAGCTGCCGTATTTCAAAAATGCATATTACACTAAACTAAAACTGACAACACAGGCTGAGGGTGTGGATAGACGCCATTTTGTTTTGTATGCAATCAAAGGCGTCTTTTGCGTGTGTGCCATTCCCTCTCTGCAGAAGGTCTAAAAGTGGGCACATATATTTATTTTTAACTTTTTCCTGTAAAGCAAGAGGTCTTACAGGCCAACTGGAACAATATCATTGTCAAGGGCAGACAGGAGAGCACGAGAGTGACCGATCAGAAGCCATGAGCTCACAGGTCTATCACAGAGCCTTCAGATGCTGTTCACTCCACTAGGAAGAGAAGCAGAGTTTGAGCCAGCTTAAAATGATGAGGTTAGACCTTCAACCACACCCATCTGTGTTTTACTGTGGATACCCCTTCGCTCCCCTTCCCTAGCTCCTTGCCCTAATCATCACAGCTGTATGTCCAACCCCAACCTTTACCCTAAGGTCAGTTTAATTCTAACCTTAACCCAAAACCACAACTTAAAAAAAAAAAAGAGGCTTCTTACGTTATGACAACTGGACAAAATGTCCTCACAGCATTGAGGATGGGGGGAAAAAAATGGTCCACACAATGTAACAAAGACAAGCACACAGAAAGAGAGAGAAACCCCAGCATACAGATGATCTCCCACTCAATTCCCAAACAGATGTTTCTCAGCTTGACAGATTGAAACAAATGATCCTTCTAACGCATTGGTTATGTGCAGGTTCCATGTTCACTGAGTACAGTGAAACAAAACAGAAACATATGCATTTAAATTAGTCTTTTCTGCCTTTCCATCAGTAAAAAGCCAGGGATAAAATAAAATATCCAGTTTTTAACCAACCCAAACTATAGTTACACTTATTTCAATTTAATCATCTGAAATGACCTCATCTAATCCAAGTCAATCCAATAGCAGTTACAGCAGCAAACTCAAATGGAAGAAACTGACTGTGAATGCTCAACATGTCATATTGGTGGTACCGGCCCTGACTGCGGGTGGAACGATCCAATCTGAATTGATATGTTGATGCAAAATGTGAACATCAATGTTTTGTGTGCTTTTATTTTGACAGCAAGGCCCATACATACACATTTCCAGTAAAGTGCTGTTCTGTTCAAACTGGACAACAAGTGCCAGGCAGTGCGGCTCGGTCATAGCAACAACAACAAGAAGGCAGTGCAGCCTGCATTCTGACACTGGGAATTCACACTTAGAGTGAGATTTGAGCAGCACATAAGTTACTGAAGCATTTGATCCATTCAGTCAACACCGACTCTGCCCTCCATGCAGTGTCACTGTCGTCAGAACAGCTGTTCATCTGCCAGCAAGACAGTGACCGAACAAACGGTCTGTGGGGATTACGTTCTGTTAAATGCACCAGAAAAAAGAACCTTGAAACGTATAAGGGGGGGTGGAGGGGTTATGCGTCTCACATGCATGTCTCTGAGTCAGTGTGGACCGATACATTTGATAAACTGAGAATTAGCCTTTACCTGTAGCAGACAAGAAAAATAGAGGTAAAATAAATGCTCCCATCAGAAACAAATCATGAGTATGGAAGTATTCACAACAGTAAGTGTAAATATTAATCTTAAACTAAACTCGCACTGCAATGTAGAAATTTTTTTTCCAGCTTTTTTGTATGTTTAACTGTGTAAATGCTTGCTGAAAAAGCTTTTAGGTAGAGGCTTCGACCTTTGTTACCTGTCTTTGAACCCTCACATGTGGACCGATGCCTATTGTCCTGGTGTGAATTAGGGTGGGAATGTTTGGGCTGAGATTTCAAAACAGAGTTGTAGATGGATGACAAGTTGTGTCTTAGTCCACCACCCCCTATTTAGAGAGGGGTGTTCTATTTGGACAAAAATACTGTAGCTTCCTTGACTCCTCTCTCAAACCAGTGATGTTCTCTGGAGAGGATCTGGACTTCACTGTCCTCTTTCGAGGACATTTGAAAAGGCCAGAGTAGTAGTAGTAGTAGTAGTAGTAGTTCGAGGACAGTGAAATCTTTGCCCAAACATTCCCACCCTTTTTTCAGCTTACTGTAACCTGGATGACTGAGAACTTGCATGGACAAGTGTAAATGCTTCTTACCTAAAAAAAAGTTTGAATAGGAAGGTCATCACTGGTCCTTATTTGTATTTAAATAGCACTTGAAAGTTAACATAGCTGATCAATACACTTTAAAATTATACTTGTTACATTTTAATTAATAAAAAATGTGAAATAGGCAGATGATAGCTTGATATTAGTCGTAGGCCCCTGAATTAAACTTAAATTGCATTGTGGCATATTTTTTAAACATTGGCAAACATTGGATTGGTGGTAAAGAGGATCGATATAGGATCGTATTGTGATGAGAGTGGCAATTGACACCCCTAGCCCTGACCTCATCACAAACACACATAAACATATCTTGTTGTGCTGGTCAAAAAAAAGAACGGCCCAGTGTCGGTGATTCTTCTACTCTGTGTGGGTCACCACCTCCCATTTCCCCGCTGAGCACCTCAGACCACAATGAGAGTGGATTCTCTAGTGAGCAAGTCCTACCTGTTAGTCTGGCACCAACTGCTGTGTGGTCATTTCCCAACAACGGACCTGCAACCAACACAGGGAATATACCATCTATTGAAATAACAATGCTCCAATCTAAACTAGAAATCCACCTGATGTGCAGCTAAGACACATTCGTGCAGCCAGCAATAAATGACAGTCTCAGACAATCATATCACTATAAAAACACTCAATATTGAACTAAGAGAAGGATCCAATAGGAATCCCTGCAAAACAGCAGGAACAACTGGGGAAACGTTGCATTTTGCAATAGATAATACACTGGATAATGTGTCATCAGAAAGATTTCTAGTGTAAGCTGTACCATAGTCGCAATTTGTTAGGACAAAATAACAGTGTATTTATTTATGTTATCATTCCAAGTATTGGTTAATATTCAGTGGTGCAACATGGTTTCAATATGTTAAACAAACAAGTTAAGTAAAAATAAAGCTAAAGGGAACACCACCCTTCTGTGTGGACTATTTTTGATTCAGGAATGAAAACCCATGTTAAGGAGCTTTCAATTCTGTTTCAGTGTCAGGCTTATTGATTCGATATCTGGTCTGCCTGAACAAACCTGCTGAATCAATAAGAGTTTGTCATCTGTGAAACACAACTAGGCTACGTTATGTTAGAAAATACGTCTCCTGATACCTGGGTTATTATACATGTTAGCGTAATTACCTTGGTATTAGGAAGATAGCATGTCTGGCATCTCAGCAGACTAATCACGAGGTCCCATGGCAACAGTAAACTAATGGCTTGGAGTGAATCTAACTTAAAAAAACGTTTTAAGTAAGAGGAAAAAAAAATGTTTGCCATGAAAAGGGTCTGTAAAAACATTCTTTCAAAATTAAAGATCTAATGAACAAACACGATGAGACTGTTGACCCATGAACTTGTCTAAAAAAATGTTAGGCCCACCTGTTTACAAGATGGGTTAGCATCTAGCAGCATTAATCAAACAGGTGTGTTTGTGCTGCAGCTTGTGGAGTTTGTCATGTGTGAAGCCTGAACTAGAATCTCCATGGGCCTAGTTTATGCTGTGAATCAGATAAATCCCTGTTGAGATGAGATTTTGTACTAAAACTGGTGGTTCAGACAGACTTAATCAGTAGACTATGGAGCTTATGCCCCTGAAACCAGATATCTATGAGCTAGAACACGTAACATGCTTAAAATAACTGATTAAACATATATTTTCTGCCTATAGGCATGGTTCAAGTCATGCTAAAACAGACAAGACCACCTCATTCTCCTCCTGTCTCCCTCAGGTGTCACACCGATTCCTG
>NW_018127889.1:1975273-1989256 GCF_001952655.1 Monopterus albus | reverse complement strand
CTGACTTTTTACATTCATGTTTCCGGTCACCATGGCAACAGTCAAACTGATGAGTCACATTTGCTTAAACATATATTTGTGTGTGTTTCAACATGCACTAACAAGGTAACAAGGTTAATAGTTGAAATAGTATACATCATCACACGTTTCCTCCCCTGTAACCTTCTTTTCATGGTTTCTGTAAAATTGAACAAATGAACATTATTCCCCACCCAACCAATCTCCTTCCCTCTAGCTCCCACTCTTCTCATCATACCCTTTAACCTTTCGCAGCCATGGAACCTTATCTTTTAATGAAAAATACATGTACTCCCCTAATACAATTATTATAGCACTTTGTGTAATAGGTCTGCCTACATAAAGAAGGAAGGATGATATGGAACAAGACCATAAGCCCTGTTTATTTTGTGGAAAGGGAGCATACAGGGTAAGGAGAGGGGAGTCATAATTTTCATGTATGTGTTTTTGTTTAGATCTGTTATTTTTGCATTAAATTGTGGATTTTAAATATGGATTTTTTTGTATAAATCCTTTTTACAAATTGCGAGTTAAAACAGGCTGACTTAAACACACTAGATAGGGAAGAACAATGCTGCTTATTAACTTGTTACTTTTAGAACAACTGATTTGCCAGATATGTCCTTAAACCTGACTTGCAGATGATCCTACAGCAGCTATTGATCTGCTTTTAGAAAGATTGATCATATACTGTATCAGATAAAAACATTCAGTCATGATCTGCGTTATCCTCCAGCCAGCAGACATTTTATATGAAATCCACCTACAGGCCTCCAAGCATGAGTTACTCATAAGGTCAGGAAGTCCTGAGTGACAATGTACAGTTACAGTCTGTAAATCTTTCTTCGTGCAGGATGTCTTGGCTGGAAACCATCTGGTTTCTGCAGTAACTGATCTTCATCACAACTCCCTATAAATACAGTACTGAATGAACTTACTGACCACAGTGGGTAGCTTGACTGAGATTAGGATAATTGTATCTCTATTCAAGAGTCTATTCCTAAATGTAGTGGTCTATTGTAAAGCAGTTAAGTGGAAAAATACTATAGAAATCCTCCAAGTGCAAGATAATTACAGTGTTTCTAGTGGCAGCCACAACACTTACCAAAGTCACGATCGGGGTCACTTAAAGGTACTTTGCCATCTCCTGTAATTCAAGTATTAAAAGCATAGAAAAGCTGCCAAGAGCAAAGCAAAACTCTTGTGAAAAAAGGCGACCTTTGAGAGCTCCGCTGACCACTGAGTCACCTGTGTCATGAATTCAAAGAAACCAGAGAGCACATTCGGAAGTCACTTAGTGTGATCAATACAGGATTGTGTTGCCCTAAGAAAGGGGGAACACAGAACAGGCAAACAACAGACCACCAGGTGACTTATGCTAAACAGATCTGCATCTATGACCAATTTCTGGTTTATCCATCATTTTATTTTGTTAGATTTAATCTAAATTTTACCTAGTCAGATCAGCTAACGATAACTCGCAGGCCAGTCTGATTTTTAACCACTCTACAGTACATCATTGGTCTGGTCATTGTAATAGGTATGAGCCAACTCTGTGTGTCTGCTGCCATCTAGTGTACAGATGCATCTAGTGTAATGCACCCCCCCCCCCCCATCTTTATATTTGAACTCAGACACTTTAAGACAAAATTACATTTTCCAGTTTTATTTTCCATTGCACAGTAATCTCTATCTACAGAATTTCTAAACTTCTGTGGCAGAAGATAGTCATAAACATCCATGTGAAAGTTGCATAAAACTGTACAAGAAAATTGGCTACAATGAGAAAAATACTGCAACTCAGTGATAACTGTTAAATCCAGGAGAAAAGATGGTGTATGGCAAATGGACAGGATTCCCTCTTGTCGTTGTCTGACTTTGTGAATTGTTTGGGTAGGAACACTGCATACTGTAGTGCACGGACAAGAAACTAATCACTCAAAGATGAAAAGACAAGTATACAACATTTAAAAAAAGAAAAGAAAAAACCAAACACATATAAACACTTGGGTTGGAGGGAAAGATGCTGAACAAGGTTTCAGGGATGACCTCTAGATAAACCCAGCTGTATTTCATGAATCTTTTTTTTTTTTTATCTCTTCTTCACCACAAGGGAAACAACAGTGCTACCTACCAGCATCCACAGTACAATTAAGCACAAAGAAGAAGAAGAAAAAGAGAGAAATCAGAGGACAAAGGCAAGGACTGAAAAGTGAAGGGGCGCTGTGTGAATCAGAATTCAGAGGTCATCCTCTAATGCTCATTATTCTATTTAGTTTTTGTCATCATTGGTTTTAGTTGGGTAACAAACACTCAACTGGGCACAGACTGCTGATTGGTGAGAGACAAGGACATCAACATCAATTATTAAACAAAATCATCATCAGTAATATCACTTAATTTACATGAACACACCCTAACACAGACAGTACAAACACATACATTCACACATGGGTGCACACATAGATGAATACCATAAATATTGTGTGTCTGAGCCATAGTGGAATGCTTCGGGGTTTTGTTTCTTATCACCCAGCAGTTAGGTCACTTTAAACATCAAACATTTGTCCAGCTGTTACATTATATGACACACTGTAACACAATATTCCTACAGTATAAATGGCTGAGTTCCTTTGCAACTTGCTCAGTTTCTTTAACCCTGAAAGGTGACAAAGATTATAATATTCCTAAATGGGCCTGATCCTGGGTCTGCACTCCACATGTGAAACCGTCTGGAAGTACACATATTACTGCGTCTGGTGCTGAGACTCATGGCGTGACAAGCCAATTGACAACAGAAAAGCTAAAGCAACTCTTTGGTGTCAGAAAAAATATGGCCTCTCTCCTCTTATGTTGCTGGAGCAACCTTGACATTTACTTTCCAGTTGGTCTTAGATTGTCAAACTATTTACTTATATACAAATTAAGGTTAATAGCCTGGTAGACATAGATGCACCAGATTTGAGCTTTACTGCAAACATGGGAATGAAAACAAGATATTGATGAAGTTTCTGACACCAAGCACAACTGTCTCTTGCACCTCAGTAAATAAATACAGTATTAATAAAAGAATCACCCAGGCAACTTTCTCGCCTAAGCAAATGTCAGCAAAGGACAAATGAAATGTGTTTTTAAAGGATTACACATTCATATTTCTATTATCCTGCATATATGAATACACATAAATAGGCTTTCTACTTACGTGTACGTAATCCCCCTTCAGAATTTGGAAACTCGTGAAAACCCAACAAATGTGGCTAGACTATTAGTGCATTTAACACTGATCTCATCAGTATAGTCACATTAATCCTAACTGTGGAAGCTTATGACATTAATGGGTGGGGGAGGCAGGACAAGTCAATAGATGAGATCCTCAGGTAAACAATAAACATGTATGGTTCATATGCACTTGGTGTGTCGGTGAGTACTAAATGATATATGCCTTTTATATCCTTGCCCTCCTTTTTTAAATTCCAGCCCTTTTCATAAGAAGAAATTAATTGGTTGTTAGACAAAAGCCACAAAATCCTCTTTCAACAAACCAAATATCATCCACTTTCACAAGAATAGAAAAATAAGAGATTTTCCAGTAATACAGAGCCAAAAAACCCAACGAATAACAAATAGGGGGAATGGGGAAAAAAGAGAAATTAACACCCACACAAATGGTTGGTATGAAAGTCTGTGGGATACGGGGGGAGTCTAGAGGTTGGGTGAGATGAGATATCCAGTTTACATCAAAATAAGTTGCTTTTATCCCTGTGACTCTGCATAGAGGAGGTGTCACTCTCCTCCTGTGGATCTCCAACGCTGCCTCCTTTGGCCTTCCCACCTTGTCTCCTTGATCCCTTTCTTTAGTACTTGTCACTCAGAAGTGAATACAGCATTGCACATTTATTAGATTTATTTATATATAAGGATGTATTTAGATTTGTTTTCCTTCTTTTTACATTTTAAGAATATTTTTTGTAGTCTGTTTCTTCATTAGGTATTTGTCTTTTTTTTTTCAGCTGTGTTCATTCATTTGAATGCGGCCCGCGATGGGCTCAAAGTGGAGACAACAGTGAAGGACTTTTTTGGCAAATGAGAACAAAGAACCTCCAGCTGCGCAGGCCAGTCGGCTACCTCGGAGGAGAGGTTGAAGGAAGATAAACAAATAGACAAGAACATAAAAAAGGCGCCTTTTATTTGCTCCCTCTGAGCTTGTCCTTCCTTCCCTGGTTACCCCTCAGTTCCAGCTTAAGACTGAGGTAAGAACAGTATTCAACATTGTGCTAGGGAAGAAAATCCCAAGTGTCTCAGTGAACATGGCTTGGAGAGATGGATGAATGAACAGATGGACAAGCGCTGGGATCACTGTGAGTCCAGGTGAGCCAATGGAAGGTGACAGCCGTGCCCATGAAATACTGCTCCGCCCCTGTTACTAATCAGAACTGGTACCATTTTTTGTCTTTGCACTTCAGCATCATCTGAAAACAGAAAATGCTGGAGTGAGAACATGGTTCAAAGTATGCGGAATACCTACCTAGTGACTCAAGGTATCAGCTACTAATGCTTCTCTTGTCTATAAAGTTCATAAATGTTGACATTTTTGGTTCAATTTGGGCTACTACTGTACAGTATGTTGCCACAGTATGAATTTATGAACATTACCTCATGGGCGTGTTTGGAAAAGGTATCTGCACTGGCCATCATAGCAGCTGTCCTCTCCTCCAGCTCACCCAGTTTCTGGCCTCTTTCATCCAGAGCTATTCGAGCACGTGCCAGATCTCCAACCACGCCAGAGGCAGCCCCCTTCATGCCCTCAATGCCACCCAGACCTGGGATGTGCTGAGCCAGGCTTCGAGATGCCCGTCCAGCTACTAACTCACCAACTGAGCAGCAGAACACAAAGAAAAAAAGGACAAGACGTGTGAAGGAGACGATGCCTTAAAAGGACTGAAACACAGTATATGTGAGAATGTGTAGGTCTGTCATACATAGCTCCTCTCTATCTAGTGACTGTGCTCCTCCGCCAAAGAGACCTTTGAAGAACCCTCTGTTGGGGGCCTCTGGTGTCTCCACTGGTGTAAAAAGTTCACCCAGCATCTCCTAATAGAGCAACACACAAGCACATTACACTTGCACATTCAGTTTGACTGCGTGTCTACACATTCAGGGTTTTATTATCTATTAGAGCATATATATACATAACACTACAAACATAGCACACTACATGCAAGGCCTAGCAGACAGCAGAGTATAGTTTCTCAGCAACTGTGCAATACTATAACCTTGTATTTCCTCCAGTTTGATATGATCATGTCAGTTGCCTTTATTACAAAATGTTTCCTATGCAGTACAACATGTAACTAGTGCAAAACATTTTTCAAGAGTTAAACATTTACTATGAAATCCACAAACATACAGTATATAAAGTACCAACTGACTTGTAGGTTTTCACAGGTCTCCTGGCTGTACGTGATCCTCTGGATCTCAGTGGGGGAGCAGAGGTACATGGCCTGTCCCAGGTTGGTGAAGCAGAACGTCCTGGCTATCCGCATGTCTGTCAAAGGCAGGTAGTTTACATCCATGAGCGGTCTTAATCCTGGCAAACTAGACAGGGGACATGGAAATAATTCAAGTTATTTTAGATCTATGGAATACAACAATACTTTTTTGGCCTTTCTGATACTGTAATTAAAATATTTCAGTCCACTGTACCTGTCATTCCATTGTTCATGCACTCTTAATTGACAAACAGACTCAGAGTACACACCAACACACAGGGTAAACCCCAAATCCCTTAATTTCATCCACCTTTCCCTCACTTGCATCTTTTCCTTGTCTTAGTTCCACCCACATAAGACACAAGGAAAAGATGCAAGGAGAAATTGCACAGAGAGAGGAATAACAGAAACATGTTCAAGACACATGAGACTTCCTTTCCTCTGATCCTTCATCTGAATGGTCTCTTTAAATCCAATAATATGAACATGATTTAATGGCTGATACATTCTATTAATAACTGACTATTTCTATCTGCTCTTTCACACAGACTGACATATTTCTCACCTGAGGGTCATGATATGGCCGTTGGCACAGAAACACGCCACACACATGCCTTGGCTCATCTGCACCACATTGGCCTGTAAGATGAAGGAGGTCTCTGTGATGCTGTGTTTGTAGATGCAAGTCTGGGAGGGGAGGGAAATGACTTTGGCCTGTTTCTCTGAACACACTACAGCGTACTGGCTCTCATTCAGGTCCTGGGAGGAGGAGGGCGACACGGAGACGGGCCGGCGCTTACGGACCTTCTCTCTTTCTTCACCATCTGCTGTAATGTTGGGTTCATACCAAGGCTCATATGCAGGGGGCAGCAAGGACCCTGCTGAGTCCAGGATAGCCATCCGCATGATGGCGCCCTTGAGTCGCACCAACAAGCCTGGTGCATGGAAAGAAAAAGGCTTGTTACTGAAATCTGAATTTAAACTGTGTGGCATTATCTTTTTCACAAGGCTTTAAACTTTTAGCGCTAATTTTGGATGGACAGTTTTACCATGAACATTACTGTTCATAAAATATAAGTTTGCACATTAACCTTGAACATACAAAGACAGTACAAGTTTCTTAATGTTTCTTTTTATCTTACTTTACTGCTCCTTTATCTTATATAACCTGCCTCCAATTTTTGTAATTTTCATTTTTGAATTTTACATGTACCCTATTGAGTTGCCGGGAATGTTTTGATAGTAGATTAGTAGATTTGAGGGGTTTTAGTATGTGTACAACCCAAAACAACAAATGGGGAAAAACTGCTGCAACCAAGAAAAAATGTGCAGTGCAGGCAGACCAAAAAAATAAATAAATAAAAAAATAGGAGGCAAAATGAGGTCCCATGGTTTCTTCCTATTTCACTAAATGACAGTGGCACCAAGAAATGAACAAATGCTGCAGCAAGACCACAAAGAAGGCTGATGGTAAATGTAGGCATGGATGTAAATAATGCTGATTTGGAAATATTCAAATGGTTTATGAGGACGTAAATGCATTTAACTTGTCTTTTAGGCATCAAGGTCAGTTTTCTTTTTTAAGTACCAGATGAAAACATAACTGTTCTTTGTTTAGATGAAGACAAGGTACTTTTAACTAACATGTTTCTCATTGGGCTGAAGAAGTTGTCAGGTTCTGAGGTGAATGATACTACAAAACCTTACATTTTCACCTAAATGAAACAGCATGAATATTTTATTCACGTTTTGTTCACCAAGTTCTACTCCTCATTTCCCATAACTACAACACAGATAATCTATCACCCTATTTTTCAATCTTTTTTTTCCCTTTCACAGTCCTATTACCCACCCGTAGGTGAAATGATAACTGGCTGCAGTTGCCGTTGCTCCCCAGCAGGTGGCAATGCGAGTGCTAGGGCCAGTACAGTTCCCAGTGAGGTGCCCACAAACAGGCAGGGTGTCAAAGTGCTGTCCCCTTTCCGGGCAAATGTCTCGCAGAAATGGAAGGAGCTGATGGATTCTCTGGATTCCTTGTCGATGCTGGTGACACTGGAGGAGCGTGAGCGGCTGAAAGAATTGTCCCGGTGGTCTAATGGGTTGGCACCCCGTGGTGGACATACAGACAGGAGGACAGTAAGGAGAAACAGAGACAAGTAAAGCACTCGCAAAGCAAAGAAACTATAGGACAGACAAGACAGATGTGGACACCGTACTGTACATACAAAATAAAATGATAAACGGTCAATTTTTTATAGGGTATAACTGTATGTGTTTAGAACTGATCTCTGTAAGATGTCAACAGTGCTGATCCAGGAAAGTGGAAAAGAGTGTATGCACTGACATTCTTTACATTTGGTAAATGTGTAAAAGGCTGTTGTACAATATTTATATCTCTAAGTCAGAGTTATCCATTAATGCTAACTGCCAACACAGCAGAACCACCATAAACCTAACTGATATCTCCCACAGGGTTCCTACACTATATTGTACAATAGAAGCAAATGCAACACAAATATGCAGTTTGCACATTTTCACAAAGGTTTTTAAATATTCCATCCTCAAACAGTCATTTTATCAGTATAAAACAACAGGGCTACAGGTACTTTGGTTGCATGTGTATACTGTAACACTGGAACTCTTTTAACCAAGCAAACAGGTAAAGGTGTGTTTTAATTTGACCCCCTAGAAATTAAACATTCCATCCATGGTACTCTAGAAGAAAGCTGTATACCCGTGAAGAAGGGAATCTTTTTTTAAAAGTGATGAGATTTATATTTGGAAACATTTAAAGGAACCAGTCAGACAGAGAAAGAAAAGACGTGAGGAACAGAGGAGAGAAAGAGAAAGCTGCAAAAATTACAGGAAGCTTTACAGTGAGATGGAGTGTGCAAAGTTTAGCTTAGCACCACTGACCTCTAGTAAGACCCCCAAAAAGGTCAAAAGATAGGAGTCAGACTGCACAGAATTTCAAAATGAATTTATTAAAAAAATTTCACTTAATTCAATTAATTTCAATTCAGATCTGATCAGTGCTACTTTGGTCTCATGCAAACTTAGGAGAACATATGCGTAGCTTGCCAATTTTGAGGCTAATAACCAGATAAAACTGGACTAATGAAAAGTGGTAAAGTCCAGCGGGAGTGACAAAAGTACACTGCAATTCATACATATTGTTTGGAGACACAAAGTCAAGGCTTACCCAAGTCTGGCTTTAGCTCAGTAGGCAAGCTTAATTTCCGTGACATCTTTGCTGGAAAAAAGAGAACATCCCTCTTTACAATGACACATCTAAGCTAACACACGATGCCATGCAAAGCTAGATAACTAGCATTGAGCTAGGATTATGCACAAAGCTTAAATACAGGGCAAAGGCTGTGGAACAAGTGCCTGGTGATTGTGTCACTGAATAGAGGAGCCAAAATGCTTCACACAGAAGAAGATACTGCATAAGGACAACCCTGTATTTCACAGAGACATGCTGTGACAGACAAAATAAAGGCAGTGATCGGTGCTTGCGCAATGCCCTGGAAGAGAGGACTGCCACAGGAGCATGCACCAAGAACAAGAAGATAACAGGAAACAAAATACTGAACAGGAGATGGAAGAGGACAGTGGAAACACTGGTCAAAAGTTAATACTGTTGCT
The DNA here is from genome assembly GCF_001952655.1 of Monopterus albus. Lineage (NCBI taxonomy): Eukaryota > Metazoa > Chordata > Actinopteri > Synbranchiformes > Synbranchidae > Monopterus > Monopterus albus. Next base: position 1,980,101 of record NW_018127889.1, on the reverse strand, counting down.
AGCTATTGTAGGCCGAGTGGACTTGGGTTACTGTTTATAGCTTGCTTACCTTATTATTAATTACCAAAAAACTTCACACACACACACAAACACCTAATTCCACTTCTCTGCCTGGTCTAAATCCATATTGTATGTTTTCTTATGAGGTGAGATACACTAGATTTTTTTTATCTGGAATACCAATCTTTCCATTCTGAGTGAAATTATTAATAGATACAACAGTGAATGAGGATAATGCGTATGATTTCTCTGTTTGCAGGATAAAAACGTAAAAGGAACTCTATGTGATTAAACACCCTATAAAGCAGGTGGAAACATTCCTTACTTCACTCAGAAGCAACACAGCTCCCCACCCCAACACCCCTCAGCAAAAAAAAAATAACATCAGACAACAGTTTTTATTTTCTTTTTTGATTTTGTATACTTCGAATATCTGCGGCTCTTAACTGAGTTCTTCTGCATTTTTTTCAAAGCTTGCTTTGTCAAGCTTCTGAACTTAATCAATGTATAGAAACCTTACCTTTCCTTGTATTTATCTTATTAAAGGCTCTGGACACCCACACAGGCGTTTTAGTTTATTCTAAGGTTGAGTGGAGCTATGATGGGAATCATGTGAGGTCAACAACCTCCATGAACCCAAAGAAAATAACTGAGGGGAAATGTCTCCAGCCCGATTGCCGGCCGGTATTGGCTCCGGCCCCACCCGTGACCCCGTTCAGGGACTAAGCGGTTTATGAATGAAATGCCCCCACCCTCACGGGTGCTGGGGGGGGGGGAGGATAAGCTTATTCCAGAAATTTTACTTAAGCTTTGAAGGTCTACAGTAATTAGTGAAAACAAATGTGGGTGTACTGAGAATGTGTAGGACCTTTCCTTTGAGTATAGTTTAAGTATTGCGCATTATCAGATTTTAACAGGATTCATACTAATTATATTAGATAGGAATCCACAACGTGGATTCCAGGTCTGGGAAAGTCGCCCAGTCTCTAATGAAATAGTCATTTCAGATACCTACGTGCTGTCACTTGAATCTGAAAGAGAATGGGATTATGAATTCCTCATATGAACATAAAAAATATTTTATTCTACTTAAACAGCTGATACATATTTATTAGCTTCATCAAGGCACACTGGAGGCACACAAAGACAGTTGGACAGATGAACTGCTCTCACTTTTGAGGTTTCATCATACTGTACTTTACTATGGACAGTCATATCAAGACAGATATCAAGCACAGGCACATTTACAATTCGACACTCATGTTACATACATGTAGCAGGCAACATGTGTATACGGCAACTAAGATGTACCGGGCGTCCACAGGTTAGACTCTGCTCCAAGAGCTTTCAGTTCTGGATGTGTGGTCTGTGTGCTCAACAGTAAAATATGAGCATCGCATCGTAAAAAATTAAACAGCTGTTACAGCTGTTTATTACAGTGTGAAGCAAAAGATAGTGGAACAGACGCTAACCTTGAAGTGAAGTTAAACTTCGACTCTCCCTCTAGTCTATTGCTTCCTACTGTGGTGACTGTGACACGGATGACGGAGACAACTTCTCTACCACAGGGAAAAACAACAGGGAGGGGAAACAAATCTGGACTATGTTTGTCCTGCCTACACAGCCTCTCAAGAAAATCTTTGGCCACTCTTACCTCCTCTACCACCTCCATTGTAGAACTGCTGTAGATTGCTGTTTGACATCAACACTTTAGGGGTGTAAGGGGGAAAGTAAAGTACAGTAAATGTGCAGTTAGAAACACCCTTCAGTGTGTCAACACACAAGCTGTTACCATGATGAGTCACTTTTTTTTTTTTTTTTTTTGTCCTTGGCAGCAAAACTATCCTTTTAATTTCATTAAAGCTGGCTCAGAATTCTGACTCAAATGCCAAGTTTTCTGATATAAAAGCCTGCACTGTAACAGATTCACCGTTAAGAAAATATGATAGACTACAACTGCATCCTTTTTACATCAGAACAATTTGCTGGATTAATCAAGTCAGGGGGGAGGTTCTAGTCCCGTTTAATATCTACATAACAGCTAAACGTGAGTAAATATTCTTAAATAAAGTCGCAATAAATGTCTCATGCTGCTACTTTTGGGAGAATAGACTAGCCCATATATACAAATGGGTGACTCCCATGTAAAACAGACAAAACTGCATGAAAATAAAATGTAATTCTGTTCTTCCACTGGACATAATCACTTAGGGGGATAAGAACACTTAGCCCCAAAATAAATGACTTGTTAAGGCAGACAAGAATAATGCAGAGCAGACAGATGTAGCAGACCGCAGTCTGGAGGCACCAGATGGGGGGTTGGGACAGCCATCATATGTGGAAACAGCAGCAGGACTCCAGACTTTGAAATTTGTTTTCTGTCTGACCTTTTTAAAAAGCTCCTTATTTTCAGTGCACTAATGCCAATTCACCCCTAATGAAATGGATCTGGGGTGTTCTGTCTTCACATGCTTTCAGCTGAAATACTAATGACATAGATTATAAGGCAAGTGTAAAGTGCAACATTACTGCAATGCACTTCCACACTATTGCCTCGATACCTGTACTTACATTTAGCAGTGGTGCATAATGTACAGTAGTAGTAGGCGACATAAAGCTGTTGATCAAAATTTGTGTTGCTTTCGTCAGTACAATCTTTGTTTCATCTGGTCACATTCCTGATATAATATCATATATAATATGATAATGAACCAGGAAGAATCTGCTTCAGTACACTGCACCCACACACATTTAAATGTTTGACTGGAGAAAAAAGAAATCCTAACACAAAGTAAAAGTCAAAATTTAAATCAGATAATACTGGCAAGTGACACAGCGTATTTAACTGTTACACAATTATGCAGTTACTGAATATGTGAAAATATACTTCAGATTGATAATAATAACTTTTAATAATATTAACTAAATGTGCTTCTCCAGCAAAATCCAGTTCTTTAAAAGCTTTTTTCAATTTAGAATTCAGCACTGTCACACTGAATTAACGTCATAAAGAATGGATACATTTAGAGCCTGTATCCATTTTTCCAGGATACTGAGTGCGATTAAAACTAATTTATTCCTGTCTATTGAACTCTGCAAAGTGGTAAAATAATGCATGCACAAATGGGGAAATACTCTTAAAAACCCATAAACGTACAGTATTAAACTCAAACAGTGTACTTCTAAAGAGGCAGAATAAAACTGGCAGCCAGACAATTTAATGGTTCAACTAAAACACCCTCCCGTACAGTTCCACTTTGATGAGCACCAATTTCAATAAAACAGTATTAAAAGTAGCTGCTCTTTTGAAACGATCTTTTTCTCTAACCAGTGCCTCTATTGCATTCAAATATAAAGTAGTGGAGGTATATTTTTGATGTGTTCACTGTTTGGGTTTTATATCTACGTAGCACAAAGCCTTTGCTATATTTTCCCTACTGAAGGACATGATACCTGAAGTAGGGGACTTGCAGCGATCCTCTGATGTGGCTGAGCCCTCGTTGATATCACACAGACCTACAGCAGAGATCAAACAATTCAACCCATTAAATATGAAATAAGGCAAAAAAGAACAACAGTGTGCATTTTGTGTACTTACATTGCTATCCCCCCCCTTTTCCCCCCATGTCACATACTGCAAATTCAGAAAGAACTTAAGATAATACCAGATTTTTGGGAGAATAGACTAGCCCATACATACAAATGGGTGACTCCCATGTCTGCTGTTATCTTTATTTAGCAAGTAAACACATCAACACACCAGCCCACTGGAAACTGTATTCCACTCACACAACAATTTTGTGCAACCTCAGTAATTCTTCACCCATTTTTAAGTCTATTTCCTCTCTTTGCTGTGTCCGTGTTTGTGTATGAGCGTGTGACCTTGTACTGTGAGGCAGAAAGCCAAGCACGCAGCCCTCCCTGTTGGTAGAGAAACACAGCTGGACGCCTGATTACTGTTCACACTTGCCAAGCTCTGACAGATGCCAGCCCACTGCTCACTAGTCAGTGACACCACACGCTCAGCGTGCATTTACATGTGCAAGTACCTGCGTATATGTGTGCACAGTCCTGTGTGTGTGTGCATTCATTTGAACATTTATAAATGCATAAATGTTTGTGCTCAATATATCATGAACACCAAAAAGAAATCCCTCAGCATCAGCACACAGCTGATTAATCCATCCATTAACTTTTGCCTAAGTAGGGGCAGTGTATCATCGTGACACTGCAGCATCATCTGTGTAGCTGCATTGCCATCATCTAACAGATGATGGCAGTGTGTCCATACTAAAGGCATCCTATTGTCTATCAATGGTAACATGAAGCTGCAGTGTCAGTGAGTGTAAAAGGCTGAGAGAGGGTGTGTGTGTGAATGAGAATGAGAGAGACAGAGAGAGGCAGGTGGACAAAGGGAAAGTCAAGCAAAGCACAATGTTTCTACATAGTTTCTATGAGCTTCACTATGCCTGTGAAATTGATACATGGTATCTGATGTTTGGTGTGATTTTCTGTCTCAGCACTTTAATCAGATGCTAAGACAGTTTTTGAGTTTGAGCAGAAGAAGCTTTGATGTGTGATTCGTCAGCTGTGGACATAACACAATGTCGAGTTACTGTGTGTCTTGCGGCTGTACTAAACTAGAAAGAAACCATAAAAAGTGTGGTGATAAAAAAATTTAAAGTTTTGTTTTCCCTCCTTTCTTCTTCTTCTCCCTTTACCTCCAGAAGGCTGTCGTGTCTTTCTTGGCGACCGGGGCTGTCTCTGGTAGGGGTCATTGGAGCCGTAAAGCTCGACCGTCCCCAGGTTGAGCACTACTGTCTTCTGG
>NW_018127889.1:1947131-1975096 GCF_001952655.1 Monopterus albus | reverse complement strand
CATGGGGCTTCAAATACAAAACTACATGCATGCCTGTTTTGCATATCTTGTCTATATCATTTTATGTTGTAACTTCAGATAAAACAGCTTGATAAGGCTGTTTACACAGTATAAATACTGGGAGTAAAGATTTTGGTTTGGTTCTTGCCTTGTCTACAATGTGACCGTGTGTGTGTGCTTACAAGCCGTAGGAGGAGTTGAGCGCCAGACTTGTGATCTGCTGAGGAGGCTCTCCACTCACCCACACTAACTGGACCACCAAATCTACCTGGTAACCTGGAGACTGCTTCAGAGAAGTACTGCGCACTCTGGAGAGAAGAGGACAGAATGAAATGGAGGGGAATCGAGACAGCAAGAGAAGCATAAAGAAGAAATTATGAAAGGGAGAGAGATAAAAAAAAAAATTGTATAAAGCAAATGACAGATGGTGCAGCTGCAGTTCTGAAGCAGTTATGTTTTGAGGGTCTGGCATGAGTGGCTGCAAGGGGATGATGAGGAAGCTATGGCTGAGAAGGCTTCAGGCACTGAGTGAGTCTGTGCAAGTGTGCTTGAGGCAAAAGCCAAGACTCCTGTGTATATGAGTGTGTGCAAGCGCTTCTGGTGCTTAAGAGAGTTTATTTAAGTGCCTTTGTACAGTACAGCGTGTGTGTTTCATACTTGAGGCACGGCACGGTGCCGCCATCAGAGTTGTTGCTGCTGGTGGAGGGGTGTGAAGGTGGGCCGCTTGTCTGAGGGGAGGCACCGGGGGTTGGAAGCGCCGATGTCTGTTCCCCTGCTCCGCCCACACCATCTGGAGACTCTATGTCGTTCAGCTCATACTGCATTCGCACCTCTAGTAACTGTATGAGACAACACGTGTGCAGGTGCACACAAAAACATTCACTGAACAGAAGATAGCATATTTTTAAAAAAGGTTAAAAGGCAGAAACTCTTAAACGACAATCAGTCTCTGGATGAAAAAAAGTCATATGACTGTGAATGACATCTGTATATGTTCAGACAATCACTTTGATGAGATGAGTTTGAGGCGTGTGTGTGTGTATGTGTAGGCAGACTTATAGTCAGAGAGGTCCTTCAACACTGAAATATTCCATTCCTTTTAAGTCTTCCTTCCCTCCGTCTTTGCATAGACGCGCACACACACACACACACACACCACCTAAACTCACAGATACACACAATGCTCATAAGCTCCTCTCCTTTGCATTCTGTCAGTCTCATTAGCCCCACTGACATGTGGGAGTGAAGAGTGATCAGTATCCTTCTTAAGATTCTCTCTCCTGTCTGTCTTTGCCCTCCTCTACCTTCCTTTCTGCAAGGTTATAGAGAGGTGTTTGACCTTGTGCGAAGGGAGGCTTTCCTAATTACATCTCACTGCCACTGCATATCTGCTACTGATCCACAGTCAGGCATCAGCACTGGCAGTAACCACAGACTGATAAGCTTCTAGCAGGAAAGTAGCTGATTTCTGTCAATAATTGCAACTCAGGTTTTCTTAAGCAAGACAGAACCTTTTGCTATAAGCTCAGTTTGTCTGGAAGAACAAACGATCTGGATATTTAAGACAAACAGCGCTGAGCCCATGAAGGGCACCAGCTAAACAAATTAAAATTCATTAACAGACCTGCAAGAAAAAAAAACACATGACAGTACAGCCCACGAACAGTATTTTGATTGACAAGTGATCCCTGTGAAGTCTGCAGTGACACAGCAATGAGTACCAAGCAAGAAATATACCAAACATCATAAATAAATGAATACAGTACCCTGCTGTTTACCAGTTTAATACTCCACCGCTCCAGTGACCAACAAAAGAAACTAGGCACATACTCAAGGCAGGAAGTATGATCTACAGTAGGAACTGTGAGCTTGTACAGATAGACTAAACAGCATTTCTCTTTACAGTACATCATTAAACGCTGACTCCCATCACACCCCATCACATAAGCACTTATGCTGCCATCAAGGCAGATTATAATGACTGTCTACAGTAGCTTTGCTTGTTCGCTGCTCTGTCTGTCGGCATGGCAACCATACTGCATTTAACCAGTCAGATAACTGACTGCATGTGTGCACATATGTATCACAACAACTTAAAACAGTAACAGAAGTGAGTGCTGAGGGCAAATAATAAGAAACAAAAGGAACATATATTCTATGTCTCATACTCTCCATCCATTATCTCCACCTCTCATTCCTGAATAAGATCGCACAGCGGGGCTGGAGCCAGTCCCAGTTGACATTGGGCAAGGGGGGGGGGGGCACGTCCTGGACAGGGGACTCTCACAGTCACTCCTATTAAGCAATTTAGAGTCGCCAGTCAACCTAAGGTGAATGTCTTTGGACTGTGGGAGGAAGCCGGAAAGAACCCACGCAGGCAGAGGGAGAACATGCAAACTCCGCACAGAAAGGCCCCTGGTCGACTGGGACTCGAGCCCGGAACCTTTTTACTGTGAGACAACAGCACTAACCAGAGCACCACTATGCCGCCTATTTATGTTAAGTCTTAAAAGAAAAATTGGAGGGACAACAGATGGGGGGGGGGGTTGACTGTTGACGTTACCGTACCTGCACCACCTCAGTAATTACTTCCAGCTTGCTGAAGCGGTAGATGATTACATTGGCTGACACCCCGGCCACACACAGCATACGACTCTCTGGGCACCAGGTCATGATCTGAATGGCAAAGGGGTCTTCATCTAACACCTCAGCGCTGCCCTTATCTTCCTTGGACCGGTTTCTGTCAAACACCTTGGCTGTTTTAAGCTTATAGAGCACCTGGAGCATTACTGGAAAAAAAAAAAAGAGTACAGAAAGTATCATGTGCAGTTAAGGGTCATCAGGAATAAAATCGAGGCTACAGTATGTGGTTCCTTGAACATGAAATATATAACTATTACTACAAGACTTTATCTTAACAGTACTTATTTTGCTGTTGAATATTGACAGCTTACATTTATTTGGAAAAAAAAATCATTGTCATTTTAATTTAAAGCTACTCTACATAATTTCTTTTCAGCCTCTAGATAGTCTAGTGAGACTCAAAACAGAATGAGGACATCTCCACTGACTCTATAAGAACTGTTTTTTGTTGTTCATCATGGGAACATTGAATAGTTCCAAACATTAGCAGCAGCGCCACAGAGTTACACTGACTTGGTTGCTATCTTCTAAAGCAAGAAGCTGAAATCAATAGCAATAATTCTACTTGTGACATTTTGAGTTTGTAACATGTATCAAAACACGTTTTACAACCTTTTTGACCATCTCTCTCACATACTGGGTCACTTTAATAATTAGGTACCTAACTAACTAGCTAAATTTGCTGAGCACTCTACAACAACAGAACACAATTGGATTGCAAGGCTGTACAAGTCAATAAAAGTTGTAGTTTTCTGATAAATCCTGCTGTTCCTTACAAAAAAACTGACCTCAATTAGCCATTTGGACTTTTGGAAGCTACATGAATCATGTGACCTGCTGCTCCTAACAGCTCGTAGCCTCTCCCATCATTTTAATCTGAGCTCACAATGCCCTTTGTTGTCTATTGCTTGTTGAAAAAAAAAAACTACACAAATTGTGTGGTATAAACAAAGCTTAGCTGCTAAGGTAACTCACTTGCAGAGGCATCCCAGAACTTCACAGTTCCATCAGCATGCCTAGCAATTCAAAAGAGGAGACAAAAATGTGACAGACATATTTCAATTTGTGACCTATTAGTTTACAATTTCAGAGATAGAAGTTCAAAAAATCCAATTAGTAAGATTCGCAGCTTTAAAACATACACAACTCAGTTACAAAAACTGAGAAGTGTTGGATAGGAATGCTGCAAGGCATTCACAGCTGAATCTGATGTCTACGTAAGTAGTAAACCAAAATAAATTATTCAGCTAAAACTTTTTATGTTGCTCCCTAATTAATATTTTAACCAAATCATAGATCTCTCCCTTCGGTTTTAACTAAGGGTTTCCATTACTTCAGCTGAGGTTATTAATCAGGAGATAACCAGTGGGTATAGCATATTGCCAAAATGTTATACAGTAGCTTTCACATACAAACCCGATTCCAAAAAAGTTGGGACACTGTACAAGATGTGAATAAAAACAGAATGCAATGATGTGGAGGTTTCAAATTTCAATATTTTATTCAGAATACAACATAGATGACACATCAAATGTTCAAACTGAGAAAATGCATCATTTTAAGGGAAAAATAAGGTGATTTTAAATTTCATGGCATCAACACATCTCAAAAAAGTTGGGACAAGGCCATGTTCACCACTGTGTGGAATCCCCTCTTCTTTTTATCACAGTCTGCAAACGTCTGGGGACTGAGGAGACAAGTTGCTCAAGTTTAGGAATAGGAATGTTGTCCCATTCTTGTCTAATACAGGCTTCCAGTTGCTCAACTGTCTTAGGTCTTCTTTGTCGCATCTTCCTCTTTATAATGCGCCAAATGTTTTCTATGGGTGACAGATCTGGACTGCAGGCTGGCCATTTCAGTACCCGGATCCTTCTTCTACACAGCCATGATGTTGTAATTGATGTAGTATGTGGTCTGGCATTGTCCTGTTGGAAGATGCAAGGTCTTCCCTGAAAGAGACGACGTCTGGATGGGAGCATATGTTGTTCTAGAACTTGGACATACCTTTCAGCATTGATGGTGCCTTTCCAGATGTGTAAGCTGCCCATGCCACACGCACTCATGCAACCCCATACCATCAGAGATGCAGGCTTCTGAACCGAGCGCTGATAACAACTTGGGTTGTCCTTGTCCTCTTTAGTCCGGATGACATGGCGTCCCAGTTTTCCAAAAAGAACTTCAAATCTCAATTCGTCTGACCACAGAACAGTTTTCCACTTTGCCACAGTCCATTTTAAATGAGCCTTGGCACAGAGAAAACGCCTGCGCCTCTGGATTATGTTTAGATGTGGCTTCTTTTTCGACCTATAGAGTTTTAGCCGGCAACGGTGAATGGCACGGCGGATTGTGTTCACCGACAATGTTTTCTGGAAGTATTCCTGAGCCCATGTTGTGATTTCCATTACAGTAGCATTCCTGTATGTGATGCAGTGCCGTCTAAGTGCCAGAAGATCACAGAAAGGGCCCGAAGATCATGGGCATCCAGTTAGGTTTTCTGGCCTTGACCCTTACACACGGAGATTGTTCCAGATTCTCTGAATCTTTGGATGGTATTATGCACTGTAGATGATGATAACTTCACACTCTTTGCAATTCTTCTCTGAGAAACTCCTTTCTGATATTGCTCCACTATTTTTCACCGCAGCATTGGGAGAATTGGTGATTCTCTGCCCATCTTGACTTTCTGAGAGACACTGCCACTCTGAGAGGCTCTTTTTATACCCAATCATGTTGCCAATTGACCTGATAAGATGCAAATTGGTCCTCCAGCTGTTCCTTATATGTACATTTAACTTTTCCAGCCTCTTATTGCTACCTGTCCCAACGTTTTTGGAATGTGTAGCTCCCATGAAATCCAAGATGAGCCAATATTTGGCATGACATTTCAAAATGTCTCATTTTCAACATTTGATGTGTCATCTATGTTGTATTCTGAATAAAATATTGAAATTTGAAACTTCCACATCATTGCATTCTGTTTTTATTCACATTTTGTACAGTGTCCCAACTTTTTTGGAATCGGGTTTGTACTTTTTTGTACTTTTGCTTTGGAGCTTCGTGGCTCTGGCCCCTGCAGCCAGGTTCCAAAAGCCTTCCCAAAAGAGTGAAGCTGTCATGGTAACCCATTAGTGTCATGACTGTAATCTTCTCTCTCCACGTAATAGAGTGTCATCCACATTCTGATAAGTGCTCAGCAGATAAGCATGACATTACCATGTATTTTGGTTGTCATTTTTCCTCACTCCTCATTGTTTTTGTTGCCAATTCAGCTGAGTGGACTGGGAGAGAAATGGTTTGCAGGCTGTGGCATGATTAGAGAGAGAGAAAGAAGCCCAGACAGACTAGTTATGAATAGAATATCCGAAAACCTACTGTAAATATTTTAAAAGAAGTGTCTCTACTGTGTTGACTGGACAGCGCAGGAGAGGTGAAAGTAATTAACTTGCAGCAGGACGATAATGCTAATGCTAATGAAATCAGTATTGTCTTACCCAGTAATGATGATCTCTGAGTAGCTTTGTGTACCTTGACCCCAGTTTCCACCACTAATTGGCCATTCCTTTATAGACAGCAGACACACATTGCATTAGAGAGAATGAGAGTATGCAGGAAGTAGTACAGCAGTGTCAACAAACTGTGTTCAAGAGAAATGCTGATTTTAGAAATAGGTGACATGAAAACACTGCACATATGAGTGTGCATGAGAAAAGAGGCAGGACTCCTTTGTGTATATCTGTCAGTGTGTCTTGCTGTTAAACATTATGCCCCTAAATGAATGTGCGTCTCCGTCTGAGTGTGTGTGTTGGCGGGGGGCTTTGCTTTGAACACGCTGACACATACAAAGGTCACCAGGATGACTCATGGTGATCTTTATGTGAGAATGCCCTCCTGCCGCTCAGCCAGGGCTTTGCTTAACTGAAAAAAAAAAAAAAAAGTAGCAGCTATGCAGCCAGTTTGGATCAGTACATGATGACATTTCCGACAGAAAGCTAGAACACGGCACCAGGGAAAAGACCATAGGCATACATAATGGCTGAAAGAGCAGGGGGTCTGTCTTAGATGATAAAGGGGATGAAAAGTGAATAAAGAGGGGAGTGTACAGATGGCGAGGACCATTGATGGGTACGTAATATGACACTATTATACAATTCAGCTTCATAACATTGAGCTGTTATAACCTCTAATGCAAATTAACCCATGCAGTGTTTACCAAATAGTATGCAGTGATGTATTAATATGTCCTTTATCCTGTAACCCGGTGTATGGCAGAAGGGTTAGAGGTGACGTGTGGGACATTTCTATTTCTAATTTAGGCATTCAGCTCTTTTATAACACTATGATCCAGAGCAACATGAAGAAAAGTTCCAGCCTCAGGAAAGTGTAGTTATATATCATTAATCTGTGATGGAAGGTGTGTCCAAAAAGTTATTTCACAATCATGTCATTTATTTTAGGAACTTACAGTCTACAGCCACAGCGCAAAGATACTTTAGCTAATTACTGTAGCACTAAATAGAAATAGAAACTACAGCTGAGGCCTCTGGGAATGTCATGAGTTTTTTCAAGGAAATTTGATTTTTCCCTGTAATTAATACCTAAATTACATTTTTTAAAACAAGAAACTAATTTTCTCTGTAGGTTTTCTCAGCAGTAATCCAACAGGATGCAGCGTTACAGCACACAGTAGAGGTTTCACTACCTTTTTGCTGTAGCCCTGTCGTTTCTGCCGTGAGCCAACAGAGTAAAGTGCAGGTATGAGGTCCACAGGGCAGTCGGCAAAGTACTCGCAGCAGGTCACAGGAGACTCATGAATAGTCAGAGGATAGGGGTTCTCGAATACGGGGTAACTGTTAACAAGAGAGCACAGACAGAGTCGCTATTAATTAAATTAGTCTGCCTGCCCAGTGTCAGTGCATTAATCACATCGAGTAGCACATGGGAACCAAAGAGTACGATTTATGATCAAGATTTAAAATAGAGGCAATATATAATACAGATAATCGCTAATAGGTTAACTATAGTATGATATTTTAGCCCATATTTAAGAAACAAAAGAAGTCAAGATGATCACAAATTATTTTGTAAAGAGTCAGACTCACCCATTTTGTGCAAGGTCGATCACCACCAAGTCCTTTTCTAGAAGGACCACCACAGCGTAAGGTTCCTGAAAATCTGCACAGTGAAACACACAAAGACAAGTCATTCATCACACCACCCTTAGAAGTCCTGTGAGAGAACCTCCCTTAAATCTACAAACCACAGGAGAAGGATTCCTCAGATGTTATATGGTAAATGCTATTATCATGCCTCTGCCCTAAAGGTGTGAGGGCAGGAAGACTTAACGCTTAAAATGTATTTATCCATGTGATTTATAACTGTGGTATCTGTCTGTGGAGATCATCAATCATCCAGGTCATGGTATATGTCAACTTTGAAATTTTAAACTGTTGTAAATGAATACATAACCTATACTGTACATGCATGCACTCAGTCTTCCTGCACTGTAAAAGTGATAAATCTCCATGTATAGTTATCTTGGAGGTAAACACTAATAAGGCTGCTATGCACCTCTGTGAGTTCAGATGAAACAGCACTACGGAGAATACAAAGAATATAAATAACATCAGCACATATTTAGTGACTTTATGCAAAGACTGCTTTCACATTCATGGATTTACACTGGATTACATTCTCAGCAGCAAATTGCCGAGACCACTTTTCTACTGGCAGCCACTTAACCAGAGCTGGAGTTAAATGCTTTGCAAAAGGGCGCATGGCCACAATTTATGGGAATGGAAAGATGTACAGTACAAGAGTGCCTTTCTGACCTCAAATCACCTTCTGCCCTCAAGCTTTGTCCATTGCAGTAATGAAACACAGGCTTCAGCATTATGTATAGGCGTTAGCCATGCTTCTACTATGCTTATGGATACTTAATTTGAAAATAGCATGACACACCCTGCCTTTAAGATATATACTGGCGCACATGTGGATGTGAACTGGTGTTTAGAGAACAATCTGTAGTTCAGAGCAGCAGGTCTCACAGTGTCAGAGTACATACAGGTCGAAATACTGAACTTTTCATTACACACAACACGACCCATCCCTTTTTACTCTCACTTTGATTCTGTTGTGAATCCCTGAATCCATGTCTGTCAGTTTTGGCATTTGGGAGCTGGGAATAGCAACTGTAATTATGGCCACTTTCAGCACTGATTTGCCTACAGATACAAACAATGACAGATCAGCAAAAACATTTCTGTGTCAATGATAGAGAAAAAAAAAGGTATAAAAGGATGTTAATGACAAAAAAAGTAACATTATTTAAGTTCAATTCTGTAATAACAAAATGTTTGGCCACTTGGATGCGGTCATCATTCACTGTCAGCACCTCCCTGACCTGTAAAAATAAACACGGAGGAAAGTTACAAGAGTGATGGGGGTCAGTGAAAAGAGGAGGACATTTCAAATTTATTGGACATTTATTGAAAAGCATCTGTTCGGGCCAAACAGGAGGGACCATAATACACTGTAACCAAGCAGTTGTTTTGAGGGAACTGCAAGATTTGACTGTTATTGTTGTTATTCTTGTACACATGTGGCTCACATTTCAGTTAAATTTGCACATGTGGCAGTTTCAATATGCTCAAACCGGAGCAGGACACGACACTGAAAAACATGAATGTAAAGCATAAATGCAAAAAAGATGGGAGCTGAGCTGTGATGTGAAAGCAGCCATAAAGCGTCATGGCGCTGAGGTACTGTATAATCTCCTGTAGGTTTGCCACTACAAGCAACCTCTTTTATCTAAAAGTAGCTATGTAATCCATCGTTATTATAAAAGTATTGGTAATAGCATTTTAAGCTTTAAATATACAGTTTACAATTTTGTTTGTGAGTTGTACCTCTCCTTTGTCTGAATACTGCACGTCTCTACTAGTTTTTCTGCCTGTATTTGTATGTGTTTTAAACAGATGCATTGTTTTGTGTGACTGTATTTGTTTTCACATTCCAACACAGCGGTGTGCACACTGCATTTAGACACATTGCTTTATTAGCAGGCGCATCATCACGGATTATCAACCCCCTAAACACTGATTGAATATGTGCACAGACAAACAGCCAGACACGTATTGTGTAATGCAAAGACCCATTAATGTGCATTACAACATGAAATCAGTGGGTGGTGGCAGTGACATAATGAAGTCACAATTGTTACATAACTCAGTAATCCTTAATGAAGCTGTATATGTATACCCGATAACGCTGCACCATAGTTTATATATTGGACTGCTTACATGCAGGACCCCATAACTTTCACCTCCATGCTGACTTGTTTTAGCTGTTGACTCCTCAATGCAGGAAATAAGATAATTTAGTCTAGATCAAAGGCTGTTATGTACAAAGAGATGAAACACAAATGTAATATTAGGTGTATCGGATAATGAAACTGAAATAGGATCCTTCCCCTTGGGAAATTTATTACAGAAGCACCCTAACACAGGGGCAAGCCATCCAACATAATTAAAAAACAGAAAGGTGTGTGTGTTTGTGTGAGCCCAGTATAAGACTCAGACGTGTGCACACCAAAGACACGCTTACCATTAGGGTATGGAGTCTCACAGAGTGTGAGGAAATCTACTATAGGGTAGTCCATCTCCAGCACAGCGGTACTTTTCCCATACATTACTGTCAGACAAGGCCGCCGGCCCACAGTGTCATAGGACAAACCACCAGACAGGATTATGAAGGGGTCCCTGGAACACACACAATCACAAGCATAAGCATTTGACTGGCTTTCACAGTTAAAAACAAATCATGATTCTTATGGATTTATTTCTATTATGACTGCAGTTTGTACTGCACCATGGTATAGAACAGATACACTCTGAGGTGTCCTGACAAACAAAAACAACAAATGAGTTGGAGCTGAAGAAGGATGCAGAGAGGAACGGAGTTTTCTTCCTTTTGGAAAAACACCTCAGAGTGTGTTATCACTTACAAATAACAGCCTAATGGGTAAAAAACAAAAAAACTCTCTGAAATTGTTGGTTCTGTAGGATTGATGACTTGTGGGTAGCTCCTTGTCTAAGACACATGCATATTTGCAGCTCACATTGATTTCACAACAGTTTTTAACCCCTGTAAATACCCTTTTTGTTTCTTTTGCCACAAATGTGTATAATTAAGCATCTTTGTGCCAAAGCATGTGAACATTTGTGTACTGTAAGTGTATGTCAGTGTGTGTTGGAGACAAAGAGAGCAAGAAGGATCTTACCCATTTCTAGTGGTTTTGTACTCCACTTTGAGAATGGGTTTACAAGGCTCTGGCTTCTTCCCATCCTTCAGCTGTTTTCCTACAATAGAGCAAACATAAATTACTTTAGTTTGCCAGCTTGCTCCCGCTTCACCCCCTGTCTTCTTGTTCCTACTGTTATTTCATTCTTCCCACAGAAGCTGCATTTAAAATCAGCTCTGAACTCTAGCCAGACAATAAAAAAAAGCTTATTTATCAGAGAGTAGAAAGACAAATAAGTATAAGTCTGCATATTTTTCTGTCAGAATGCACAAAAGCGGCTGAATATATCAGAACTAATACTGAAGAGCCAAACTGAGCCCTAAGGCAAGTTATCCACAGTAGGTCTGTACAATGAGGAACTATTTTATAAGTACATCTAAGTAAAAGATATCTGAAAAGACAATTAATGGATGTCTTATATGCCTTACTTAAACCTGTCAAAGGAATATGCATATGTGCCCTTTAAATACTAAACTAATTATGTATGAAGCAGTGGGAGAAACAACTAATTAAAAAGCCTGTGTTGAAATCTTTTCTGCAACCCCCTACACACAAAACCAGCTTGATAAACTGGTTAGAAGTTTTTCCATTCATTTAACTTTCCCCTCTTTCTGACTCGCTTATTCTCTGTGTCCATTTGTCACTCTCACACACACACACTATTTCTTCTAGGTCCTTCGTTGTGGGATGAGTAGTGTGGTGGGACCGAAGACTGTGGATTAAAATACATCTTCAAAAGAACAGACTTGCTGCAGGAAATAAACCAGCGCCAATGTGTACAGGCGAGGACACAAAGTAAAGCAAACACAGGCAGAACATAATTGAACTGACAATAATCCAAAGACTGAAATGAGGAAACAGTGAGGAAGCCACTGTGGTAGCTTTTGAGGGATGGCTATGATGGATATAAAGTTGGCCATGTGACTGGCAGAAAATTTGTACTGTACCTTTAAGATAGCAAAGTACAGGCGGAATGAATGCCTTGTTTTAATAACCTCAGAAAATAGCTGCATCTATTTCTATAATGACACCTCACCAAGTCCTGAATGCCAGGCTGATAACCACCGATTCTGAGGAGTCTCTTCAGTTTCCATAAACAACCAGTTTACCTCAGAATAAGGTTTTGCCGTCCAAATGTACTAATATGTGTTTTCCAAGTATTGTTGTTAGGAAAAAGATCAAGTATAGGATTCTTACTTATTATTTACTTTATTAATTAATTACCTAAGCATAACTACAGTTAATTGTTAAACTGAGATTAGGGCACTGTGTCAGTTAAGATTCGATTCTCATGTTACGTAATGTCTCCTCAGTGGTCTGGGTTACAGAAATGGGAGACCATCATACACCTGGCTGTGTCCAGAATCACTCCCTGTTTACTAGTGCATTTTAATTATCCTCCACTAACTTTCTGAATTCTGAACAAGGGAGTGATTTCAAACACAGCCTCCGTGTGTGAGTGTGTGTTTGTGTGTTTTCACCTCCTTACCGTGTGGGGTGATTGTCTGTATGGGCTTTCCCTGGCCTCTGATGTTCCATATGGTCAGAGTTCCATCTGAGTGACTGCAAATGAACTGCTTGCCTTCGTGATGCCAGGCAACTGAGTGGATTGCCTAGGAAACAACAAGCAGGAAGCATAGGGTGGGGGGATTGGAGAAGGGCATCAGTTGCTCAGAAGGATGAAACATCATGTGCCACCGTCTCTCTTACGCCACAGGTTTTTCGCATTGCCACAGCCATACGGTGCATAACGTTCATATGTTGGTTAACTTCCTGTGACTCATTTAGATTATACAGTATACTCTTGAACAGATGCTTAAAGTGGGATAAAAAGACTCTGGTCCCTGAGTTCAGAGCATTTCCTGTGGCAAAAAATGATAGAAGAAGCTTTTATATTACCTGCTGAATTTTCTAAACGTGGAGAAAGATGGAAATGGATTGGTCAATTTATTCTGGGATGCCAAGAGGCAGGTTTTATTAGCACGGTTATCTAATCCATTTAAGAATTCTATTTCATAAAGACACTTATTCGCTCAAGGAAAAATGTTGTATTGCATTCAGTATTATTACAACACAGCTGAACTACTGCATTCAATTTAATCCAATATTATCCGGAGCCATGATCTCCACCATTGTCTGAAGAGTCCTGTTGCTGTTTCAAGCCTGGATCACGATGACTTATCTACTGACAAGCGATCATTAAAAACCCAAACACATCATGACCAAGGTATGCCAGTAAAGGGCAACCTCGCTTATTGATGCCCTTTTCATAGCTCATAATTAAACCCAGCAAACATTTTGACATTAGGAAAATATGATGCTGTGCACTGAATCCGTGTGAAGCTCATAACAGCTTCCAAGGCTTGTCACATGTATTTTCATCCGGGGGGCATGTTTTTACCAGAACACCTGTAGCATCAGTAATATGTCCCATCACAAGACTAGTGTTTTATTCTCCTATGTGATTGCCAGTATTTGAGCCTTTTTTGAAAAGTCTCTCTTCCTAAACAGTTGGCCATGTGTGAATGTGGAACCGGTTTTCCTTGTCCCCTTGTCTCCCAAATCCGGCTCCTTGTCTCCCACTGCTCATCTGAAATGAATAGCTACCTCACTGTGAATGTTGATGTGAGCGCACAGTCAAGTCGATCTCTTTCAATCACAGCTGCTGTTTATTTAGGTGTATATCAATTTGGCCTTCAATGTGTCATCAATCTTAAATGGTGCTGCATGTCAAGCTCAGTGAATGTAGAGTTTTTAGAAAATGGCTAAATTGGACCGCATGGGGAACCAGTGTCAGCTTATACTCATGCAGCTCCAGCTATTCACTTACCACAACATCGCTAATTTGATTTCCCTTAGCAAACTGTATCATGTTTATATGTTCTGGCCAAATCCTAAATTCATAAAGTTGAAACCAATAAGGTGACACTGTGGAAAAGCTGCTTGTTTAAACCCTGTAAGAGGTTCCTCAAGTACTGTACATGTTTTTGAATGCACAATCCTAAGAAATTTCAAGTCTCATTATCGTGGTTTTCTCAATGGGATTTCCTCCAGTTCACTGTGAGCTCGATGACACAGAGTTATGGTTATGTGACATCATGCTGCACAAACACACAGACTCAAATTATCTCATTACACAGTTAATGACCCATTCCCTCTCACGCCCTCAAAAACACCCAAGTAAACATGACTAGAGTTCTATGACCTATAATCCTTTTTTCAAGTGTTCTTTGGTTAGTAATGGCCTAAATGTCTTATTTAAGGCACTGCCACATGCATAACCCTGTAGGCAAAGTGAAAGGGGTGGTGGGATGAGGCAGCCCAGAAGAAGAGGTAGTTTGTCAATTATTTGTTGCCAGAAGTGATATACCGGCGTGCAGTTCCAGCTGGCTTGGATGCATTTCCCACAGGTGTCCTGAATGCAGTGTGAATAAATGTCTGATTCTGTAAAATCTTTAGCACCCAACATTCTGGAACTGAAGCGAATTATCCCAGACTGTGTAAGCTGTATTTATGAGTGTATTCTTCTGGATATGGATCAGAGTACCAGTGTACATTGGTCTCTTTCCTAAGTTATTTATATATAAATGATAGAAATTACTGTATACTAAAGGTTAAATATGAATGACTTTGGAAACCAGTACACAAAGGCCCATAATGTCTTTCTTTTCATTGACTGCAGCCTAGAGACGCCTTGACATGGGAAGACCGAGGTCTAGAGATCTATCAGTGCGCTGTGACAGTCCCTATAGGGAACAGTACACTGTGCTAAATTGCCAAATACATGAAATAATTGAAACACATGGCACTCATCATATTCAACAATACCAATTAAAAAGACTAATTTCATGATTTATTACAGTAGGTCAGTTTTCACGGATAGGTCTTTGGGGGATAAACAAATGAATTCAACACTTATTAGAGAGCAAGTGTGTCCCTACACATACTGTAGACAAACAAACACATACAAAGCAAAGAAGAAAACAAACAAGAACTGAAAAACAGACATACACAACCGTGAATATCAAAACCCTAATTGAAATCCCCTATGCCAGCACTGTATCACACTAGGACACAAAGACTGCTTAGCCCTGAGGTACCACCCGCGCACACACACACACACACACGTGGGTCATTTGGGACAAATATGTCAAAATGTATTTCCAGAGAGGAATCCTTTTCTTGTTGTTGAATGTAAAATCCATTTTGATTCTCTTTTTGTACATCAGTGCTGAAAGGAACAATGAGATTCAATTTACCAGTTAAGATTTTTTTTACTATATTAAAAAAAAGATGAGTGTTAGCATGCTAGTGTCAGCATTTAGCTTGATCACTCAAAACAACTTTGAGATCTGTGGCTTGCTCCTGGGCAAACACTTTAACCCACAGTTTTTGTGTTTTGGTACAGGTTTTGACACACCATGTGGCAGATTGCATTTGTGCAGTCTTATATGTGTGCACAAACACCCCAGAGGTAACCAAAAGTGTCTGCAACTGAGTCACTGGGCTTTTGGGCACAAATTGCTGGTTCCTATAACCATGACATGACACAGAGAAAAAGAGATTAAAAGACAACAAGATAGAAGAAAAGGAAGGCAAATAGAAAAAACAACTTTTTTTCCAGTTCTTGTGTTTGTTTTCATCTTTGCTTTGTATGTGTTTGTTTGTCTACAGTGTGTGTAGGGACACACTTGCTCTCTAATAAAAATAAACTGTAGAAAATACAAAATGATGGAAGATGATCGATGGAAAGTAGAATAAATTACTGAATTTGGATAATGGGCCTTTGAAGGAATGACCTATACACACAAAAAAATCTTCCATGCATTAATTGAATGAGCAACAGGAGACATGGAGGGGAAGGAGGGAAGTAGACATTGCAATCTGGCTGTGATACCAGTATCAGCCATTCATCAGAGCAGAGTAGAGCAGGGTCTAGGTGACGGATGTTCTCTGGCTAGCACTCACTAGAAACCCATATAGCTGATCCACAGCTAATAACAGACAATCCACCGAAAGACACAGAGTGGAAGTGATGCTCATTGAGAGTTTGCAAAAGCAAAGGTTTTGTTGCAGCTGCTGTGTCTGAACTGCTGGAATATTTGCTGTTGTCTGGGAGCCAGGTTAAGTTCCATCATAGGCTGACACTTCTGCAGTTTGACATGGTCTGTAACAAACAAAAGCTGCCTTAATTCTGACACATTTGTCAAAACAACTTCTTTACACTCTTTATGTGTTCCCTACTTGCTTATGTTGTGTGAGAATGTTTGCAAGAATCAGTAAAAATGTGCCAGGAAACAGAAGCCAGCATTACTCACAAAGACCATTTATCTCCATCCTTTGAAAACCAAGACCACAGTCTGTCTTTTGCTTTTTTAAACATCCACAAATTTCCATCAAAACCAAAATATGCTTTAAGACATACTTATTCCAAAGTCTGAACCCATCACTACACGGTCTGCTGAGCTACACTGCTGTTGAAAAGAAGAGGAAAAGCTTACATGTTCATTTCAGTTGACAACTTTGATTCTTGGCAGAAAGCTTCCAGGCAAATGGAGTTTGAATGAAAGCACACAGCATGAAAAACAGAGCTTGCAATAGAGTGGATAGTTGTAAGAAGGTATTTTACACTACAGTATTGTTTGGAGAGATGGAGTTTGCACCCATTTATGATATCACTGAATGATGGCAAACAATTTGGGCTGCACCAGCTAATCCATGCAATACAATTTGCTTATAAATAATGACACGTCTATTTTTAATGGCAGTAGAGGTAAGTAAAGCAAAATAGACATATCTGCATGTCCAATTAGACCCACGTTTCCATAGCAACCATCTTGATGTTGGACATTCATGTAGTTCAGGCTTCACTGTCTCCATCATCAATCCTAATAAAGACACTAGAGCCCAGCAGGCACAGTAGCTCTTTCAAGTATCCATCACATATCTCACTATATATTGTATACGGAGCAAAAATAGAAGTTCTTGCACACTATTAAGTCTTAATGTTGAGTGCAAAAAACCAAACCTGTGAGATATCCGGCACATTGTCAGTTGTACTCACCTTGTTAAACTTACTATGTTTGGTCCAGTATTAGGTAAAATTAATTTGTCAAACAGTGTCTGACAAACCAAACATACAGTATAAGCATCACCTGAGAAGAGTCCACTAATAAACAGGAGCCGGAAATGCATTACTGATTCATTATTGCATGTTGTTAATTGCAGCTAAAAAGCCCTTTCACTTGTAAAAAGATGTAGTGCTTATATTTAAAAATAATTTGGGATAAATCAAGGAGGAACACAACATCAAACTCTTGAAAAATTCAAGAGCAGCATATAAAGTTAATCATTATAATCTTATGTAATGAATGTCTACTAACAAAACACCATATAATATATATAAAATTACTTATTAAAGGGCATTAACCAAGATTTTACACATTGTCTAAGACAAAAAGTGAAAATGGGGCAGGATGTGGTGTCTCTCAGCTATACTAGCCACCTTTTTGGCAGTCTGCTACCTACAGCGCTTCTGTTTTTAAAGCTGTATCTCCACCCTGTTTTGATGGTCGGTCTGGACTGACTGTATATACAATGACACTCCTAGAAGTGAAGCCACTGTGAATTCTCCTGGTGGCAGGCCATAAATCCCACCTCCTCCATATTAGTGGATTGGACAGGAGCCAAACAAAAAATCTCAGAGAACAAATCACATAAATTTTTCCCAGAGGTGATTTCTGTCATTTTGGTAAATAGTATCATGCTGATTTGTGTACATGCGGTCATTTTTCTGCTACGTTTGTTTTTAATAAGTTATTTGAGGACATAAAAAGGGGTGTATTTCAGTTAATTTGACAGCTTTGATCTCGTCTGCTAATAGTCCAAAACATGGGCTGCCAGACCGAAGAGGTCATAATCTTTTGGAGAGAGGGGGACAAAGAAAGAGCAAAAACCAGGGCTAAGATCAATTTGGCTTTTTTGTGATGAAAAGTGTTAAAAGCAGCCAAAGGACTCAGATTTGATTCAGATATGGCGGCCTTTCTTCTGGATGTGTTAGCATCTCAAGGTCATGTGTTTGTTTTGGTAATATTAGTGACTTAGCATGGTCATAATTTTACCCTTGTGTTTCATTGATATGCTTTTAATTTGAGAGCATTTTGAGCTTTGTGTAATGTCAGTGCTTTGTTAGCCCCATTCAGGACTGTCAACCTCGTCACCTGACTGTGCTGCTGCAATGATGCCTGGAGCTGTGCCTCATTAGTCAGCTAACGGTAGCTTCAGACTGGTGATTACGTTCGTTGTTACTAGGAAACAGTCTGTTTTGAGGCTCACCAGACCCTGTAGTGGCTGAAAAATATTTGTTAATGAACCTTTAAATGAATAGGATAATATACTGATATCAAGATCATACTATTTTTGTCAGTACCCCCCACCATTACCCTTACAAAGCTCTGGTGTGTTCATTTCCCCCAGCACTCACTCTGTAGTCCATTTAATTAGTGTTGGCTACACCACTGTTCACAACAGTACCATCAGAAAATACATGTAGCAATCATAACCACATTTCACTACTGACGCAGCAGAGCGGAATACAGGGGTTGTATCTAATGCCCTTGAGAGTTGGTCCGAGTCTAAATTAAACTTAAAATATCTGGCTCTGAAAACCATTTGAATATATTAGCCAAGGAAATAACCCCAAGACATTCTAAAAGAGATAACAGAACAGCCGTGTGTTGTAGACCATTTCGCTTCATCAGTGTACTTCTCACTCAGTGAAATTCCCACTCACTCAACCCCCAGTCTCTGGAGAGGTGTAACTGTAGGGGTTTAAAGAGCTCCCTTAGGAGATTCAATACTAGAGATTGTAATGCCCTGCTGAGGCAGAGAAAGAGAAAGAAAGAGAGAAAGAGAGAGAGAGTGAGAGAGAGAGAGAGATCTTCCGAACATACAAAACCCACTCTTGTTTTTGTGAGTATGCAGTCTTCTGCGAGTCTTGATATCTCAGTGTGCACGAGGTGAGCACCAGCACAAGCGTTACGATAATCTCATTATCTTAAAGAGGGTGTTTGGCTCTAAGTACTATGGACACCACTGTGTATTTTACATGCTGACTATGTGTATGTGCTTGAGTCTGCCCACAGCCATTCAGTTGGCTTAAATCTCAATGAGAAGTTTATGAATGAGATATTCATAGCTGTATTCAGTTCCCACTAAGGTTTTAGGCTCAGACAGAACAAAAACACATACATTTGCTGTATTTGAGCACAAGATTTCTGAATTTCCAATTATAAATCCACCAAGAAGCCCCATTCTGTCACACATTTGATCACATTTATAAGCGATCAAGACATAATCAAAATAAGCAACTATGTGGAAAAAAAGATGGAGAGTACCGTCAGTTAACAGATAATACACAGAGTGGGTAGTGATATCACTGATGTTAACTGATGTAAGGTAATGCACAATATTATGAGAAGTACAGATTTCATCTGTTTACCACAGTCTAGCTAAATTATCAAGACACAGTCTTGACAATTGGCAGGGCCAAAGGGAATCTGGGCAGCTCACAAACTGTCTCTATTTTATTGTTTTTGTCTTGTTTTATTTATAGACACACAATATTGCCTCTGGTGAAGCCCATAAAGTCACAGGACCCCCTGCTTTAAAAACGTGGACCTTTTACAAAATGAAGTTGTCCTTTTTACAGTTGTAATATTCATAGTGCCTCCATTTAAAAATCACTGTGCAACCTTGCAACTTCACTCTAGAGACACAAACATACGGCACACTACTGTATATATTATACAATTGTTAAAATTTGCATTTCACACATTGTTCTAGTTTGAACTGTAAAGGACAACACTCATGTGAAAGACATTTGTTTTAGTTAGACTGAAGCACAAGCAAAATACAAAGGCAAATTGACAACTATGTAAAAATGATTCATTTCTACTCTATCATGCAACAGGAAGTAGAAAATCTATTTCTTCCCAGTCAGTACTCTCTTTTAGTACATCAACATCTTTAAAACACAGATGAGAGAAGACACTCACTCTGAGAGAGGTGTGTGTATATATAGTATGTGTCACAAGCCTTGTCAGCTGTAGTAAACCATCTCACATTTTAGGTTTTCCTAAACTCTCAAATGCGCATACACAACTGTATACACTTCAGCTCATGAATAAATGATTTAATTCCCAGTTTCTGTATGAAAACATACTAAATCAGAAGAGAGAAAAATGACCAAAATTAGTTAGAGATGAAAGGAAATAGGGGAGATTTGCCTACCTCATCGTAAGTGTAGCGATAGTCGGCCTTCTTTGATTTCAGATCCCACAGGACGACAATCCCAGACTCAAACCCAATTATAAGCTGGAGAGGAAGAGTGACAGGCAGTCAATGTGATAGGTAGGAGAGATGATTGAGAGAAGACAAAACAGACCATATGATGGGTGGAACAAGAAGCAATACATTTGACATTCATTCACAGCACGAAAGGAAGTCCGGTGTAAGCAGACGACTCAGGGTGAAACCTGCCCAAGGTTCCTCAGAATGACAAATCTAAATTTGCAAAAATTTATTCTTGTGTGGGTGGCAATATGTTATTGTTTACCTTTCCCTCATCCATGGGGTTGTCACTTATATGGACAACGGGTCCAGGGTGAGCCTTGGAGGACCTTACAAGAAAGACAGAGAAAGACAAAAGGAAAGACAAATAAAGTGTTTTTCTTTAAATCACCAAGGCATCAAAACAAGGCTATAGATGTACAGCATAGTTCCCTCATGCCACATAATGATAGCTGCAGAGAGATGAGGTGGGCAGCAAGTGTCTTTGAACCTTAGCAAGAGGTCTGCTACAGAGCTGCCAATCCTTCCAAGGCTCTAAACAGCTTTTCAAAGACATAAGCTCACTAAAGGTTGTGATGGATGGCTCTGTCAGGTCGGCCAGTCCCCAGTGGTTATGTGTATATATGTGCATGTGTCAGTGTGTGTCCATTTGCATGTCAACAAAGAAGGCAGCACAAAATGCTTGGCTGACCCTCCCTCTCCCTCTCCTGATTGTACTTTACACTCCAGGCAGCCTTATGTCAAATCTCCTCTCTCTGTGAGACATGGCACCAAAGTTTACCTAAACTGCTCTGCCTTAAAGATACAATGTGGGCTGCCAAGGAAGGTCACAGCTGAGAAAAAATGACTGTTCAAGCCTGAAGTATAAACCCAAGTACCATGGAGCAAGGGATGCCTGACAAGGAGAGGAGGAGGAAGGAGCTGCAGTGGAATGTAAATTGCAAAAGAGACAAGGCAAAGTCCTTGTTTTGGTCCATGTCTTAGTAGTGCAGTGTTTTTCTTCCTAGAGTCTGACAGTGAGGGACAGGATATGCTGATAATAATATGAAACTATAAAAAGATGTTTATAGTTCAATTTGAAAAAACATTTTGGATGGAGATCATATAGCAAGGAATCAGTATAGGCAAAGGGCAAAAAAGGGAAGCATCTACACTAGTGTGTGTGTGTGTGTGTGTGTGTGTGTGTGTTAGAAAGTAGCAGTTAGTGGGCAGGCAGGCAGTCAGTCACTTGTCTCTATATTTAGCCCGTTAGCGCGAGAGCCTTATTACCTAGCTCTGTTGATTTATCTAATCCCCCTTCACTGCCAGTGTCTCAGCTAACTGCCATCCACAGCAGCACGCACACGTACACACACACACACACACACACACACACACACACACACACACACACACACTGGCATGACAGCACAATTAAAACACATCTTAACACCTAGCCCATTTGTAAACCATACACACATAGCCAACAATTACCCCCTTGCTGAATTACAAAATGCAATTTGGACACATCAAAGCTTTGCTCTGTTGTCCTGTGTGGTTTATTTTCTCTTGTTTCAGGATTTTATGTGCAGTGTTCTCTGTGCTCCCCTGTGAGATTTTGGAGGAAAAAAAAACCCTGTTTTGCCAAAAACCTGTTGTTTTACTTTAAATGAATCTCATATGAACATATTCACAAAGTCCATAAGAACACAGACAGGTTCGGAGATACAGGAATCACCATGGCAACAGAGGCAGGATGAGCAGAGTGTAGACAAGCTTCCAAAAATCATCCATACTCTGCCACAAATGCACAAACCCACCCACACAAATGCACGAACACAAACAACGCCTGTTTAACTACTTCCACGCGCTCCCAAAACCACACATTTCTGCTTGTGTACTGCTAATGACTCTGCATTTTGCATACGGAGTAAAAAAGGGCTCCAGGGACAGGGACGTTTGGGTATTTGGTGTCTATACAGTATGTGTTTGTGTGTTTCTGATATTGTTTGCAAGATTATCCGGCAAGATATTTGACTGTGCATGCATACTACTGTATTTGTTTAAATGCATGCTTGTTGTTCTCACTGTATTTGCAGTCTCATTCTTGTCTTTGACCTACTGATTCAAGGTCTTTTCTGTCACACACACACACACACACACACACACACACACACATATGCCTGCTGCAGTTAAACTAAATGCCCCGTGGCAAATATAACAACCAATTGGTAAATCATAAAATCTTGAAAAGCTTCACCCATCAGCGCCTTCAGTCAAAACAGTCATCTCTTATAAACCTTTATTGTACCAAATGTTTATCAAATTTTACCCTCACCCTTACTACATTAAAGAAAAACAACCAATGCTATATGTATGTGTTGTAAGTGCACAAACACAAAGACACAGACACACACCATAAAGCAATTGTTTCTGGGTGTGCGGATGACACATTGGAAATGTCGAAGCAATAGGAAGGGTAACACCTCATTGAATTTGAAAACATCTTGTCAGTGCAGGCACAACCATGTGTCCTATTACACTGATACACACATATATCACCACAAAAATGTACGAGTTCAGATTATTATGCATATATGAATAAAAGAACAGGTATCATTTCGACATTGTTATTCAATGTTATACATGTACACTGACCGGCAGCACTGTAGGCAGTGGAGTTTGCATGTTCTCCCTGTGCCGGGTACTTCAGTTTTCTGATTGGTGATTCTAACTTGCGGGTGCGTGAGGTTATCTGTCTTTAAGTGTCAGCGCTATGACAGACTGTCGAACTGTCCAGGGTGTACCCCACCTCATGCCCAATGTCAGCTGGGATTGGCTTAAGCCCCCTGTGACCCTCTCCAGGATAAGTAGCATAGATAATGGATGGATGGATGGATGGATATACATTGACACACACCCAGTGAAGCCCTGAACAGCATGTGTCACCATGGGTGACGCTCTCTGAGGTAGGAGAGGCGCAGTCACTGTGACTTCCTGGTTAAAAATCTTACTAAAAGACATTTGAGACATATGCTTATTCACTGATTCACTAAAACAATTAGGAAATATTTACTAAAACTAGTGTTTGCTTAGTGATTTACTTATATAAACAGTACCTTTATACTGTAGGCTTGATTTTTCATTGAACTAAATGAAAGAGTGCACAAACAGTGTACCCACTCTTGTTCCAGGTCATTCTGGCTCTCTCTAGCCAGTAACCATCTAGTTGAATGAAATCGGACACAAACAGCATAAACATTCTTGCATATACAATACAGCTGCACATAATTATGCATCATGGGCACAAACACCGACTTCATGTGGCCTTTCAATGTCCCTACTGCCTATGGCACTGACTGAACTACAGCATATTACTATGCAGTTGGTTATGTACTGTAGGATATGTGTTTGTCTTTTCAGGTCAGCAGCTTGCAAACAGAGGTGAGTCATACCGACACCCCGAATACCGAACCAAGCCAGGTTTGGAGCCACTGGCTCAGCTACTGCAGCTTGTCTCCAAATAGCAGGGCCCAAGGGAAGATAAACCCAGTACTCACCACATCCCAGCTTCACTACAGCAGTCACAATCAAACAGCAGTGTTAGTGAACCACAGGAGTGTCCCACTAATGATAATGACCTCTGAAGTTTAGGTCTGCAAGTCCAATAGCTGTGTCAGAAAATTATGAAAAATTCACATCACAGTTTCCTATAGTCCAAGGTGGCGTCTTCAATTTGCTTGTGTTGTCCAAATAACAGCTCCAATTCTAAAGATAATCCATTTATAGAAAACATATCATCAAATTATCACATTTGAGATACTGTAACAAGCAAACATTTGACATTTTTGGTTAATAAATGACTTAATCAATTGTCAACTTTTTTGTTAGTAATTTTCTGTCACTGAACTAATCATTACAGCTCTAATTACAGTTAATTTAGATAAAGTACTGCTTTCACCTAATGATAGCATCAGATGAGAACAATGGGAGAGGTACAAAAGCTGTATCTGGGTGGCAACTCTCCAGACTCCACAGTGGGTAGAGAGACACAAGGAGCGAGAGAGAGAGAGAGAGAACGAGAAAGAGAAATAACCTCATTCCTCTGAGTTGCATCAAAGCAAACCACCAAGACTCATACACTCAAACAGATATGTACACTGAGAGCATCTGTAGCAAACCTGAGGATTGATTCCTGGCACTGCTGCCATCTCCATAACTTAACAGCCCACAAAATGGCAGCTGAAGTGATTGAAGCCTCAACCAAATGATATGGAAACCTCATTTCCTCAAACTTATTGTGCAGAGCTACAGTACAGTTGTGATGGAAAAACAATATGGCAAAGAAGGTGTGGTGGTTTAACAAAGCTGCAAGGGGTGCCACAAACTCCCATGCTTTGGAAAAGAATGAGCTTCTGTAATGAATAATTCGCTTGATTCCATAATTGCACTTTTGCAGGATCAAAACAATGATTTTACTCAAGATTCAAGCAAAATGGATTTTATTGTTTCTGTAGGAGATTTAAAAATGTGCATTTAAGTCAGATTTTAAACAAATATTTTCATAAAGGGATGTTTTCACATCACACTTTATTTCAGCAGGTAGAACAAGCTGTTCACAAATTGCAGGTCTGGGTGTTTAACCCCCGGCCCCTCCCATCCACATGAGCAAGGCACTTATTCACAGACACCTTGTTCACTGTGTTTTTAGCTCATTGATTGACTCCTGTTAGAGTGCATGATAAATGATGCAGTGCTGATAATGTTACCGGTTATACACTTCCAATCAGACTGTCTGCAGTTTAATAGATACAGCTGAACAATGTGAAGCATGAAGTAGCAGAAAATAAAAATATTCAAGTAAAGTACAGATACCTCAAAACTGCACTTAAATACAGTACTTGAATAAATGAATGGTTAGTTATTTTCCACCTCGGTCACATTGGAAACACAGATCTAAGACTTGACTCAGAATTGCATTTTGTGACTCGTGAACATCTTTGCCACAGGATATACTCAGAAAAAAACTGACAGATGCATCTAAGTGGAGGTGAAGAGGAGTGAAAAGTAATGTAAAGGTAAAGGAGAAAAAAAGGAGTTAAGCAAAGAAAAGTGGAAGTTTTTGCTTGCCCTTTAGTGAAGAACCCTAGAATCTGTCTTATCATCCATGTCTACTCTCTATCTCATCATTATCACCCCTTACTTCCCCCCTCTGCTCTTTCTGCTTTAATTGGAAACCTCTCCCGGCCACCTCTCAATCCTCACTTATCTGCACATCTCCCTGTTCCTCCTTGACCATCCTTTGCTCTGCCCTCTGTTACCTGCATTTATTCTTCTGTCACTACTCCATTCCTCTGCTCCATCACTTCCATCTCTGCCTGTCCTTTTCCCTTGGCAAAAGCCTTGTCTCATCCATTCCACTCCTGCGTCCTCTCTGTCATACACTTTCCCTCATCCTCCCCCCTCACTCTCCCACCACTCACTCTCACCTTTTCTTCGCTGCAGCCCTGTCGGAGAGATGAGACGTCTGTGTGTACCATACATTGATCTCGGCAGACACCTGTTCCACCCCCTCCCTCCCTCCCTCCTCTTCTTTTTCCTCTCTCCCTGTGCACAGAAGGGGATGAGGGGAATGTGTGAAGCAAAATGCTCCACTAAATAATTTAAGGCTCTACAGCAAAGAGCCAAAATGGAGCCTGTCTAGCTGAGAGATCCATTGAAACTGCAAAGAGACAGGTCACTCACTACCCAGAGTTCCATACTCTGCATGGAAATGATAGACTGACTCATGATTTTTTCCCAATCTTGTTACATCTAAACTACAACGACCTTTTATAAGGTAAAATGCTAATTACACAGCATCCCTAACCTCACTTAAGTGCTGCAAGGTGACTCAAAAGACTGAGGTCAGTGTTGCAGTGCTGATGATATAAGTTTGATTCCTACAGAGTTAAAATATTGATCTATGTATCAGTGATTGATTTTGGATGAGAACCCCATTCATATGGAACAAAAGCAGCATACTAACTTGTGCATCACTTGAGGAAGAAGGAGGGCGCAAACACAAAGAGCTTTCAGGACAAAATGTGGGAGTCGGCATCAGAGAGTGACATGTGGGCAGTAACACTCACAGTTCAATGGCTTTGTTCCACATGATGACGTAGCCTGAGAGCATAAAGGACTCCACGTTGACAATGTGGATGTTCCCTCGTTCTGTGCCGATGTACAACCATTTACTCTGGAAGGGCAGGTAGCAGAAAGTTATTCTGCAAAGAAAAGGAAACAAGAACAGCGTTAGAGGAGGAGGAAGAACGAGAAATAGAAAGAGAAGGGGTGGACAAACCAGGAAGAAAGATACAGACAGCTGAGACACAGAGGCTTCTTAAAAATCACTCAACGTACTGTAACAAGAGACAAATTATGCAAAATTCTGAGGATTATTTACCACTCCATCAGGTCGAAGCTGTTGAGATGAGAGTGGCAAAACAAAGAGATTTTTGAGTCAATCAGCTCTTTCTTTCCAAACCTACAGAATATATGAGGGCAAAGAAACCCCTAAGATTCTCTTGTTTTCATCACCACCACCCCATCTCCTCCTTACATCCATCCATCAGACTTTAATGAGAGGTTATAAACCCTTCCTTCCTTAACTGTGGCTATCTTCTCATCCTTTTTTTTATCATTTATCCTTTCATCCACCCTCTGATTCAACCTCAAATCTGTCTGAACAACCTTTCAAGGTCATCCATCTCCTCCAGTGATCCAGTTTATTCTGTCACAATGCTTTGAGCTACAAGACAAAGCCCCGAAGTTTCATCAGCTGGAAAAACTCCAGTAAGAGAGCACGAGCCGAGTTGTTTGAAAAGAGTTAAGTTGGAGTGTAATAGTGTTTTCTGTTTGTTCGGGTTAACTGGTATTTTGAACATGATGAATTAATAAAACTGGCACTGAATTCAAGACCAGGCCCTGTGTATTATTCCAGGAACGATCACCCATTTTCAGTGGCTTTTTCCAAACTACATAACATTAGTCCAAAAAATAACATTGCACTGGCAAATATTTTTTGCAGGGAAAAAGAAATGCATCTACAGTACATAAACATTGCAAATATTGACATGAGGACACATTTCAGTTGAATGCATCTGCAAAACATTCGCTGTCAAGCTATGTAACTGGTTAAGAGCAAGTCATATTACCTGGTTAAAATAAGGGAAGGTCTGCACTATGTTAAATGTTTTGTTTGTTCCCCTGACTTAATCCAAAATGCAGGACAAAACACCCAGTCCTTCAGTCTCTGGTATTAAAGACGTGTGATTTGTTTGCAGATGTACAGGACAAGAATATGCTACTTCTTGGACTAGAAAAAAATGTGAGCGTAATCTGGGCAGCAATATAACTGTATAAACATAAATGTTGCAGTGCACAGACAAACAAAAATTACATTTAATGCACAGTAAAACACCAATTGGTGTAAACATGTCCAAGAACTGATTTTGGAGTGTAGTTCGTGTGCATTTTAGTTTCATTCTCACTCTGAGTCTATCTCACACTGCTGCTTCAGGGCTATAGTGAGAGTAGCATCTGTGCTACAATAGGTGTGTGTGTGTGTGCGCACACACACACACACACACACACTTCCCCCTCTGCCTTAATGCTCTGTCCTAACACACAAACACACAGATATATATATATA
>NW_018127889.1:1920680-1946933 GCF_001952655.1 Monopterus albus | reverse complement strand
TTAAAAATAGTCAAAATAAAAAAAAAACATATTGACAGATATTTTTGGATTACAAATAGTATATAATGTTTATCTATTAAAAATGTAATCCAGGCAGCATTATGGTTCTATTTTCTCATGCTATTTACTTGTACAAGAGCATGATATTTAGAAAACAGGGTTGCAAGAGTACAGTATGAGCCAACTTACTGAAACATGGACAGCTGATCACTGAGATACACACTCGTACACACTCATTTAACCAGGCACGATGACTAAGAGCAATGGGATTTTTCATGACAACTTGTGGCATCCTCATATCCAATAGGCAGGCTGTCTAGAGGATTCAATGTCCGTTTCCATCTGCACAAACAGATGTGCCTCATCTCCATTGTTGGGGTAGCTTCTTTGAAAACAGCTTCTCTAGGGAGTAATTGAGTTTGGTTAACTAAAGTCTACTCAAAAAAAGTAGCTCATTCTTCTTCTTTCGGCTGTTCCCGTTAGGGGCCGCCACAGCGAATCATCTGTTTTCACCTAACTCTACCCTTGGCATCCTCTACTCTCACCCCAGTTAACTTCATGTCCTCTTTTAGCACATCCATATATCTCCTCTTTGGCCTTTCTCTTGACCTCTTGCCTGGCAGCTCCATCTCCAACATCCTTCTACCAATATAACCACTATCCCTCCTCTGCACATGTCCAAACCATCTCAATCTGGCCTCTCTGACCTTGTCCCCAAAACAGCCGACCTGAGCTGTCCCTCTGATGTGCTCATTCCTAATCCTGTCCATCCTGGTCACTCCTAAAGAGAACCTTAACATCCTCATCTCTGCTACCTCCATCTCTGCCTCTTGTCTTTTCCTCACTGCTACAGTCTCTAACCCATACAGCATAGCTGGTCTCACTTCTGTCTTGTACACCTTTCCTTTGATTCTTGCTGCTACTCTTCTGTCACACAACACTCCTGACACCTTTCTCCACCCACTCCAACCTGCCTGCACTCACCTCTTCACCTCTTTCCTACACTCCCCATCACACTGGACTGTTGATCCCAAATACTTAAACTCCTGCACCTTCTTGACCTCAGCCCCCTGTAACCTCACTGTTCCACTTCCCTCCCTCTCGTTCATACACATGTATTCTGTCTTAGAAAAAGTAGCTCAAACTACTTTGCAAAAAATTATCAAATTGACAATGCCCATGCAATACAAAATTCTAATAAAATATCATTACAAAAAAATAACATGCCAGCAAAAATTACCACTTAGTTGAGTTTATTACCTGAGACCTGAGCATGTCCTAAATAAAACAATCCCATCAGGGCTGGTAAACAAACCTGGATTTTGTATGATCTGACTACAACTAAATCAGTAAAGAGAAAAACATTTAACTTGCAGCTTTTTAGACAGTTTGACTGAATTGAGCGCTGGTCTAAAAATGGGCCTGTTGTCTTGCTCACGTGTTCTGTAACATCTGACTTGTACAATGTTATCAATTAAGACAGTTTTCAACCTGCACATTTTTAGACTTTATGAACAGCTTCAACACTGGGCTAAATAATGGGCCTGTCTTTTTACTTGTCAGAGCAGAATCGCTTATTTATACCACACATGAGCTGTTTGTCAAAGGTCTTCCAGCTGGCTGTTCTGTTTGGCACTGAAACAGACCGTGTTCATGAAAAGATGCTCATGTGCAGCACTGTAAAACAAAAATCATTCTTGTCCTTTGATGGCCCAAAATTGTGGTTTCAACAGCTAACTACTGTACAACCCACAAAAAAGGCAAACAATTAATTTGACCACTTGAATCACTTTGCAAACATAAATTCACTTGAATTACCAGCAAGCTACTGCAAAATGTAGTTAAACTCAAGGGTATAGTTTTGCATATGGATGGTAGGGACATACCCCTACCAATATTTGAGCAAACCCCTGCGCATTATCTTTGGAGCAAAGTCATATCAGATCATTTCGATGTGCCTGACTGGGTGACAGAAAGGGGGTAATCTAAAGCTCATCTTATGTGCAAATGTCATATTTGCTCCCAAACACAGAGGCGGCGATAGCTGTCAGTTCGTGTGCTGACAACATATTATAGTGGCTGATTGAAGTAAAGCTGGAAATATATCTACAGTGAAATGTTACTAAAATACAAACTATGCCTCCTTTGCTTCATAGTAGTGCAGACAACAATGTAGACAAGACATTTTGGTAAAATACAAACACTATGTGCATGATTGTCTGTCTTTTTTTTATCTGCCTTGTACTTTTTGTCTGTGTACATGTGCAGGTGTACATGATATAAATTTGTGTAATTAGTTATATACGTATTCTGTGTAAATGAATGCTATATTTGAATGTGCTTGATCCATGTACTGTATGTGCACACATACAAGCTAACTGATTAACTGTTCTTAGAGCCAGTACGAGAGGGCCAACAGAGCTGCAGTGTCAGGAGCATAATTATACAAATTTGTTCACAGTTTGTAATTAGTGTGTGTGTGTGCATGCAAATATGCACCCAAGTGTTTGTGCAAATGCAAGTGTACTTATGTATGTGTATCTTTGTGTTCATACTTGTCATGTACACACACGTGTCTCCTAGTGAACTCTCCAGCTTCAAGTGGTCACGACACACAAAGGCAGCTGCCAGCTTGCAGGCTCAGGGACCAATGCATTATCTCAGAAATGACAGACACCTGTAACACACAACTCTGAGACTAACTGCACTGTGGGCTAGAAATATGAGACTGTGGTTCACTGCAAATTAACTGTCAAGAGGGGAAATTGTAGAAAATCATTTGTAACACAGGCTTCACTGTGATATTCCTATCAAAGAGGATCATCACTACAAATGGAGGAATGTGAGCCTGCCTTTAATTAGAAAGTTGCCAGTTGGAAAACTTTGATCTAAACTGCATCAGTTCATCTAGTAATCCCTTTCTCTGAACAGCTTTTATAAATTGCCCTTCAGCGAAACCTTGATCACT
Organism: Monopterus albus; assembly: GCF_001952655.1. Taxonomy (NCBI): domain Eukaryota; kingdom Metazoa; phylum Chordata; class Actinopteri; order Synbranchiformes; family Synbranchidae; genus Monopterus; species Monopterus albus. The sequence continues at coordinate 1,943,965 of NW_018127889.1, read as the reverse complement.
TACTGCTGACTAGACAATAGTGCGGTACGAAATGGATATGATTTGGTTCCTATAATGAAAGTATGTCATGACTGCAGCAAAACAGACATAAGACACATAATACACCAGTGACTGCTTTAATATTATTAATGTGATGGATTCAAACTGTATATAAAGATGGATGACGTGACCAGCCTCCAGAAATGATGCCACCACAAGTTAATCTGCCCCAGCTGGCTGGTTGCAGCATGGAGATTTTCATTTTGGCATCATTTTGAAATGATAACATGGACAAAGACAATGCAAAATAAGTGATTATTAAGCAACAACAAAAAAGTTGATTAACTTTTGAATACCCTTTAGACATAAGAAAAACTGGCCTTCACTGCTGAAATAACAAAACACAAATGAAACAGATTTGGTGGCATGCAGTATCCATTTGGCAAAGGTCCAGACCTGACTGAGGAATATATTCTAATCTGAGAGGTCAAAGACCCCAATCTACCCAGATGGTCTCTTTTAAGAAGAATCTAACTTGATAACAGAGTGCATACACTCACATAAATTGTCTACAACACACCTCGAGCACTTTCACATACACACACACCCTCCCTCCCTCTTTCTCTCTCCACTTCACACACAGAGCACCAGCAAAAACCAATTCAAGTATGTGTGTTTTTATCATAATTGAAGTTAATTCACCTTCACAGTTTTTAAATATATGCGTTTCCATAGTTGGAAGGTTAAGTTGGCGGGAAAAAAAGCCAGAGAGGAATGTTCTGGAGGGATATAACACTTGATCAAAGGCCATAGAGCAACTTTAATCAGTCAAATGCCTCCGAGTAAACTCTGCTGCCCTGAACAATTTGTTCAACCATTTTAAGACTTTTAATTGATGCACTACCATGTCGACAAACTACTACAGAAATGTTTTCCTCTATTTCCAAATGTCTCAAGTGGCTTTGCAGATTATCTGTCCCATCTTGACATCTCTTGAGATGCAGTAACTCTTTTCCTTTCTGATGCTGTGTCTCAGGGTCATTGCACTGGATGGCAGAGCTTACAAAATGTCAGAGGCAGTCAAGCTCTCCTGCAAGAACACAGTCCGCTCTTAAAGCTGCTGCCGGCCTCCTGTCCGTCACATCAGCGCAGTGTCAGGTTATTGACTCTGACGTTTAACCCATTCACCACATTTCACAGTGACAGATCAGAGGCCAGTGATATGATTGGCATTGATAGCGGACACCAGCTTCCTTGAGGTGAGGTGATTCTGCATTTCACTATCTGATGTTGGAAGGAATACTTCATTTCATGGTTGTTATGCATGTTTTATCTATTACAGTACATATAATACACCAACATGGAATTTTGAAAGCATATTGCTACAGTAATGCAACTCTCACAAAGACCATAAGTGAACAGGACCCACTGACTCCTTCATAGGATGAGAATTAATCTAAAATATTAAATAAATAGTTATGCTGAAGTTATGGAGTACCTGAAAATGTAATTAGCAAAGATATAAAGCATGGTTTGTACTGTACTTAATAAACTAAAACCTATAAAACTACTGTTAAATTGTGTTTAAAAAAAAACTAACAAACTTGCATGTAGACTCCTCTGGACTTTAGCCTAATCCTTCAATAGGCTCTGTCTAATTAATGGAAACTTCTTCTCGTTTCCATAATGCCCTTTCACTGAATCTCAATCACAGAACTTTTGATTTCACACACCTTCCACTGTCTCAAAATTGGAACCTATGTTTATTTGTGTACATGTATTAATTGTTGCAGCTGTGTGTATGAATTGATTGCATGTGTTTCTGTTCTGTTTGTTTTTTTCCGGTAACAACCCGCTGGAGAAAACCTTCAGGTGTTTGGATAGGTTTACACCTGTGCCCCAGTGATGGGAAAGACTCTATAATAGACTAAGTGACCCAAATAATGAGTGTTTAGTTGCAGACCAACAGAGAGTGAGCGAGAGAGCATCACTCTCTTTGTCACCGCTTTTGCCCTGTGCACAGTTTTGCAGGTGCATAGACACATTTGCCAAATGAAATGCTGTCTGTTTGCATACAATATGACAGTCAGCGAAAACTAGCAGTTCACACAGGCAGCAAACTGTGACACTGCCCCTGCTCAGAAAGCCACAATTCATGTTGCACCAGAGCAAGTGTGAGGACCTAACTGAGGAGGGAGAGGAAAAACAGAGAGAAAGGGAGAACACAGAGTGGCAGCAAGACAGACCACACAACCTACACTATCTCATCATTTGCAGTTTTGGGTGAACCTCTTACCTCTCTCTGTTGAACTTGAGGGAGTGAAGGATGGCTGGTCTCTTCTGCCTCAGGTTCCACAAGTGGACACTGTCATCAGCCAGAGCACTCACCAGCGCTCCCTGTCACAGCAGAACAGACTGTTAATCTCATATTCAGAGATTAAAATATCTTCAAACAAAGCACAGTGTCATCCTTGAAATGAAAGCACACTGCACATATTTCGAGACTGGACCTTTAATTATGTCTTTGAATGAGACAGGCATGAGTCAGACTTCATTCCCTGGACAGTCAGTCAGATTTTAAACCAGGCAGCTTTCTCCCAGGTAACGATGATGATTCATAAGATGTATATGAGCGTATGTGTGCATGTAGGAGGCACTGAAATCATCTCCATCGTGCTGAGGGCTTGTTTCAGCTCCTGAGTCACAGTAACACGCTGACATGCACACACAAAAACATGCACACACCCGACTAAGCTTTAAATACCGCATTTCTCATAAATATGAAGTATATCAAACTCTTATTTCATTTCATCTGAATCAGAAAGTGCTGTAGGTATTCAGTACTTTCCTGTCTGTCAGTCGACACTTGGCAAAATGCTTTCAGATTTTTACTGTGGCCTGTGGCAAAATATGACACATGGTCAGAACTGCCAATTTTATCTGAGCAACTGCTTAGTGAAGGCTGGATGAGATGTGGGTTGGCTTATATCTGTGATGTCTGTGATTTTAAAGGGAAAGATGCAAACAAGCTTTTAGCAGTTGTTCAAAAGAGACTGACAGGGCGTTTAAAATGTGACACTTCAGATCTCAGTAGATGACAAATTTGACAAAGTTCTTGCTCAGACAGACTGAAAGAACTAAGACATTCTGCATGTCCATCACTTGTACTGTGCCAATTTTCAATACTTGACAGTTTTAAATACTATGGTATAGTACTCAAAAAGTATTGAGGATTGTTACCCAGCCCTACTGGTGACAGGGAAATGTTCTCTCCATGTTAAAAAATGAAAACGGTGGAGGGAAGTTAAATAAAATCATTTTTTAAATCAATAACACTACTACCCACAGTTATCTGTCTTTGTGAGACAGACACATCAGGGGATTAACTGAGCAGTGTGAGTATTTTTTTTTTTAAACTTACCTCGTTGATGAGAAACTGTAGCTGAATGACGGCTGCTCCGCTTTCGTGCTGACAGTAACACTCTACACCAGGACGACCAAACCTGAAAAGTTCTCTGTCAAGGAACATGCAGTAATTCTAAAGTAATGTATCCCCAGAGCAATAGTCTGCTTTGCTTGTTACAGGTGGCCCATTGAGTACTACATATGCATTAGTTGTCATCTTTTTTCCAAATATGGTGCCAAGAACAAGCGCCTCAGTATTTGACAGCCTTTTGTTCTTCGGTAAGCCTGATTCTAAGGTCACGACACCTGGTTACCTGCTCAGAAGGAAAATGGAGTTTCCGCCGTGACATTTTTATGGTCTACTAACAGATCTGGAACCCATTCATCAACTGCAACAAGAAAATCTTCATGTTTCACGGGGATATGGCCTTTCTGATACCCCACAGGACTGTGAGTCACTTTCCTTTCTTTAAAATACTGTAATTATGCAACACTTTATTGTGTGCCCTACAGTTATTCACTACAGGGCTTAACTCGACCAGGAAGCATTTTGTTTAAGATAATATTGCCTTAGAATAAAGGCTATTAGGAGCCAATTACCAAACAGTATCCAGGTATCCATAATGATTTGGAAATCCTGAACCATGTAGAAACACAGAAACAGTAGCATGTTAGACAGAAGAGAGCACTTGCAAGTAAAAATGAAAACTGGCAGTGCTGCAGCAAAGGAAAATATAACGGCACTGAGGGGGAGAAAATGGAAGGAGGGGGAACTTAGATATTCAAATGTATAGAAAATGAATCAGCAGAGAAGAGGTGGATATTATGTGAGCAGATGAGAAAATAACAGCAGAGAGGGAGAGAGAGTGAAAGAGGACACAGAGATTGACAACTCTGATAAAAAAAATGCAGAGGAGAGAGAAAATTGACAGAAAGGGTTGGAAGGATGGAAAAAAAGAATGAGGAAAGCAGAATGGACTAAAAGACAATAACACACTTCTGAATGGGCAAGATTACTGTCGATACCAAGTCATTCTTCCCATAACTGTCAGACCTAAGGTGGGGGGGGGTTCATATGGGGGGGACAGAGAGATGTAACATCCCAGGGATGACACTGGGGTCACAAATTCACAAGTATGAATACCTAATCAGTGCTGTAAGTCACTCTGAAAGTGTTTTATTATTATGTTAAAGTCATGAATCTTGGGACAAAAATGTAAAATTCTGCCAGGCTTATGGTCCTCAGTCCAACGAGCTTTATCAGAACGAGCCGAGTCATAAAACATCATATTTCAGAGAACACATGCCAGCTCCCCTCGAATCAGACATCAGGAGTGGGACAGTGGGAGAGTGCCACCAAGTCAGTGATTATCAGTATGTATTCCTATAGGACACCTGCTGTCTTGTAGATCCCCTAGCAGGGGGAGTATTTAGCTTCTTCTAAAATGTACTGAAAGGATGGAGTCTGCAGTTCGCTGTTGTGGTTCCACATAGTAAAAACAGCAGTTAGTGTATGTCTGTTTCACAGCAGTGACCAAACCAGATGGGATGATGATGCTTGCACAGAAAAACCCAAGCTGACTAATTAAAAATGACAATGACAACTGTTAATCACTACGATCTGATCTGAAAAACAGAAGAAAAGAAAAAGGAAAGAACTTTGGAGAATTCTTTGAAAGCTAAAAGAAACTGTGAAGAAAGTGATAATAAAAATAAAAGCTAGAGGTGCATACAGTATTTTGTGTTTTCTTTTTCCTCTATATATATATATATATGCAGGTTAATCCTCAAATTTATCAACTTTGCAATGGTTTAAAATGCCCATACATGAAGTACTTATTAAATATATAATTTCTTTGTTTATGTTGACAGAGGTCAGTGGCAATCACAACACATGCAACCTCATCAAATGCCAAAGAGAAACCTTACAGGGGAAGTTCAACGTGGAACAATGCTGATGCTGTTTGGAAGATTTCTGACATGATTGTGTCCCTCTGGCTCCCGGTCCCAGGCTTTCATTTTGAAACCACTTCCTGTTGCAGTCTCACCTCAGTTACGGACTCCTTACCCTAATCAGAAACAATTGCTTACACCTGTTTTCACCCTTTATAGGCAGCTTCCCCCTGCTAGGAAGCTGCCAGATTGTTCTTGACTCCCATTCAGACTTTCCAGCGTTATTCTTGTTACTTGTGATTCCTGATTTGACCCTGGATTGCTTTGACCACCGAGTACTGCCTTGCCCTCCTGATTCTGATTGTGTTCTGTGTATTGACTTTTGGACTTCCCTCTCTGACCTTTCGTTTTTGGATCCCTTGGCTGTGTGAGCTTGCCGGCACTTACCCTGGACTGTTATCGACTTGGATTGTGTTTCTGGACTACTGCATTGTATGCTCTTAACTGTGATCAGTAAAGAGATAGCTAGCTACTCAATCTCGTCTGCTGTTTCCATTGAGTTCAGACAATATTGGCAGCTTTACACGCCAACCCTGACAGATTTCAGAAATAGCTTCTTACTGAAATAGAGTGACAGGTCACTATTGCAATAAACATTCAAAGTTTAGAGCATCATACACTGGAAGAAATTGAAAACAAAAAAGTACTATACTTTAAAACAAAGGCAAAAAAAAGGCACATTAGCATGCACCAAATCACTGACAGCCACTGGACCCAGAACTTGGAAAATGACAATGACATCCATGTAGGTCAAAATGTGTGAGAGAGGGACAGCAAGCATGATCATGCCTAAGGGCATGATGCTCCTTAAATGAGCATTTATTATGTGTTTCTTAGTCGTTTCCAAGCTCAAAAGAAGAAAAAAAATAATAATCACCTTTATTTGGCCAAGTATGTTACACACACAAGGAATTCGTTTCTGGTACAGAACGTAGGAAGCCATCTACGGCGTCAACTCACACAATGGCTCTAACCATCGGGTAGGCAACCTGGGGATTCAGTGTCTTGCCCAAGGACACTTCGACATGTGGACTGCAGGCACCGTTATTCGAACCTCCAACCCTCCAGTTGGGAGATGACTGCTCTACCCACTGAACCACAGTCGCTCCATGATGAGAAAGAAAATTTGGCCTGTCTTATTGCGGTTTACCAGAACCTTGCATTGTGGATTGTACTAGAAGGCAATCAGCAAGAGCTGGTCAAGGAAAACATTATTAGTAGTAAGTTACTGTAATAACCACTCCCTAAATTGAGGAAAAATGAGCTAAACTTGGACAGCAAAAGTGCAGCAGTGTTATTGTTACTAGCTCTTGTCAATGAAGGCAAAACTTCCTAAAATATTTTTCTCATGTCTGAGTTTTTCTGGGGCTGTCACAATTTATAATTTATAAGACCCAGATGCAGACTAGAGGCAAGGAGGCAGGGGTGAAGAGTTTAATAATAACAATAATAATAATAATAAATGCAACACAGAAATACTAGCAGTTGAGTTAAGTTGCTGAGATGGCAGGCACGCAACAGGGCCACTGGTAAGTGACAGGAATAAGCAGAGAGGGGAAACAACAGGACAGATAAGTGGTTGCAGGGCCTACAAACAAGCCAGTGTGGGAAGCAGGCTTCATCATGGCTAAAACAAATTGTCTTCAAATACGCAGGCTCAGCAAACAGTTCAGACAAGGGGCAGAAGAAAAACAGATGCAGGGAGAAACTCAAGTCCACAAGGCAAGCAGAAAACTTGAGACAGAAACAGTATCTGACCAGAAATCAGGAGGGAACAAACAAGCACAAACAAGGATGAATCCAGGGTCAGAGTCCAAGAAAGAAACAAGTCAACAACAGTCACAAAGAGGATGATCGCTTGAGAATCACAACAGACAGTCCTTCAACAACAGCCTGCCAGGGGATGAATGCTGGCTGCTGGCTTTAAAGCTGTCCAAGTGATTACGCAGACAAGAAGAAGGAATGTGTGAGTGGAACTGAGAAGAATGCTGGCTGCTGGCTTTAAAGCTGTGATTACGCAGACAAGAAGAAGAAATGTGTGAGTGGAACTGAGAGGAACAGGTAGTAAGAGCAGTGGCCTGTACCACAAGGCGAGATTAGTGGTTCAACAACTTTGCACTTACTGTAGCTCCGATTTTCTGGTACCGCAAAGATGGTTCAGTTTTAATAGGGCTAGATCACCATGGTAACCTATGCTGCACAGCTAACCAGCTCTGGAACAAGCTAACTTCAGAGAATCAGGTCATCAACAGCCTGATCACTGACCCATCAGATCATTGGGAACACAGTGATTATTCCTACAGGGTCCTGACAGTGACAATGTTATAAAAAATAAAGAGGATCAGATATTTTTATAAACTAGTCAAATCCTTTCACTGTTACTGGCTTTCCATTGGCCAGTTTCTAGCACACTAAGGGAGTCCACGGCCTACATGATGATCAACGCTGATCACATGAAGTGGAGATAAGACAAAGAGAGAGATCGTGACAGAGGCACTATAAGATCTCAACTCACAAAATCCATCTGTTTTTCTAATAACTCTGCTGATTTGCAACAGATCATTTAGAGTACATTCAGTACACAGTTTTTCATCTTTGCACAGAAAGTCGTTGAGCATCCTTCTTTATGTGTAACCTTGATTAACTGTGGACAATTTTTGGCAAAAATGTTCTCACAAACACAGATAGGAAGGCTTATCTCTGCAGTGGACTAATTTGAGTCAGGCTGACTATTGAAGTTAATTTACAGAAATGATATTAATCATCTGAATTTATAGATGTTTGTAAATGATAAGCTCAGAAGTGTTAAGGGCCGCTCCACACAATACCTATTTAAATGCCCTTTCTGTTGATTTCAGTAGCTGCTGATAATTCAATCTTTATCCATTGCATGAAAGCTTCTACATTTGTTTTTGTAAACCTCTGGCACTAGGTTGATGATTGCTACTGTTGTGACAAAATGTGTTTCCTAAAAAATTTCCTCTGGCAATGAGTCTTTGCCTCAATTTCACGCCATTGTGAGAAATAACATAATTTCAATTTCTGTGAGTTGTTTTTTATATTATTGTCCTTTGACATGGTAAAGGAGCATTTACAACCTACAGTATTTAAAGGTATTAAATAAATAAAAACACTAGACTAGTTCCTATGATCATGACCATACATTTCATGAGCATTGTACCAAATGGAAGGTGCAGTAGCCTAAGGTAAGATAAGATAATGGGATAACAGGAATAACTTGAATTTCTGCTTCATGCCTTCATGCCTCCTCCAACCAGTCAAATTCACAAGAATGGACAGACGTGAGGTCACTGACCTTGACCTTTGACCACCAAAATCTAAACAGTTCATCCTTGAGTTCAAGTGGACATACTGCATGTGCCTAATTTTAAGAAACTCCCTTAAGGTGTTCCTGAGATATTGCATTCACAAGAATGGGCCAAAAACATATAGTCTCCAGCCACGGCTGTTGCCAGGCACGGAGGTATAAGTGACACATGATATAAAAATAGCCAACATCATTGTCTTCTTAGCACTACAAATGCCAGCTAAATCAATTTAACCCTAAAAAACGGTGTACATGGTCTTTCCTGAATCCTAAGCTGACACTCATTAAGATTTCTGTCATATTTTTTTCCAGTATCTTAACAAACATAACCCAAAGTTATTTTGATGTACCTCCGTTTGATCCACATGGGACCAGCTCACTTGGATTTGTGTCACAGCTGCTAACAAGTGTATTCCTCATTCCACTTTAACCGAAGTCTCTGTCTTGGTTTGCAACCCTCTTAGCACATTGTACCAATGTAAATGTAAACAGACTGACCACGGGCAGCAATGGGAATGAGACAAGTACATTAGATATGTCTACATAAATAGATAGCTAGACAGACTGATAGGTATATAGGTATACAGATACTTTATTGATCCTGAGGGAAATTAAGTAGAGAAGAAGAGAGAAGATGACGAAGAGAGAAAGCAAAAAGTGGGTCAGCTTCATGTCTTGTCAAGTCCAGTGAAATTTTCCCAAGCTATTCTGGAAGTCAAAGTCAACTGATAATTCACTTTTATACTGCTCATCTTAGATTTAATTTTAATAAAGCCCCAGGCAACTTCTCTGACAAAGTAACGGTGAGTCACTGGGCATCTGGCAAAGCCAAGTTGTCATTGAGAGACTTGGCTGGGTACAATGGGAAGCAGACCACAGGATTTAGAAAACCATGCTATCCAAAAATAGAGCTGATCTTGTTAAGATTAATTGAATAGGGATGAGCCTGTGTTTCACATGAGAAGAGTTACCTTGCTGCTTGTCTGTCATGCCTTTGTATATTTGTATGTCTGTGAGTGGAATAAATAGAAAAATGAAGGAGAGGATGCAGCTTTAGACAAGAACAGAAAGCTCCAGATGGGTGAAAACAAGACAGACATCTTTTATCATGAGCCAGAGCAATGAAACAAAAGAGATATCACAGAGGAAGAGTCACAGAAAAAGAAGAAGGGAGAGAGGGGGATTAATGGGGGATAAAGAAGAGCCAGAGTAATGGAGAAGTATTGAGAGAAAGTACCAGAAAGAGCAAGCCTGGGGGCACTGAGTTGCTATGACGTTAGGCCTAAAGTGACGTCAAAGCGAGCCACTTACAGTACACATCACCCCGCCAGAAGGGAGGCGGGGCCGTGGGGCACAGACTGCTGTGCAATAGACCCAGACACAGAAATGAGGTGATGAAAACAGAAGGACTGTAGTGCTGTGAAAGATATTAAAGGCAGAAAGGGAGAGAAATAATAAGGAGGGTAGAAACAAGACAGGGAAAAATGCCTTCACAACAATAATTCAGAGAAACAGTAACAACAGCCTAAAGGAGGAGCAAACTTACAAAGACCAAGGACTTGACTCCGTGTCTTATCCACACATTACTCTGCCCCCATTTGAAGATGATATCCTACAAATCATCTACAAAATGCTACAGTACACCTCAACCTCAACCTGCCTGAGTGCTCCCCTGTCACCCATCTCCTGAACTCCCTCTGGCTGCCTGTGGCTGTTTTTGTCAGATTGAAAGGCCACTGAGGGAACTGCATTTCCATTTCTTTGTGCTATAACCCAGCTCTGCACCATGGCGGGATCATCATGTACTGTAGAGAGAAAGCAGGACTGGGCACTGAGTCCCCATAGATTCCCATGTTAAAATGCTCAACTTTTACAGCCTGGCACAAAAAATGGTTTTGATCTCTGTAGCTAATTTCTCCTCCCATGACAACGATACAATACGGGGTGCTAGATTTTTATACAACTCGCCCTTTTATATTGAGGCTACAATTACGCATTAATTAAGGGCGTGACCTTTTTGAGTGACAGGCGGGAGGGTCTTGCCATAGGTGGCTAGATGCCAGCTGTCTAGCAAGCTCCACCTCTTTGACCATTTTTGCATTAGCCGCAGCATGTGCCGTGAAGCTCGCCCTGTATGGTGACAGCCAGACTTGAGCTTCAAAGCTACTCTTCAGAAAACCAATGGGTGATGTCACAGTGGGTCTGTCCATCTTTTATATACAGTCAATGGTTAGCAACAGCAGGAACAATGACTAACATCCCACTACGGTGCAGGTGTACACTGCAACCTAAAATAGCTCTCTGGGCACAGGTATTCAGAGCTTTATAAATTTAAACTTACTAGCACCAAAGAGGCCTCGTGACTTGTCTGTGTGGATTTATTCTCCTTTCCCCTCCCTCTGCCAGAGCATTCAGGTAGTACATCAGTGACAGAGCGAGTGCGAGGAAGCCATCAGAGTCGTGCTCCCTCACAAACATCAAAGTCACACGTCACTCGTGAAACTCGCAAGCACCGATAAAGCGACAGAACACACAACAAAGACAAAATCTGGAGTTGAGCAAACTGGTGATTCATTTGTTTAACACAGTCCCTGTATAAATAATCTCCCCTGACACATTTGATTTATTATGCAGGCAAACAATTAAACTGCGATGGGGCGCGCTGAGTATTTGTCGCTGCCTCAGCTTTCACAGCTCTCTCCTCGGAAAACATTACAATGCACACACACACACACACACACACACACACACACACACACACATCTATTACAGCCCTTGTCCCTAAGATTTATCTAGATGACATTCTTGACAACAGCCATTTGCAAAGGTGCACAGTTCAATCTTGTGGTAATGCACATTTACATAAAAAACAAGGCATGTTTTGAGAGTTTGCTGGTAGACATCTGATTAGAGCGAAAAGATGATACAAAATGATGACTCCTCTGAGGGGTAATGCTATGTACAGGGCAAGATCAAAATATTAGAATCACAGATTATATTCACCTTGAATATTTTCTTGGACTAGAGTGTCAAAAAAAAAAAATTAAACAGAACTAAACTAGCCATCATTATAGCCTCCCCAGGCATAACCGGCTGTGTGGCCAGTTGTACTAGAATCACTGCTCTATTAAGAAATCCTGTCTTATGAATTAGCCTGGGCCTGAGCCAGCACAGGTGAGGCAGGCACAGTAATGATGCACAGTAAAAAATATAAGCTCCCCATGCTGTAATAATAATGTGGATTGTTGGTTCCTGGAGCATGGCCAGCTCTGCCCAGTAGTAGGGTGTTAATAACCCAGGACATTGTCTAATTTTAGCAGGACAACTCAGCACTGAGCTATTGCATGGCCAGTCCCAGGCAAGTACCTGAGAAGCAGTGAGGTCGACGGAGGTGGAAAGAACTGAATAAACGTGAGAAAAGAAGTATGGAAATTCACTGGCTGTAGGGATCGAAGGCAGGGAAGAGGAAGGGAGGGCAGGAGCACTGAAAAAGTGAGAATGAGATAGAAGGGATTGGGGGAGAGTGAAGGGGTAAACTGTGAGGGACCAAATGTTGGGTCAGCAGAACAGTTTGTGGCCAAACCCTCTTGCAAAAGCATGTATTGCATATGAGCAAAAAAAGGTTAGTCGACACAAAATCAAAAGATACAGGGCGAGGAAAAAGAGGTAGCAGAGTGAATGAACTGACTACAGAAGGAGAAAAAAAATGCATGGATCAAAAAGAGAAATACAAGAACATACAGTTTGTACCTGGACAATTTTATACACTTAATATCTTGGATAGGACAGATGTGATTTTAGCTACACTACTGGCAAAATGTTTAATGACCTTAACATGAGAGTGGCAGACAACTGTTGTGGCAGCAGTGCAAAGCCAGTTAAAGGATTATGTTCCAACAGGTGATTATGCTAAACATAACAGGGAGGCACAACAATGTCTTTGCAAGTGACAAGTGGCTACAGCTTCTGCTGAAAAAGTGACTTTAGTATTACTGAAAACTGATGGTGAATACAAGGATTATCTTATCCATTTACTGTATGTCTGGTGCATTATTTAATGCCAAACTGAGGTGTGGGTTTGGGTGATTACCATCCCCCTGGTTTTGTGTGCTTTGTTCAGTGTTATGTGTGTATGGTATCTCACACAGCAGACATAATCAGCTGGGTACATGATGTATTAAACATGAATCCTGGCCTGTGGACAAGTACAAGGATGCCCGCTCTGTCTGCTGCTGCTAACACACTTGAGCTCTGAACCCCACTTGGCCAATTACAGTCTGAACTCTGCTAAATGCAGACGTTCTCAACTCGCTCTGCACTCGACATCAAATCTGTCCTCTGTGATTTCCAACTTTGCTGTAGTTTCAAGCTCTACAACACCCGGTGACTCTTACAGCTATGAGTATGAGTCTGTGTGTGAGTAACATTCAGAATGAAGAGCAGAGAACTTGGCAACACAACCAGACACATTAGGGCTGTGCTGGAAACCAGAGCTGATATCATCTATCATGCAGCAAAGGGAAGTCAGTTGGTTCAGTCTGTTGCCTCTAGGGCCGCATGTCCTCTTGTCGGCCTCAGATTAAATCCCACCTGAAATGCTTCTCCTGCTTTCTGCCATTCTCTGCTTTCAAATATTAATCATCCATCATCTGTCATTAATAAGACGCAAGATGCCCTTGAGCCCCGTGTACTGTAGAGTTTTGACTGATGTTAAAACTCAGCTGGGAAGTTAAACAAGGTTCTGTAACTGCTATGAGCAATCAAGTATTTCCTGCGTCCAGCTTTTAGTGCATAATTTGTTGACCACTCAGGGGCAGCAGAAATAAACAGATTTCAAACATACTTATAGCAGATCTAAAGGAAAAATAAGCATTCATTTGGAGTCCTGTTTCTGGCCCCTTTACAACTGCAAGCCCAAACTTAACTCTTCTTTTAGTTTAGTTTAGTTTAGCTCTCCTACAACTGATAAATACTGCACTATGTTCACCGGCTAGTTTCATAGAGAGGCACTTTAAAGCTTCTTTGAGAAGAACCCGGTGCTGCTTTAAACAACACAGATGAAAGCAGTGAAAGTGGATCGAAACAGTCAAGTTGCAACTGTGCCATCAAATCAAAGAGCTCGAAGCTAAAATGCTTTATAAAGAACTGCAGAGGGTTGTATTTTGTATAAAAACTAGAATTATTATTTCATGTTTGTATGCCTCCGCCAACCAGTCAAATTCAAGGTTATGGGACAGAAGTGAGGTCACTGACATTGACCTTTAACAACCAAAATCTAATCAGTTGTGCCAAATTTGAAGAAATTCCCTCAAGGCATTCATGAGATTTCGCCAGCCCAAAGGAATAATAATTTAAAAATAACTTAATATCCCATTATAGAACTGTTCTTAAGAAGACTAAACAGGTTCCTTGAGCAAAGGATTAGTAATGGTACCTGGATACATTTTAAACCTCATTCAGTACTGACAATTATACTATTTATATAACTATTCAATGTATTGCACTCTGGTTTACAAAGCCTCTTTAATCACTATAACTCAAGGTGCCTCATCAATAAATCAACTATGAGAATCTTAACACTAAATTGGGAAGGTATTCATTTGAATGAAAATAAAAGGCTTCTACATTCATTTTTATATCGCCAAGGCTGTTCATCTGACTATATACTACGGTTTTATTTAACAAGCAAAACCTATGATATGCCTGTAAATGAAGCATGAACCAAGTCACCACCAGGCCTTCAAAGGGATACATGCGATTCCTCTGCACACATAGCTCCTTGCTCTATCTCGCCCCACACATCTATCCCACTGTTGTCTTTGAATTGCACATATTGAACATGCTCGCTATGAAAACAGTGTTCAGTCCATAAACACACTATCAGATAGTCCAAACAACGGAGTATCTAATGCCAGCTGGGTCACAGAGAGAGCAGTTAGAAAACTATCCTTGACATCAGATCAATTTCACCATGTAAACATATTGTGCTCATTATTGGAAATAGTGGATGGGGAACATGAGGAGACATTTAAAGGAAGGCTCCAGATTAAATGCTTGCAATACATATATATACTGTATATATGAACGTACAGATTTTCTGTCTCGCAAGGCTCTCATCAGTTACAACCAATTAGGATCAATGTCTGCCTCACACAACTGAGAGCTTTAAGGGCCAATAGAAAAAACAATAAGACGTAAGGGGGGGAGGAAGGAGAGAATACAAGTATAATGATTTCAAAGACAAAACCCAAGTGGGCATTTAAAATGACAAAAGAGGAGAATGGTTTAAGAAGAAACACGGCTTGGCTACATTCTGAGAGAACAGAGACAGAAAGAAAAGAAAAGTGAGATGTAGAGGAACAAGAAGTTTGTGACTGAGTTTCCTCCTGTTTATGAATAATGGATGTGGCGAATTGGAGCCAGAATATACATTTAGATGGCTTTACGTATCACCCTCTCAAGGTGGCAGGGAGGAAAATGTTTTATTTGAATATGAATGCCAATTTAACCTTTAACACACTGAGACTGTGTGTCTCTGTTTTAATACAAGGCAATGAAATGCATGCACACTTTTTTAAAATCAAACACTCCCATTAATCTCATTAGAACAGGTACTGTACTGTACATACGTGTGTATTTGCTTAAACAATGGGAAACTGGAGCATGATGACTGTACTATCATTTACAGAGCTGAAAACATTTCCCAAACAAAACAGCTAAAATAAAAAAAGAGCTCAAAAAGCCAAGAACAGCCACCACTTTTTACAGCCTCTGAGGTGATCTCTGCTCTGTTCACACTACTCCACTAGCTTCTTGCACCACACATACAGTAACAAAGTGAAGACCATCAAAAAAACTGCCCTCACATTTTTCATACACAAAAATCATTGTTGGTTTTAGCCTCTGAATGGAATGCTTTCCAAAAATCACCCGCCTTATCCATTAAGCTTGTTCCTGGAGCCATCCTCAACATATTCCCAGCACCATCCCAAAGCAATCAAAGAGTTGCCAAATGTGTGTGCGCTCTCTTGTTCTCTCCTCCCTCCTCTCTCTGCAAACACACATGCGCCCTCTGGCACCGATATCAAACAAATCTTTTCAAAGGTAAGACCACAGAAGATTAGCCGCTGCTGGCCTCTAAATATGCTTCAACGTGCCAACCAATGCTGCTTTCAAGGACAGGTAGCTATAAGCAGCCAGGGCAGCAGGTGCCAAAGTATCAGTCCTGGTAGTCTAATGGTTAATACCACATAACCACAAAGCCCTGTATTCACACCCATCCCTCTCCACCCACATTTACTGTCTATATCTATCAAATAAAAGCATAAATGACAAAGATCTTTTAAAAAAAATACTGTATTCCCAGTTGTGCACTTGGCTGTGTACTCATACCTCAAAAACTGGTGTATGTCAACTATTAAAAGGTCAAGCAGTGTAAGAAGTAAGGGCATCTTTCTTGAACTGGCCAGGACACAAGCTTCTATGTTACTCAAAGACAAACACAAATAGTCGGATGAAGTGTTGGTATAGTAACAGAGGTCAAATGAAAGGTAAGCTCAAGACAGACTCACCCTAAAGAGGAAAACATGCTACAGTCAGAAAAAAACATACCGGAAATATGTATGCATACTCTTAATGAAATGAAATAAAATAAAATAAACATCATCATCACACTGGCACTGTGGGGCCATGACTCAGGAGGTAGAGCAGGTTGTCTCCTAAGTGGAAAGCTGGCGGTTCGATTCCCGGCTTTTCCGGTCCATATGCGGAAGTGTCCCTGAGCAAGACACTAAACCCCAAGTAGCTCCCGATGATGCCGCCAGTTTGTGAATGTTGGGAGGATGAATGGGAAAATAGTGTGAAAGCACCTTGAGCGTGCTGCAATGCATAGAAAAGTACTATACAAGTATTAGAGCATTTACCTCTGATGCTGGCATGTATAGATGTGTTCAGACTCCCTACTGGTTTGATTTAAAAAATAATTGTCACTTCGCAAATAGCGCACTGAGGAAGGACATCTTGCCAAAAGTGTCATGCAACATATAAAATATGAATCAGAGTGCCGTCTTTGGCTCTTTGATTAATGCAAGATGAAAGGCCAAGTATCCTGAACAGGAGGTTGCCAGCAAACCAACACACACAAGAAATAGAAGCACTGCATTTTATGTCTACCCTGATCTTTGACACACACATATTGTCCATACTGACGGAAGCAGGAAGATGCCCTTCAACTTGAGGATAAAGTTTTAAGGTTGCCTGTGTTAGTAACCATCTGCTCAAGAAGTCGAATCCTTAACTGTTTCATGCCTTTGAAATGTATGCAGGTTTCAGAGAAAGTGCAAGAGAGTATACAAAATGAAATGAAAAGTAAATGAAATATATTTGTGATAAGCAAATTAAATGAAGTATGATGTAGATCAGAGAATACACCGTCTCTAGTGCAATAATCTACCTACTGTCTAATTTAAAAATGCAGAAGTGACCCCAAAAAAACCTGACAACAAATGTAAAGAGCAAATTGTAAAAAGTGTTCTGACATCATACAAATGATTTGTTATTGTTAAAGCCACAAAAAAATGGGGATTAAATGTAACATTAAAGCATGGAGCTCGATGAAGGCTTAGGGGGTCATTAGGAGTAAAAGGTTTTCTTCCTTTTGGAACATAAAGCTCAAATGATACTTTTCATATCTACATAGCTGTGGGTCTGTGTGCCCCCCATGCAGACAGGGGTATAGTATTTTGCAGAGACATCTGCATGTAATGCAACATTTAATACTGTGCCAACTATAGCCTAGTCTCTTCATATTATTTACTTCATAGTACAAATAGACTTTTGGAATTCACCCTTTGATGACCATCTACAGCAAATGTCATGAAAACAGCCTGCCTGTTTCTGAAGTACCTTGTCTAGGACCGAAGTGTTACTCAAGGAGAATTCACTTCATCAAAAAACAGTACTTTGATGACTCAAACTTCCATCTGTACTATACAAAAAGTACAGCCATGACATGCGCACAAATACCACAGTACATGTTTATTTCTGTAATGCAAGGGATTACAACACATAGGTTAAGAAAAAAAGAGACAATGGGGAACTGACAGACACTCATAATCACACACACCATATACTGTAAAGACCTTCAGGGGGAAGGGTCTAGAGTGAGTACATAGTGCAACGTAGGCAATTACATACTGTAAGTCAAGAGGATTGTCCCTGTTTGTGAGTGCATGTGTTTAAAGATGCGTCATGCAGTGTGGAGGGCACACAGGCCAGAATGTGCATTAAAGGAGTAAGAGCATGACAAAGAAAGTGTCTCCCTCACTCAGCTGCTAATCCCTTCTGTACCATGTCCATCATTATCTCCATCACCTCTCTGCCTGATCTCGCACTCTCTTCTTATTTTCCCTTATTCCATTGCTCTTCCAGGAGTTAACCCAATCATGACAGGTCAACAAACAGATGCATACGCACTGCAGTTTGTCTATATACAGATTGATTTACAGCACCCATCTGTCTCGTCCTCCCTTTCCACACATTATCAATCCCATAATCCCCTAATAGCGCAAAAGACATTTCCGTGGTAGCAGTTTTATTTCTCAATCCCTGTCCTAAATGAGAGCAGGAGGGACAAGTCAGGTCAAATGCATTTCATAAGGATTATTTAAAACTCAATAATTAAAGTGCTACACAAAGCGATCAAAGAACAAGCCAGACGATTTTTCAGTGGTGATTACTACAGCATCTCCAAAAAACGACACTTTAAACAGATTTTTGTTGCTGGATTGCACAATACAGTAAGCTTCCCAATTTTATTTCAGAGCCACTAGTGAGACTATGTTCTTATGATGCATATATTTAAAAGCATTATCATCAAATAAATGCCTGTATTTAATTTTATTAAAATGATAGGTTGAAATTACATAAAATTAAATTGGCATATGACTGAAATACACACTGAGTTGAGGCAACTGCAGTAACTGCAATTACTAGTATAGAGCTTACTGATGCATATAATTTAAGTACAATTTTCTGCTGTTTCACCACTTCTCATTGTTTGTAGAGTTGCATCATATAGTTAATATTCACTTAGAGAAGACATTCTGCTCTTGGCCTTAAATAATTAACTTCTGTTGCACCGTGCTGCAATAAAATAGGCAATGTCTAAGTCTGTGCCAGTCACATCTATAATCACATGACAGTTGATCTGCTTTTGACCCTCTAGTGACACTGCACTTCAAAATGGGAGCAGTTATACAAAAATACTGCTTTCCAGTTTGTCTAATCTATTTGACCTCTGCATTAAGAGAAACAATAAGGAACAAAAGATCCCACTATGTAGTGGCTAACGCTGTATTAGCCTGGATTCATTAAAGCTGCAATACATATTTTTGACACTGGGCATATAATGTAAACACCTGTTTACATGAATTTGTTTTCCCAAAGCATTACAATCATTTTGCAGAGATGCTGCAGCTGTGGACGCATCCTCTGGGAGTCTGAGCCCCACAGGTCTTTTTCAAAATGATTCAGGGAAAGTGTCTGAGGCCCAAAGCTGTCACATCACATTAGTGTCTAAATCACTGTTGGCAAACAAAAATGATGTATAAAGACAAATGGAAACAGACGTTCACGTACAAATGTACACATATGCTGACAGAGGTGTAGACACGCACAAACACACATACACAAAAAAAAAAAACTGCACACAGCTGCTTCTTACACTCAAGCTATCTCATCCACACGCGATGTACAAACATCATTAAACTCTTGCAAAGAACACACATGCAGGTACACACACACAAACACTAATACAGTAGGTGTACACATGCAGAACACAACCTGCTACATTGGTCTTATCCATTAAAAATGCATGGCACTGCAGCAACAGTTTCTAAAAATGAGCACAAAGGCCAGCTGCTGATCGCTACACTGAGAGCTGCCTACTGAGAGCGGAATGAAATGTAAAATTGCTCCCACAGTGTAATTTTATTAGCAGACAATAAAAAAAAAAAAAAACTCTTACTCTCTCTTATTTCTAACATACAGTACAGTCAATTACTGTACATTAAACACAGTTCTTGTTTATTGTCTGTGACTTCACCATCAGAGAAAGGGTTAATAGCAGGTGCTATCTCTTAAAACCTAATATTATGAGGTTTGCGTCAGTGCCAACGAGGGTTAATGCGCTCACTGTTGTCATTCCTCATTGTGTTATCAGCAATCATCGGCACCCTCGTCTAATGTGAAAGCAAATGTGCTGCCAAGCACAAGACAGGAAGAGAAATCAAGGCGATAGACCCCAATCGAGGCTTAATGGGGGCCTAGTGGCACAGCTAGCTGAGACCTCTCACACTGCCTGTTCATCATTCACTCCCACTGGTGTCTGGGAGATGGCAAGGGCTTCTGGCATATCAAACAAATTAGCTGCTTCATCATTGGAATGAAAGCGGTGATGCACAAGCTGCAAGGTTGTCCTTTCCTTTACAGGCTGTTTTTGTTATGCATCAAAGAAGTAAACTGCATAGAGAAAAGATGCTCTGTGGACAGTTTGGTGGAGACAGTGGGATCTGCAGTGTTCTGTGTGCTGGGTGAGAAATGGTGGGCATTTCTCACCTCCTAGAGGTCTGGCATTTCATCTTGCTCAGACAGTGGGCAAACAACCAATGTGTGGTGGCTTCTGCTTGGACAGCTGTCTGATTACAGTTGGGTCAGGAGACAGGGTCTACGTTGCCCAAGCAATCTCTGCAAACGCCACCCACACAGCACCACTGGTCTGAGTTGCAAAGCTGAATGACTGTGACCACTCTGGCTGCACTCCATATGCAGACACTCCTACAGTACACTTTATCTAATTTCTCTTCCTCCTCTTCACTTTTCTAAACTTAGGTGCAACTTCGTCAGTCTGCAGTTATTTCATTTTTCCACTCTTCCTGTTGCTCTTCCTCCTGTCTCTGATAGCTGCATGGATTCAGGCCTGGTTGCATTGCACTGAATGACAAATCAAGGTCACATATGCAGAAGTTTTAGGTGTTTGTATGTTTACAGCTTTGCACCATGTTGATGCTAATATAGAAGTCACAGTATACATCCCTCCTGCTGTGTCCACCAACTACCACTCTAAATGACGCTAAAGCAAATAGACAATATACTGTAGTGCTTTGTCTCTTGACAAACAAGTGGTGTCCCCATCTTATCATTTCCATACTGTCTCCCCTCCATAGGACTCCTGAAGTCTTGAGATTTCCATCTCAACCCTTTTCACATCACAACATAATCCACAATCTGCTTCAATCATATGAAAAAGCACAAACAGCTCCTCAGCCAATCACACACAGACACATACTGGATGAACAGACTCGTATGGACTTAAATAGAGGCCTTTTTCACACACACCGACAAGCTGAGAGGTGAGGAGGGGGTAAGGGTTGTGCACATGTCAGCCATGTGGCAGGGCATTAAAGTCTGAGTCATCACATCATGCGACAGACATGTGCATCTTCCCTGCAGGCACTCAGCATTACTGCATAATAAAGGGCAACCTACAGAGGAGCAACAGGGGGATAAATACCATCGCAGTTACCAGCAGCGCGGAGGAAGGCAAACGTCAAGATTTGCGTAATTCTTATTGACAGGCAAAGATTGCGCCAAGTGCCAGGCAGAATCACAGCCTCAGTTGGCTGAAGTTAGTCTGGTACATTGGCTTCAGTCGAGCAAAGTCCATTACAAAATGCCATCTATTTAGGCTGGCAGCATGGAGGCTTAAATCACTGAGCAGATATCTCTCTTGAGGTGAAGAAAATTTCCAACATTTGATGATGCCACAGAGCAGGCGCCGTCAGTCAAGAAAGACAAAATATATGACAGATCTCAAATGGAAGCTGTGATCAAACTGATTTCAGGTGCATTGACACCAAAAGCGATTATGTGTGGGCTCAGCTCAGTCCTCAACAGCCACTGTGGTTGGAGCTGCTTCAAGCATCATGATGTATCAGTTTATTTATTGACAGATCAAAGATGATCTCATGAAATCAAATTATATAACAACTTAATCTCATGAATCATTGTTTCCTCCACAAGTGCAGCTGGGTGAATTTAAAATTCACATAGTTTAAACCTGCTATAATTAATCGTTTGCTTCCACTGCCCACTAGTGGCCAAACTGGAAAAACACCACAAGCCTACAGTACAGTATTATCACCTTGTAAGTGAATATACCGACAAGTTAGTGAGCTTCCTTACATATCTAGTGGATAAGGAGCAATATTAGAAATTGAAGTACTGTTTGGGTCAACTTTATAAGTCCAAGATTCACCATCGTTTTATCTCTGTTTTGTTCTCCTCCAATTCCTGAAATATCCATTTTTTTAGCTGCTGGAAATAAACTATGTTCACAGACCTGTGGTTAGCATTATCTGTTGTCTATCCTATAATGCTGGACAAGCAGGGCAATGTTGGTTTTTAGAGCTTTTTGCAGTCCACATTAAATAGAGCAATGTGAGTGATCAGAACAGTGAAATTGTGGACCTGGAAACTCAAACCATGAGTATAAAGGACCACAGAGCTGAGAGGAAATTATACAAAGTCAGCTGCCAATTCCCTGGGGCTTCTGTCACTACAGGTCACTGCTGTAAAAGTACTCATGTGATCCATTATTAATCTTGTGAAGTTGTTGACCTCTAGTAGAGATATGGAGCTGATTTATAAGCAGGTCACTGCTTTTTGTATTGTTCCCAGCTTGAGGACACTCATGTGCAGGGGGGTGACCAATGATTTTACAGTATTCCACTGACAAACATACCAGGGCACCAGCAGAGAGAAGGCAGAAGAAGAAGACTGCTTGGTAGCAAACGTGGCTGCAAACCACACAATTTCAAACCTTTGAGAAAATGTAACTTTGTAAATGTTTTATGAGGAAGAACATGCTTTATGTATGTTTACAAGAAAACAACAAGCACCTAAAATATTGATCATAGTAGCTTAAAAAACAAGTCTTTCATTCATTAAAATCAGTCATGGACAATTCTACCAACAGTATAAATGTTGATTATGTTTGGAAATTTTAACAAAATTGTAAAATGGTCTCAATCCCATGTGATGACATCAAACCAAAGATCAATTCTAGGTAGTGTCATCCAGAGCCCTGGCAACACTGAGGGGTTAAAAAGTGCAGCAGGTCGCATGACTTGTGTAGCTTGAAACAGTTCCAAACAGCTGATCGACATCCATTGTTTTGTGTATGGAACATGTGGCAGTCCTAATGAACTAGTCTGGTAAAGAACTAGACCTCCTGACAACATCCACTGCCCTATTCCACTTTTGTTAATTTTTCTAATGTACAGTGGGTACGGAAAGTATTCAGACCCCCTTAAATTTTTCACTCTTTGTTATATTGCAGCCATATGCTAAAATCATTTAAGTTCATATTTTTTCCTCATTAATGTACACACAGCACCCCATATTGACAGAAAAACAGAATTTTTGACATTTTTGCAGATTTATTAAAAAAGAAAAACTGAAATATCACATGGTCATAAGTATTCAGACCCTTTGCTGTGACACTCATATATTTAACTTAGGTGCTGTCCATTTCTTCTGATCATCCCTGAGATGGTTCTAC
>NW_018127889.1:1891944-1919753 GCF_001952655.1 Monopterus albus | reverse complement strand
CTGCAAGGAGGAATGGCAGAGGATCCCCAAATGCAGGTGTGAAAAACTTGTTGCATCATTCCCAAAAAGACTCATGGCTGTATTAGCTCAAAAGGGTGCTTCTACTAAATACTGAGCAAAGGGTCTGAATACTTATGACCATGTGATATTTCAGTTTATCTTTTTTAATAAATCTGCAAAAATGTCAAATTCTGTTTTTCTGTCAATATGGGGTGCTGTGTGTACATTGAGGAAAAAAAATGAACTTAAATGATTTTAGCATATGGCTGCAATATAACAAAGAGTGAAAAATTTAAGGGGGTCTGAATACTTTCCGTACCCACTGTATATAGTGCTTGAGTAGTCTTAAAATGCTGCTGCCGAGGTCCACCTTGGTGAGAAATATTGTTGTTGGGAACATACTGTAGCCAAGAGTGAAATAAATGACTGTGCCAAATGTTATCTTAAGGTAAATGTCATAAGCACTTTGTTGGATTGGTGTACAAATATAAACACCATGGCTAACATTTACTGTGCAACAAGGAGTGCACACTGCATTAGTGCATGCAGGCACCGTCTCTGCTTGATGAAATGTATTGCAGTTAAAACAAAACAAACTGAAATAACTAGTTACAGTACATATTCTATAATATGCCTACTGTATAAGTAACTTTACCCACATGGCCTCAGTGACAGAGTAAGCTTGTTAGCTATAGCCGACAGAGATACTGATATTCTCCAGCTGGAGTTGGTTTAGTTGAGTATGTAGAAATTAGCCTTTAGCAAAGAAGGTGAAAAAGCATGAAACAGAACAGGCAGACTGAAATAGTGTAATACTGAGTTTACTGATTTACACTTTTAAGCAATACATCTATAGAAAAATGTGTGTATGTGAGAGAGAGAGAGAGAGAGGGAGAGAGACAGCCATAACACATGTTTGACTGGATGCATGCTTTGCTGAATGTTAAGGCCTTGCTGAGGCTACATAAATCTAGAACCACATGAAACACCCACATGAAACACACCTACAGTATGTATGCAGCTGAAATCATATACAGAGCCTTGACACACACCCGCACACAAAATCATATACAGAGCCTTGACACACACACACACCCCCACATCTCAGCACACACAAACACAGTGACAAGCAATTCCTCATGGCCTGGTACCCTGAGAACCTCTCTGTCTTTCATCCCTGTGTGTGTGTGTGTGTGTGTGTGTGTGTGTGTGCGCGTGCGTGCGTGCGTATGCGCGCGCGTGTGTGTGTAAAGGACCTTGCAGACAGTGACTGAGTGTCTAGATTTTAGTAAGGTCATAACCAACTCTTTACCCAGCCCGTGGGCATTAGATGCTCATGGTTTGTCAACTCAAACCAGAACAGTCTCTGTTTTCTAACACAGCTGTTCTATTACAAACGCACAAGGGTTGTCACATGGGTGCAATCTCAATGTTTTCCAAGTATACAAATGTAGCTGACAACATTTAGCAGCACAACAGTGGCTCAGTTCTAAGGTAATGGTGCAGACTGGCACACTAATGAGGTCTTTCACTAATTTGTTGCGTCATTATAATCAGTGGAGAAACAATTAGTCCATTAATCCATGGGTCCAACAGAAAATTAAGTAACAACTGTTTTTATAATTGATCCTTCATTTAAGTCATTCATTAAGACAAAGGCCAGACATTCACTGGGTCCAGATGTAAAATGTGTCTGTTATATTATATTATACAAATTATGGACTGACTGGATCAAAAATAAATAAACAAATATTAAATGAAGTCTTAACACTTTTATATTATAATCTATTTTATATGACCTACACTCCAAACACTGTCACCATTTGCACAGATATGTTGACTTTTTCTTTGTTTTTGTTTTTTTAATGCCTCTGCTAACACCATCTGTACTGTGTGTGCAAATGCAACCATCGCTCACTTTTTTATGCTTACGGTATCGATGAATAGCGTGCACATGCAAAGCTTTAACCTTTTTATGCTCGACCACTTTTGGTACACAGTATGCCAGACATCACACCATCACAATAGCACATCCTTACAGTTGCATTACATCTACCTGCACAGTGTAGCAGATCTGATTAGATATGGGCACACCTCACTGCATTAATGTGTGTAGGTTCATACTAATATCGTTATATCTTTTTTTATTTGTGCTCTGTATAATAAAAAATGCTTGCTTATGTGTGTGTATGTGTATTTTTTCATATTCTTTTTGACTTTTAATTTATTATCAGTGTTATCATTACTATTTTTAATTCATTCATTTTAATTTAATTTGACTAGATTTTTTTTCAGGGCGATAGCCGGAAGCAAGTGGATGCAAACTTTTTATTAGATAGTTTTTGTTACAAAATGTATTAATAAAAATAAACAAGTATATTGTAATATTATGTGTTAGAAAAGAGAGAAATGTTTGCCAGTTAATTATACTTAAGTTCAACTAATGAATATTAAATACACATAACCCCACATACAGTAAGTCTCCATAAGGTTGTGTGAGGCACTTGGGAAATGAAGGGCTACAGAAACAACTGATAAGGAAACAGGAAACATTAAAATGGGGAGGGAGCAGAGCCTGAGACAGAGAGGAAGATTACAGTAGCTAGACAAAAATAATGAGCTGAGGAAAATCAGAACAGGGACCAAGAACACACACAC
The DNA here is from genome assembly GCF_001952655.1 of Monopterus albus. Classification (NCBI taxonomy): domain Eukaryota; kingdom Metazoa; phylum Chordata; class Actinopteri; order Synbranchiformes; family Synbranchidae; genus Monopterus; species Monopterus albus. Next base: position 1,917,095 of record NW_018127889.1, on the reverse strand, counting down.
ACACACACACACACACACACACACACACACACACACACACACACACACACACGCATATGAAAGCGATTTTGAAAAATGCAAAAATCCTACAAAGAACTAACCAATTATATCTGTAGCAATGCTAATTATAGCATGCAGTACAAGGAGATGAAGAAAGAGGAATATTGAAAGGGAGGAATGATTCAGTTATTTCAGCAGTGTAGGCCCTGGGAGACCTGGAGGTCACATGAAAGGCAGGGTGAAAGCGAGATGACAACATCTTTGCGCTTCACAGCATTCTGTAAGCCATTCCACTTACAAGCACCACAGGGACCCTGCAAACCTGACAACATGAGTTACTCAGCCCCGTCACACTTCCACACCTCTAAAACAATGTCAAGCAAAACCACCAAGTGTCAGCTATCAACACAAATGTTATATTCAAAGCAGCGCCTGAAAATACATAGTTTCTTTTCAGCTTTTTTAGCTTATTAAATGCAGTGTGTTCTTTGAGTCAGGTCACCTTGAGAATAAACAGGAGTTATTCAATGGCAACACTTTCTTACTCAAAACTGTGTCTTACACTGTAGAACTGTGGACGGACACATGCTTACAGACCAGATGTCGCTCCTCATCAATCTCCGAGCACACACCGAGTGCGCTGAAGGTAAGTGAAGGACATCACGTTCACATTCAGCCTCAAAACTGCATTACAATTGATCTCATTCAGCTAGTTCTGTTGCTGTCAAGTGTGATTTAATACATGACAGTGACATTTCACTGAGATGCTAGATACAGCATGTATGATGATAAAGTGACATTTATATGTCTGGACAGGCAAGAGCTATCAGTACATGTCATAATCTGCTCAGGTCAAGTAGCAAACAACAAACCTTTGCTAAGCCTTCTGCCTAACACTGCATTACTTACAAACAGGACAACTTGGATCATTTATTTTAGTTTTGACAGCTGCAAAGAAACTGTCCATAATATGTTGCACTAGCATTTAAACCTCAGGTAGTTTAAGAACATCATGATAATGGAAGCTGGAGTATTACAATGAACCACAATCAGTAGCAGGCATAGTGTTACCACATGCTGTAGCATGTAAAGTAATACACACACATATAAACCAGACGCTTTGAACAATGGGAGTGCACTGTTACAGTAGAGGAGCAGCCTGACCAAGACTAATATGAGCGCTAATCAATACAGTAGGAACACGGTACTCACAAGTGACCCCGGCAAATGCTGAAAAGGCAATTGTTTGAAGTAAATCCTGTCATAAATCACACCAGGCTGACAGCAGTGTGTGCCCCTAGCTGTCACTATCTGCTAGGCCTGGGGCTGCAGTGAGTCTGTTTCCAAGAATACGACACACAGGACGGTTGTGATGGAGCTCAAATCACTATAAAATTACCGCTATCATTAGTACCACTACAGTACTACTTCTCAACAGTAAAAGGATAATTCCACTTTATTGCAACTTGGGTCTTATTTTCGCAGTAAATAAGGAGCACAGCCAAAGTTAGCAAGAAAAAAAAGAATCACTGTGTGTCTCATTTTTACACAAAATAAGCAACCAGATTTTTAATAATCTATGATTTATTATTTCATAAAACTAGGGGTTCAATTTACTTTTTACATGCATTTCAAATGTGCCACCCTTCTCTGAGTCTGTGTCCCAGCCTGCCCACCCCACCAAAAACCTTCTAGATCCTGCTAGGATCAAGACAACATTGTTACAATGAAGATGATCAGAGAGGTTGTAAACAAGCCAGCAGTTTCTCTACATGGCTACAACTGAAAGTGAGCACACCTGGAATGTTATTGATCCCTCACTGCACAAGCTAAACTATGGCAACCACTAGCCAGGTTCCACACCTCTAAAATTGTTTCAGCTGTTAGGACCAGCACCAGGTCCCCCACTAACTAAATGCTAAATCCTTTGGTTTAGAAAAGTGGACATTCTCTCCCATATAATTTTTTGATTTCCTTTTTTTTTTATATTTACAATAAAGTTACTAAAGATGCAGAACTGAACTTAGCATTAGAGTAAAGTTCATTTCTTTAAAACATACTAAAAAATTAGCTGTTCTCAAAGCCATAACCTGTCAATTTGAGTCCTTTAAGGAGGTTAATTAATACTGTTAATTTTGCTTATCTGCCACAGTCTCACTCCCTCAGGTCCCTGCCAGATCGCTGTGTGTCCATCATGCTGCTCATGCTGTCAACTCCAGATCTTGCCACCTGCCTGTCACCTGTACTGTTCTCGTTACCTGCCTGCTTTCCTATGATCTTTGGTCATTGTCGGTTCATTAAAAGCTCCCTCACTTCCACTGCCAAGTTAATTTCTGCTATCCAAAGTCTCACAGCTCTCAACAACTTCTATCTCAAAGAGTTACGCCTCTGTAAAAATTATGCCTGTGTCAAGTTTGAAAATAATTTGTTTGTGTTTACTTTCAATAATGTTTTCTAATTAGCTCTTCAAAACATTACGACAAGCGATCCCAGAACAGTAAACACTATGTAATTTGCCTGGTCAAAACACTGTAGCTTCACCTATCCACCAGCAGACAGAATAGAGCCCATCATCAACCAGCGCAGTAGTTATGGCTGCCGAGTGTAAAAACCTGAACCCATTTATTCTCCAGCCCACGTGTGTATTTACCATGAGCCACTTGAGCGTTACCTGCCATCTGTTGGGTATAATTAGAGCACAGGTTGGTGACCTCTGTATCACACACACGCAATACTCTGCAGCTTGCTTTCTATTATTTTTGTTTGAAGTGTGATGAGAAATATAGAGAATCAAATAGCACACTGAATTCTTTCCTGCTGTATCAAAATTCAATAAACGTTATATGCATTTGATTAAACTGTGATCCTACTTTATATAAAGCTTGACGACGGGGGAGAAACACACAGTTCCAGGCAACACTCATTTAATGTTCTTCCCCAGCTGCAGCCCTAGCTGTTAACCTTTCTCCAGGTCATCGAGATTTCTTGTCCTTCAATAACATTGCTTTCTAGTTAAGTGCAATATTGCACGACTTCCTGAATTGTGATGACTCACTGAAGGAAGAATGGTTGTATGTTTGGATGAGTTTTATTGTTCATGTGCACTTTTCTATTATTGAAAAGGTAATACACTAACCTTCAAAGTCCTATGTCTGACTTGAACATGCAGAGACACACCCAGGAGTATCATTTCTGGCAAGAGGGGACCCGACAGAGATAAGGGACAGGGGAGCAAGAGGCCTAAAAGCTGGAGTTTAATGTAAACTAAATTACTGAAGAGAAGCAACATGGCAGCACAACTTTAATCATCCTAAACCTTGATCCCATTTGCCACTTGTCAAGGCTAAAGGATTTAAGCAGCACACACTGTCAGGATATTGAAGAGAGAGAAACAGCAACGACATTGTTGTGGTGCTGATGCAGCAAAATTCGATTTCCATCTCTAAGAACCAATGGAACAAGGGATGTTGAGTGCTTTTGGAGAGCATGAAAGATGAAACCTGGTATGCAAGGAGTCTTTAAGAGTACTTCACTGCAGTGCACATGTACCAACACACTCAACAGTGGTGCACACAATCCTTTGTTCCAGTAATGGTGTAAAGCTGATGTGCACTGCAGTGGCATGAAAGCCATGTCTCGGCAGCTCTCTGGTGACCTCACCAAGGACTCTACTTTGAACCAAATTTTTTTTTTTTTTTTAATCCTGTCTGGCAGACTCCTCCACCTCCCAGCAACTCTTTGCACACACACAGCATTAAACTCTCACATCAAATGCAATACAACTTCATTTCAAGTTTAAACACCTAAATTATTCCCATTTAGTCCAAGAACAATGGCTCAGTAAAGTTGTCCTGTGAGTGTAGACAAAGCTTTAAGGGTAGCACAGTTACTGAGCGAGGCAGAGGAAAGATTACTGATGAAGATACGTCATAATGCAGTATGCATTATGCATGCAGTGACAATTTGATCTATTGATCTGCGTCTTGCTGGCTCACAGGGAGCATCTGAGTTATAGTGCTGCCATCTCTCCCTGCTACCACCAGTAAAGAGCCGTCTCTCCAGAGAGGTGAGCCACCACACTGTTACAGTACACGCACAGCTGCAGACCGTCCAACTATTACACACACACAATACACAAAACATACACATACAAATGCTTCTGGTTTAACAACGTTAAGCTGCCAAAATTGGCTAATAATGCCCCAGCACAATGTTTTCTCTGTGGAAGTGACAAACTCTCCTGTTAACACTGCACTATATGTTACTGTACATAGTGCTCTGGGAAAATTGTTAATTTCCACCCACGTAATGCTTGACTTTAATGTGCAAACTGAACCCGAAGAGGAGAAATTGTGGTGATTTTCTTTCTATTAAAAACCTCTTATTTACATCCTGGGTAGATTCTGTTGGTTACTGAAATGTTTCAATACAAGAATGAGAATCACAATCAGCTTTTACTGGCCAAATACATTGAACACACAAGGAATTCAACTCCAGTACAGTGGCTCTCAATGTGCTTTCCTAAGGTGGCAAAATTATTTATAAATATATGTACATTGTCATAGAAGAGCTTTCAGATTATTGCAGTGGTGGGTGTGAGGGGTCTGCAGAGATCTTCTCTGCCCTTCTCTTGAGCCATGAAGTTTACAGGTCCTTCATGGAGGCCAAATTGGCACCATCCTTTCTGTTGTAGTCTATTCCCAAACCAAAACAGAAGTGATGGATGAGCACAGAACAGACTCAGTACCGGTGCCAACAAGATGCATACTGTACTGACGGTTTGAGAAACGTAAGCAGGTTATTTATTTACCAAACTGTGCCACACTTCTCAGTGCTTTGATACTGAGGTCTACAGACACATTGACATACCATACCCTGATGTACAGATTACTGATAGTGACTTGTTCTGCTGGGTAAAAACAAATCTCTTGCCACTTACATACAAAAATTAGTTTATATGGTTGCTACATAGCTAACTGTGTTGACTTAGCCTAGCGGTTTTTGTTGTTACTGGCATTACAATTATGTTTCTCTGTGTCAGCAAGTGACAGCTGGTGTTGTTTAACAGTTAAACTAAAGGCCGAAGAGTCGTGTGCTGTGTGACACCGGTGCACAGAATTTTGTTCTGTCTGATGAAGAAATACAGACATACACAATGAAAAATCTAGACCGCTCCTTTGGCTTCTTCTAGCCGTTTGCCCTAATACTGTAAACCAAAGCATCTTTTTTCATTCCACAATTTTAGAACACAGCATTTCTACTTATTTTTAAATTACACTGTTAATCCAGTGGGTAGCTAATATGCCTGGACTGCTTGCACAGCGAAACCTGTTTTCTAAAAGCTCATGAATTCTTTTTGCTGCTGAGATATTGTACAGAAAACAATTGAGAGCAGTGTGTGTGTGTGTGTGCACACTTGGGCATATCTGTCTCAGTGCATTACCACACACAGATCAATATGGATTCTACCCTCTCTTTGCTCTCCCTTGTCTATTGGCCTGTCTTCTCCACTGGCTCTCCTGCCAACTTCTTTCTTTAGTCCCCTCCTTCCCTCCTCCACACAGCACCTGAGAGACACTGTCATCTTCCCAGCTGGACAGTGGACGCAGCAGCAGCAGAGTCAGTGATGAGCATCAAAAGCAAGGCGGTTTTGGGGGATCACAGAAGTGATTGGCGGCCATTGGGAGCAGCCATCTCCTCGGAGGATTCACACCCACACGCGCAGACATTTACACAAATAATGTATTCACTCACACATATGTACACATTCGCACACACCTCCTGTTTCTGCTGTAATTCTCAGTCCTCTGCCACCCTGCCAGGCTGAGGCCCTTGATCTGCCACTTCCTGTAATCCTCTATGGGAGAGGGGTGCAGCCAAATGTCCTGGTGCACCAGCCAGGCAAATGAGCGCACATACACACAAGCAGGCATATATATATGCACACACACTACAAACCAGCATGTACTGCAACAATAATGACCTTCAGGACATAGATCCATATCAGCACAAGAATCCTAGGATGTCTTTCACAAAACCTGCCACAACTTGCTAAAACACATTATATAAAAACCCAGGAGATGCATTACGGCAAGGGAAAATATATGAATCTCAAAATCTCCTTGTGCCACACTGGTATTGTTGCCATCAGATAAAAGGACCGGGCTGACTAAACAGCAAATGACAGGGGAAGATAACCAGTACCAAAGAATAGATGGTTGACTCCCCATTCACCTTCCACTGACTTTGATAAGACTATCTGATCCACATCATTCAAACAAGAGAAATTCCTCTGTTCATTCAGTTTCAAAGTGACCGGCTTCGGGCAACAGGAACCCTCTGACAAGATCATTTCACCCAGAGTCAGGCTAGTCTGAGGGAGAACTTGTTTTGATCTCTAAGATGATTGGTTATGGCAATTTTTATGCCAAGAGGTTAACCAGTCTGGAGTTCACAGGAGTAATGTAGCAGTCAGCAAGACATACAGTGAGCTCCATTAAGTTCATTCACCAGTTCCTGTGCCAACCCTGACATAATACTTCTACCAGAGGAGGGATTTCATTTCATTTCTCCTATTAATTCATGAACACAACACCACTGCCAAATTCTGCTCTGCTTTGGGTGAGGAAATGTGTGGTTTCTTTAGGAACATTTAGTCATTGCTAGAAAACCAGGCACATCATTATCTCCTGTCTCTCAGTCTGCCTTTAACAAGAGCAAGAAGACACACTAAAGTTTCATGGCCTGTCAACTATTCTTTTTTTATAAGCCTGGTAAACATGGCTAACTAGATTCTATGCTCATCCTCCTCCTTTTATTATCACCTTTCCAATGCAGGTGAATGAGACTGAGTTACAGCCATAGCTGCCAGCAGGTGGGAACAAGGAACAGCCAGGTGGACGACTCTTCATCACGCAGTAATGAGCTGGCAAAAGGTTGTCGGACAGGCAGTAGAACACATGGAGGACCTGTAAAAGCAGCCTGACACAGACGAGCTTGCAGGCGTTCTCTGAAGCATACGACTCCCCTTGGTGCCATTTCACTGCAAGCTATTGTTCCTGTTTGTGTAAATGCCCTCATCCTGCAAGAAAACTGACACGAGTTTCCTCAACCATTTATGTGCGCCTGTAGCACATAATTTAATATATGGCTACATGTGGACTTTTTAATGTCCTTCTTGTGATTTAAATTGTGTGAGCAAGTGTAACTGCATGGCAGTGTCAGTAAAAGCAGCTAAAACATTAGATTGAAGGGGTTTTGAGCTGAGCTTGTTCTTAGTCTGTGGCTTAAGCGTTGTTTCACCATGTGACATCTGAAACTTGGGACTTTAAGGTAGAGACGAATCAGAGATTTTAGTCTAAAGCTCACAAGCACACAGAAAGCTCCAGGGAACTGTCAACACTTCAGTGCTACAGAAAACTCTTCAGCACACTCTAAAAATACACTAAAACTCAACGAAGAGACATCAGCATCTGACCATAGCAGCTCAGACATCTGCTCACTTACCTGCTGCTGCCTCTCAACTAAAGGAGCTGCCACAGCAACCTCTAACATCTCAGTGGCAACTCAAAGGATACAATCTGAGAGCTCCGCTCTGGGTGCCAATGGCCAGTATCTTCTGTACGGGGTCGAAAGCCATGGACGACGGCTGATAGGGGAAGCCATGACGTACAGTCTGGGAGATATGGGGAAAGATTAAAAAAGACAATGTGTTAGAAAGAATTTCACAGCAGGGATGTTGTTTTGTCAGAGGATATCACACACCTGATTTTGGTAAACAAATGGCCCAGACGGATGTGGAAAGTGTTATGAAACAAAAATCTAAAGCCTGAAATTGAGCACAGAGAAGAAAATGAAAAAAAGGAACAAATGCTCTTTCTATGCATGGGTATCCTGTTCTCTGTGATTTGGCTGATATTTGGCTTTGCTATAAAAACCATGGGCCTATTTTGAGATTTCTTCTCTCTTTTTATCTCATTTTCCTTCTCTCACCGCCTCCCACGTGAAGTCGTGATTACACTGAAGTCTGAGAATAAAATACACAGAAAAAAACATCAGTAAGAAGTATTCGGCTACGATTTGTTGCAGGGCCTTCTAAAGATATGGTGTTCCTTTTTTTTTTATGTCCACCCTCTATAGACGCATGTGTCATTGTCGCTTTGCCGCGTCAGTCAGCCAGCGCTGGGCCGTTGGATATGTTTGCTTAGTGGCAGCAGGCTGAAGCATGTTACATAAGAAGCATTCGGCGCAGCAGAGACACCTGCCTTCTTTGCAGACAAATATTACAGCAAGTTTCTGTCCATAGAGACAGTGAAGAGGCAGGAGAAAGGCTGGAGTCCTGTTCAAAGAAACTCCCATCAGATGCCTGGTTGCTGACAGACATACTGTATTTAGGCTCCTGTGGCATTCAAACCTGTAATCTCTCTGCTGGTCTTTCTAGCTACTAAACCACAATATCCCCTAAGCACTCGGTATGTTGACTTGACCCCTGAGTATGTTATTAACTTCAGGCACTCTAACGTCTAACAACTATTAAGACGATTACAGTTTTAAAAAGTTAATCCGCCCAGAATTTGGATTTCTGCACCTCATGGTGATGTTTGGCTGGTTGGTTGTTGGTGTCTATACAAAAGCCAAAGACAACATTTATGCAGCTCTTCCGTGATGCTTACCTGCACACAGACACTCTGCCAGGTAAAACAAGATAAAGCCTACCAGTGGCAACGGGCTGTGGCAGCTACCAGAGCTAAAGGTTGTGTTTTCATATGAAGAACAACTGCACAAGTCTGCATTTCAGAAAGATAAAACCTACAATTATCTGACAGACATATTAGCAATTTACAGTTAAAAAGCAACAAAAACCTTTATAAGAATCCACAAACAAACCTGTCACATTCTTAAATATGTGGTTACATTCAACAGCAAGCACACAGAAGTGTTTATAAAAAGGCCACACCAAACCAGGAAGATACACTTGAGGAAATCATGATTTAACATTAGAGTGGGCTAAGATGTAGCCTGCACAGCATGTAAATTGCCTGACTGTTCATTAACCCCATCCATAATTGTGCAAGAAGGATGCCCCCCCCCCAAACAGCCCCCAACTCTCTCCAGGCGCCAAGAAGGGGGTGTAGAGACACTGATCAAAATGAAGCATGAAACGGGAACGTACACACATCAACCAGAAACCACTGCTTTGCTAATCCAAACTCAGCAGATTATGCAAGAGGGGATCAATTTGGCCCAACCCCTCGATATGACAATGCCAAGTGCACATACAACAAAAGACGGGGTTTTCACAGAGGGTAGCCTTTACCGTCATATACAATACAATGAGACAGTTTTTCAAAAATTCCAAGTAAAATTACACTACAAGAGCATGCAGGCAAATAGGAACTTATTGTTTCTACTGTCCTGTAGCCAGTGCGCCGCACAGTATGCGCATTAAGTATATTCCTTGAACAGCACAGAACGCTTTCTAAAAGGAATTGCTGCCTACTGTCAAATAAACCTTAAACCAGCAGTTGCTCCCCATAGTTTGTCCATAGAAGACTGTTTAATAAATGTATTGTGAAGAGCTCACCACTTGCACTTGATGTATCCTGAGAGAGGTTAAGTGCAAGATAAACTGTGGATAATACAAACAAAAGGACCACATGCGGATGGGGTTATCTGCAGTGAATACAGCTGTATAATCATAAAATTATCACTCTCCCCCACCTTGCAGATCTGGAAATGCTCGGACTGGAGGGTCTCCTGGATCAGATGGTTCTCCTGTGGCCCCACTTGGACAGACGGGGTGGAGGAGGACACCTCTTTCAAACCGTCCAGCACCTTCCTGATGTTGAACTTCTTCATTTTCAAACTGCAGAGCACGGAACGGAGATCACCCGCAAAAGATAAACACACAGGCTCGCTCTCTCTTCTGACTTCCTCTGTAAATGTCACATTTTAGTGCTTGTCTTTTAGCGCAGTCATCATGCTGGAAGGCGCTGGGGCGCACCGCACAGGTCGCTTCTTGACGTGTGAATTTGGAGACGGGTGGCTGGCACGTTGTAATTTGTTCGGAGTCCGTGCTGTGGCCCACTGCGTCTCGGTGGGTCCACTTTTCCTATCGGCTTCCCTCCCCTCCCCTCTCCTCTCCGCTGTGTGTGCCGCTCAGCCAAGGCGGCTACGCAACACAGCGGTGGTGATGGTGATGGTGCTGCTGCTGACGCTCTTGCGCATGTCTGACAGAGCAGAGGCTTCAACACATATCCCGCCACCTTGCCAGTCCTCTCTCTCCTCCTCCTCTCATGTGTCCCCAGCGACAACGCCCCCTCGCTCCCGTCAGTCTCAGGCACACACAGAATCGGGTTTTGCCCCACTGCACCTGGTGATGTTGGGATGCGGCAGCGTTGTGCGTGTATGTATGGAGACAGACAAGCAGAGAGAGGGTGGCCGAGAACCAGTCTTTCCATTACACTGTCTCTTATCCACTCCGCTTGCTTGTGTGGCTGGTTCGCCATATTAAAGGCTATCCCAAAGCATCATTGATAGTGGAAGTATAAAAACTTGCCATGTTGGACTACATTATAAATGAAACATTAACGAAGCACATTTTCTTTATGCTGTATTTTTATGGTGCGTTTAGACAAAATCAAAAGAAATGTGGAAAATTAAAGTGAAGGAGGGAAGTGTCACTTTGTCTATCAATTCATGTGACGTTTAACATATCCAGGCATCAATTTTTAAAAAGGAGTACAACCATACACAGTACAGTGGTTTGTGTCACTGATTAGGGATGCTACTAGATGCAACTTTAGGAAAATAGCATACAAACCAACTCCACAGCTGAGGTTTGGGAAATGCTGGTGTCTGCCAGCCAGGTGACAGTGCAGGTTTCCCCTCTCACAACCTTAGAACATCACATATCACAGACAAAGGCCATGCATTGTTTTATTTGGAACCTTGCTGGGGCACCGGCCTACACGCGCTCCAGACAATGTTTTGTTCATCCAACATTCAAAATGCTCAACACTCTTTGACTTGATTTGTCCTTCTAACTGGCTGATACAGTGGGTATAGGACAATGAATTTCTAGGCCCCTTTGCTGAGCTCCCCCATGCTTTAGCCATGTTATGTGGAATTGAAGATAATAGCAGAAGCACCTCCTTGACACTGTTTTACATGTTTCATTCCTCTGCACTACAAAAAGTACTGGGAATACACCTTCTACAATGTGTCTCTCCAAGCAAGCGCCATCAACTCCTAAGTTCAGAAGCTCAGTACAGCTGCCTAAGTTTGTAAGGTCATTGCCCCTGACGAGCTCAGCTGAGGCTGCTCATGCTTGAGTGATGCTGACGTCGCCACCTGTTTGGACTGTTTGCTAACACACTCATCTTTGATATAGGAGCTCACTGGCAGCAGGGACAGAGGTGCTGTGGTGAAAGTAATAGCTGTATAGCTGTATGTGTGCTCCTGCTAACACCAGCTCTGTCCTAAACTAAAGAAAGTCCCAAAAAGTGCACATTTAAGTCGACTGAACCCACATTTTGTAATAATCAGTGCTGATTAAATGAACTTGTTCATATGTTTTCACATAAGCTGTCTTTTGTTAAGACACAGCTGATATGAAGCTGCTATTGAATAAAAGGGAACAAAAAAATATGAGGAGGACCAGGAAGCAAATTCAGTAATCGTACTGTATCAGGGTGGCTTGAGAACAACTGTTGCAACACTGATTTGCATAATGAACTGAAATTAACCATAAACACCACACGTATGCAGGCTAACAAAAAGGACCTTATTAGTTGATCCTTGCATGTGTGTGAGTGAGTGATGTGGAAGGGGAGGGCTTTTGGCTACTCTGACATGAGTGATTTAATTTAGCACCATTGTGTTGTGGTCAGCCCATTCATCTGCTTTCATTGTGTGTGTATGTGTGTGTGTTGTATTTAGAGTCTGACTGCTGTGTTTGTATTCTTTGATAAGGCTTTTCACTGAGGCAGCGCTGTAGTGTTTTTTTATGTGAAAGGTCAAAGTGCAAAGAGAGCAGGACAGAAAGAAAAGAGGGACAAATGTAAGTGTAGAGCAGGGGTTCTCAACCTTTTGTAACTTAAGGCCTACCTTTTATTGTAAACAAATTTCCAAGGACCACCTTGTCAAATAAATGAGAAAAAAACATAAAATAATATATTGAATATATGTAATTTAATGCATTCAGGGTCATATTTCCTTATCACATGCTTTGGAGCTTTTACTGGCGCAGGGTTGTCTCTCACATCACTTTTTCATTTCATAAACTGATCCATTTTGTGTCACTGCATGTGAGGAAACATTGGCTGACAAGCTACCTAACAGCGGCAAAACACGTTTGTCATTTCCGGAGGACGTGTCGGGAGTGATATCATGATATTCAAACCTAACTGGTCAGTGAAATTATCCATCCATCGCTCCATTATCTATGCCGCTTATCCTGAACAGGGTCCATTAAAATTATGCATTTTGATGTTTTTTTTTATGTGAATTCTTGAGCACATTCAGTAAATAAAACTAAATGAATAATAAAAATAATAATTTTAATCTAACCCTTTGCAGTACTATTCCAGTACCCATCAGATGAGACCCACCAGTGAGAAAAACTGGCGTAGAGCAAAACATGGATTTAAGCTCTTGCAAGTAGAGTAAAAACACACTTAAACAGCTGATACTTCCCTGTAGATAATCTGATTCTGCCTATATGTACAGTACTAGCATAACTGTGACGCCTGCTGGCTGTTGGGCTCTTAGTCCTAGTACAACCATTGTCTTTTGCTGGACTGGTGTGATGTTAAGTGTTTATTTCTGAAGTCATTTTTGCTTCTGAGTATTCAGTCCTGACAGGCCTTTACAGATCTTTTAAGCTTACAGAGTCACTTAACATCTGGTAGGGTGAATGATATTCTATAGCATGTTAAACTTAATTTCTAGGCTCAACTGTGGGGACCAATAACATCAGTGCAAAACATCCTCCCTCTGTAGCCCCTCCATTATCTATGTATTAACATTCAACACAACAATCTTGGGAAATATGCAAATTGAACAAATACAGATCTGTCATGCACATAAGCAGAGCGCTAATCCAGGGCTAATTCCAGGGCAGAGGTGAGGGTAGATGAGCGAGTAATATCTAAAACATGACAACCATGAGTGAGGGTACCAAGCAGCTAGTACAGTACATATGCGATATGCCAACTGGTTTTGCTCCAAGGGTTTGAATATACAGTACGCTGGCCGTGTGTTTTAGGTTACGCTAAGCTAATCATTTGAACACAATCAAAATACAGTCTCTCTATATCAATATACATTTTACACTTAAAAAAAGTATAACGACACACGGGCAGAGGGTGAAGCGTATTGTTAGACAGCAGGTTTCAGAATGAATTTAAAATGCCTACATACATACTTACATTACACAGTTTGCATAAAGATTATGAAAATGCATTTACATATATCTACTCTACATGTATCTTATTACTCTGATCTTAAGATTAAATTCTCTGATTATGCAAAATCAGTTGAATTTTATTCTTTTTTTTTTATTATTTTCTAATCTTGTATGTCTAGTGATTTCATTCACATGAAAAATTATTAAACTAGACAAAACCAACATTGGGTTATATGCACAGGAAATGCCCCAGCAGTGCACACAGGGCAGTGTCCTCACTGCTGTTCACTTCTAGTGGGTTTTAGCCACTTAAAACCTTACAGATGACCTAACAGGGGTAGACCTTGTCACACTCTTTTTTTTTTTCCTTCCCCAGTGGCACATTACAGCCCCAGGACTCAGCCTCATAGTCTGACCCCTAGAAAGGAAAGGTCCCTGTGCTGTCTGGAGAAATAAAAAAAACAAGGTGACAACAGCAGGTCGCAGAGAGGCACGGTGTCTGCCTGTCTTGCAGAAGGACCAGAGGCACGAGGACCTTTCGCCCTCACTGACAGCTGTAGTTAATCAAGTGAATCATAGCACACCTGAGTTTAGCACACCTGACACTAAGTCTCCCTGCGACCTTCGACCACTGTGTCCTTATAAAACAAATATCTGCATTATAACACTAGATGAAAAGTGAGAGGGTATACAGTACTATCACACACGCAGTATATACTTGTAGTAACTCACAAAGACAGAATGTTGATTACAAGGAACGAGGAGAAGACACTTCATGCACTCAAATAGTTGGGTAACAAAGAGGAAACATACCAAGCTAATATACAGTGGGTACGGAAAGTATTCAGCCCCCCTTAAATTTTTCACTCTTTGTTATATTGCAGCCATATGCTAAAATCATTTAAGTTCATTTTTTTCCTCAATGTACACACAGCACCCCATATTGACAGAAAAACACAGAATTTTTGACATTTTTGCAGATTTATTTAAAAAGAAAAACTGAAGGACTCCAAGATGGTGAGAAATAAGATTCTTTGGTCTGGTGAGACCAAGATAGAACTTTTTGGCCTTAATTCTAAGCAGTATGTGTGGAGAAAACCAGGCACTGCTCATCACCTGTCCAATACAGTCCCAACAGTGAAGCATGGTGGTGGCAGCATCATGCTATGGGGGTGTTTTTCAGCTGCAGGGACAGGACGACTGGTTGCAATCAAAGGAAGGATGAATGCGGCCAAGTACAGGGATATCCTGGACGAAAACCTTCTCCAGAGGGCTCAGGACCTCAGACTGGGCCGAAGGTTCACCTTCCAACAAGACAACGACCCTAAGCACACAGCTAAAATAACGAAGGAGTGGCTTCACAACAACTCAGTGACTGTTCTTGAATGGCCCAGCCAGAGCCCTGACTTAAACCCAATTGAGCATCTCTGGAGAGACCTGAAAATGGCTGTCCACCAACGTTTACCATCCAACCTGACAGAACTGGAGAGGATCTGCAAGGAGGAATGGCAGAGGATCCCCAAATGCAGGTGTGAAAAACTTGTTGCATCATTCCCAAAAAGACTCATGGCTGTATTAGCTCAAAAGGGTGCTTCTACTAAATACTGAGCAAAGGGTCTGAATACTTATGACCATTTGATATTTCAGTTTTTCTTTTTTAATAAATCTGCAAAAATGTCAAAAATTCTGTTTTTCTGTCAATATGGGGTGCTGTGTGTACATTAATGAGGAAAAAAATGAACTTAAATGATTTTAGCATATGGCTGCAATATAACAAAGAGTGAAAAATTTAAGGGGGTCTGAATACTTTCCATACCCACTGTACATACGTACAGACGTACACATTGCACACAAGTGTCCTTGAGGGAGCACTTGACTATCTCTACCTGGATAAATAGGAGGATATTTTTAATGTCAAACATTCCTTCTGTGAACATAAGTAAATTCAAAATGTAACAAAGGCCTCCACACAAACCCCACATCCACCACCAGCCCTTATGGTTACTGAGGGGCTTATAAATATTGATAGGAGGGTAAGAAATGAAAAGAGGTGGTGGAGAAACTGAAAACAACACTGAAAACTCCATAAACCCTTCATCATACAGTGCGCCTAATCCAAGAGCTTGAGTCATGAGTTTATAATCCTGGCATGCCTCATTTTTGACAAATGAGGTATTGCAAAAAAAGAAGACTAACACTAGAGCTGTCTCCACCATCAATGTGTTGTTTTATCATGCTGTCAAGGTCCTTAACAATCCAGGAGTGACTGAAATTGCAGTTTGTGTGCAGGTTGTGTCAGTTGTGTGTGTGTGTGTGTGTGTGTGTGTGTGTGAGTGAGAGAGAGAATACGCATGCTTGTGCAAAGAGCTCTGGGGATGGACGTGACACAATGTCAGCTTGTCTCCACTCGGGGCGGCACAGCTGGTATCAGTTCCAATAATCAGCCAAGGCGATAAGCTGGCCATCAAAACACACACACACACAGTGGAGCAGATGGATGCCGCTATTAAAGGAAAGGGCATTGCCAGTGTTGCCATCGCAGTGACACAAATCCTCCAGAAGGACAGATTCTTAGAAAGAAGCTGCAGCCAGCACTGAGTACTGAAACCAGTCAACCAGAGATGAAAGAAAGAGACATGAGAGGTGAACGGGCACTTTGTCCTCAGTTTAGTGTCGCTGACTCAGTGAATCAAGACCACTACTAGTGTTAGTCTCCTTCTAATACAGTCAGTAGAAGGCTACCAAGGTTTTACTGGTATTATGTTGGACAGGAACCTTAAAGTATCTCTATCCTCTTGTGTAATACACACACAAATGCTTTTACTGTAAGAACAAGAAAAATGAGTCCCAGAGGGATGTGTGTGTGTGTGCATGTGTGTGTGTGTGTGTGTAAGTGAGAGAGATGTTTCATGCCCTCTTTTCTAAGGGAGCAACAATCAGTGTTGAGCACAAGACAGATTATCAATGTGTTCCTTGCACAGTGACCTCGTGTTGGTTTCAGTTCTAATGAATTCACACCTTATCAAATCCTTACTTCACCATGCCCACGTCTGTGTTGCTGAACTAGCTTGTGGCCGATACGGATAGTCCTTTCTGTCCACACATTAGCGGTGAAAGATTCCGAAGAAAGTTAAATTCCATTTCCCAGATGACTACAGTGGTATGCCTCTGATGGTAAATTAAGCTGCCCAATTATCTATCCCCTTTGACTGGCAAAGGCTACTGCACAATCCAATAAACTGAGATGAAATTTAGACTCCTGTTTTATTGGAAACCTGACACCTCCCAGCTCCGCTTGGTAAACCGAATCCACAGCGCTGGAATAATGCAATTATCTTCAACACGAGGCAATTAGGCTGTGATTCAAGCAGTTGCTGTGATGCTATTTAATGAAAATTGTGTTTCCTCGCATCCAACCATCTATGTATTAGACTGCCCTTTGTCCACATATCAGCTGCAGGAGAGCTTTGAAGTGGTGGCATCACATGATGCATGATTAGGGATGAGCTGAACAAAAATGTTCCTTGACATAAGGTGCATGTGGAATACATAGAGTAACGTTATCTTTGCATACAAACAAAATGAACAAACTAAAAATTCAAAGATTCTTTGAAATAAACATTGTGGCACAGCAGGAAGTTACATTAGGTGGACCCTGACAACCATAACTACTCCTCTATAATAACTAAATGTGGAATGTGGATGTGGAACTCTAAAACCCACAGCACCAGCTCTTAACATCAGCTCTAGTTAGTAGAACTGTTAGGGGGGGTGTAGTTGTGACTAAAATATCCTATAAGGCAGCTTGGATGCAAAAACTCATTTTTCTTAGTGTGCATGGACACACATTTAGCAGTGTTCCCACACATACACACAATCCCTTGAACCCCTCCATTGTAGGAGTTACAGAGTGATGTGCTGAGTGAGGGACAGCTGTCAACACAGACCTGTGCTGAGAATAGCAACTCACCTGTCTCCGCTGACACTGTCAAATCTGTGTACACAGAGTAGAACCTCAGACAGTTTATCTAGATCCACCCCGACATGCAGCCCCACAGCACTGCTTAAATATTGACTCGCATTGGAACAGACTAATCTTAACAAAGTATTAACCGGTTCCTCAGGGAGGATCTTGTAGACACCGATAAGTGAGTGCCAAAGGGAAATAAGGAAGACACAATTAGAAAGCTAATCTGTTTAAGTTACAATAGAACACAATCTTACACAGGATTTCACATGCTATACCGTAGATTTCTTTGCATCTAATGACAGGTAGGGTACTGTTTTTCCTCTGGTGATGATGATCTTGTGCTCAGCACTTTATTCTCCCCGCACTCACAAATCTGAAGTGTTGCAGTGTTTTGTGTGTGTGTGTGTGTGTGTGTGTGTGTGTGTGTCTTCCGACTCACCATTTGATTCCCCCCCGAGTCTGCAGAGTCGTGCTGTGTTGGCTGAAGAGAGGGGTGGTGGTGCTGCTAGAGTGTGGGCCAAAGAACAGTGAAGAGTGAGTGAAGCCGAGGCAAGGTGAGGCAGGGGAGAGACATAGTTGGTTTACAACAATGAGGCTTCAACTAGGTCAGCATTTCTGTGTCTATAAGTCCTGCGTTCTCTCCAACCTCCAGCACTGGTTGTGAATTGTGAATGTGTGTGTATGACTGCAGTAAAACCTGGGTGTTAATCTGTGAGCCCTCACCTTTTCCCCTTCAGCGCTATTGTTTTGTCAACATAAAGGCTCTTGCTCCTTGTCATCTGAGCCGAGGCTTAGCCACAGCTACACAGGATTCTCTCTTTCGAAGTCTTCTGTCTTTTATCAGCAGAGCCGGCTCAGAGGACACACCTCTAGAGATGTTGAGTCCCAGAGGGAAAGAATAACAACAATAGAACAATGCTGCAGCATGATGAGCCAATAAGCCAAAGGACCCTGTATCTGTACTCTGCCAGCTAGAAGTGAACGCTTGTGTCTATATGTATGTGTGTGTGTGTGTGTGTATAGTTTTACTGATGTGTGGGGGAATGCATGTGCCTGAGCGAGGCAAAGAAAAATGAATTTAAAAAAGCAACAAAAAAAAAGCACAGCGAGTATAAGGATCTGGAAAATTTAAAGGACACAGCATATTCTTTGCACACATACATTTATATACTGAATGCAAAAAATGTTAAGGAAGAAAATCACTGGGTGCATATTTGAGAAATGTGGACTTCCAAATTCCACATTTTGGGAAGGACACTTATTTGTGTTTTTGCCAAGAGTTAGATGAGAAATTGATCACACTCTCATGCCTGCCCATTAAAACTGAGGCCAGGAGATGATTATCTTATCTTAGCTTGAAAATGTGATGCAGAGGGCAACAGCTAGCCTGGATCTGCCCAGAGGTTTAAAAAAAAAAAAAAAAAAAATCAATCTACCTACCAACACCTCTAGTGTGAGCTTGTGTGTGGTGACAAATTAGCATAAATTGCTGCACTACAGTAAATTTGACATTTTAAGTTTAACAATGTACTGACAGAATGGTAAATTAATGAGAGACCCTATGACCTTGATGAAATCCAGGACCCCTAATACTGAGCGATATGAAGTAGGTGTGAAGGACAGTATCACAGCTCACTGAAAAACAGGCTTGTATATTTGAGAGAAATGTTGCCAGTGAAAAAAGAGAGACCATAAAAGGAATTCCTGCTAGTAAGAATGACCTTGTAATTCACACAAGAGCAAAAAATGACTGAGGCATTCTAGAGTTTTTATCTTCAGAATGGAAAGTGAATTAGAGAGCCACCACAGTCTCCACACCACTCGGGTAATAAGTATCAAGTTTCACTTAATTTCATCATCCCACTATGAGGGTCCATTTAAGGATCAAATATTTTCTTGCTATTTGTGGGAAGTCAAATCGCACAATGCAATCGCATGCGCGCACATGTAAACAATGGCCGACTGTCTCCTTGTTGTCAAGGTTACACAAGAGTTGTTCTGTTGCTCACAACACATTTGCATCAAACCACAATCCAGCAGATTAACAAACATCCTCTCTGTTAATACATGTCACTGCCAATTACAGTGTCGGGTGATCTAACAACTAAATGGCACGACATACGGCACACTCACATCCAAATACTAAAATTCATGCAGGTGGGTTTTAGGTGTGTGGAAAAACTGCAAATAACAGCTAATGTTTTAGAAAGCAAGGGAGGAACTGGGCGACAGGAAGCCGGGCAGAGATGAGAGGGAATGTTCTGTGCCAGGAACAAGCCTTTCAGGATTTGCTCTGTCATGCAGTTACAACTGCAGAAATAGTGGTTGGCAAGATGAGGCCTGACAGGCTGAACAGACACAGAAAATGCAATGGAAGTACACACAGCTGCAAACTTTTATGAGCAGATAAAACACTGAGCAATGTACACATACAGACAGTAAGTATGTGGACAGAACAAAACACTGGCTGCAGACATTCACACACCTAAACAAATGAGTGTCTACAGTACCTTTGTATGACGGTAACATAGATTATAGACAAAAGATGAAGGATATAGTTGTGTGTTATAAAAATAGCTCTGATTCAAGTGTAGCAACACACTTTTAGTCATGTGTTGTTACAATGTTGAGATAAAATGTAGATCTTTTATTGTTCAACAGACTGCAGGTTCGCACGAGTGACCATCATTTCTTCTTGCCAGAAGTATTTGCATGTTTTTTGGGCTTCTGGGTGGCAGCAGAGGTTGGGGCTCTTTTTTCCAGAACTGACTGCTGGGCCTCCTCCAGAGCTGGTGTCTCTTCTTGTTCCTTCTTTATGGTCGCCATCTGACGGCTATTAAATGCCTCACAAGCATTGATGAATTTCTTATGCTGCTGCTTCAGGGCTGCCTGGAGACAAAACAGAAAGGTGAGGAGAAAGAATTTACAGAATGATGACTAATCAGAAGGAAAGACACCTGACAAAAAGTCTCACTCTATTGCTCTGTGACAGTCAATATTCCTGTCTACAGGCAGTTTTGGACATCTCACACTTCTCTCTCTCTTATGACTGACCTGCATGTTCTCAGACATCTTCAGCTGATGTCTCATTAGCTCCTTCCTATTCAGCTCCTGTTGTTTCCGGTGCTCCAGATCATTGTCCCGCACCAAACGGTAGGTCTGTATTTTTTCTAAACGCTCCCTCTCACGGGTCTCCTCTATTTGGGAGTCCATCAGCACTGAAAAATCCCTTTGGCGTCTATGGGAGTACACAAAAACTTGATACAATGTGCTCATACAAAATATAACAATTTACTGTCACATGAGCTTATTCCTTTTACACATTTTCAGTATTGTCTCTAAGCAGCATGTTGGCTAGTTTATTAATATACAGTAGTGAATGAGTATAAATATTGTGTCGTGCAGTTGGATACTGTATGCACCATCAAATTCTCAATGGAGTATTTTGAGGATCAGAAACTTAAAAATTATTGTCACCTCAAACTATTGTAAATCTTATCAAATTCTTTTAGGTTGCACATTTTGCAGGTTATTTTGTTTAGATGGGACAACTAAGAGGCAGAGAAAATGCAGAGATATGCAGAAGAAATAATGAAGACACAGTCCCATGGCCTTATCTTATATCCCATGTTGTATAGACCGACCGATATCTGAGAAGTCTATTTGGTTATGGTTATAACCATCATATTTGGTTATTTTGCTGTTAGAACTTGATTTGGGTGAGTGTGTGTGCAAAGAATGACAGAAGCAACAAAAGATGGAGAAATAAACAAAGTGTACAAGTGAGGCAGTTAAACATGTGTTTGAGAAAAAATGACAGGGACTAGCCCTATGAAACACACACAAATTCAGAGAGATTATTATAGCACTAAATGTGGCTAACTATTTCTTATATGCTGACCTTAATGAAGAGGGGTTTGGCAGTAATGATGTAGTTCATTCGGTGAATCAGCCTCTTTCACTGTATGCAATAACACATGTGCAAATGCTTCAAAGATGTGTGCATGAGTGTGAATCTATGATGTGCCCTGTGCTGTGCCTTTGTGGGAGAGAGCTGCACTGCAGACTAATCACACTCCCCTAATAGGCTGCTACTCCAGATCTCTTTCTTTGCCTGGACTGTAGGCCACAGAGTCAGCAGCCGGACCCAGACACACATGCACTCATTCGCAGCAGGAAAGGATGAATGGTGATAATGGAGGGGGGGGACATTTCATTGAAGCGACAAGCTCATTGCGGTCCTGAAATAGGTCTCTAATTAACACTCAAATATTATCTCATTTATCATGTCGAAGGACAAACAGAAGGAGACATGGAAAGAGAGAAGGTGTGAGGGAGAGGAATAGGAGACTCAGGGGGAACTGTGGAGGCAGACGCTACCCTTCTGAACACAGACTGCATCAAAAGTGGACACTTTACATGTTAACAAGGGTGCTTGTGAAACTAACTGTGTATTCATATTAAAGAGTTTCTTTAATGAATATTTTGGCTAATTTAACATTCTCTGGAGTTGCATACCTGCCCAACTCTCTAGCTCTGTGTGACATTACTGTTAGCCAGATGTATAGTGGAGCTGGTGCATTTCCACTATGGACTATGTGCACACATACAGTGTGCAGTCACACCCTGCAGTTAAAGCTCAATTAAGGCTCACTAAACTAGAAACGAATGATCCAACAACTACATTAAGCAAATGGAGCACACACTTCAACTATTAAAAATAAATAAATAAATCACCCATATTAATAAAAAAATACTATGAGATGATGACTCAGTCTTGGTGGTTTATGCATTATTACCGATCTCTCCTCTCTAAGCACAGAAATGAATTTGTCTGTTGGAACAGGCTGAACCGGGGTCTGTTACAGGAAGGTAAGTAAGCAGCAACAGCGCCCCAACAAACAAACAAAATTCTGCAATGTACAGTATAGTTATCTGACCAGACAGCATAACTGGTGATGGCTACAGTCTGCTCTCATCATCAATCTAACTTAATAATCATACTGTCCAAATTGAGAAGTAAAACAGATGTGAAGAAGGATCAAAATCAAGAGAAAAAGGGTGAGAATGTTGCTGAGCACCTGATAAAGGGAGTGTAGTCCATGTGAGGACAGGGGGTGTCAATCAACCTTTGCCTGGATGGACTGAGAGAGGTATCATGACCAGATCTATGAGCAGCTGCAAATTATAAAAGGCCTCATTACCATACGGTATGTGACAAGTAATGAAAACAGGAAGTACCCAAACACATATCTATGCATGTATGTACAGTATATGTGTGCACATCTAGAGTATAGTACCAGATTCTCTGCTTTCTGCATCATCTGTAGCAGCTTCATTGTGTGTTTGATGTACTTGGTTAAGAAACTGGAGACGACACTGTAAAGCCTAAAATGACAGCAAAACATTGTCTGTTGCTGCTGATGCTTAGAAAAGCATTAAAATGCATTTTCAAAATCATACCTTTTGGGAAAACTTCATTAAAAGGATTCCAACTAATATGTAATTACTTTAAATCACCCTCACAGACACAGTCCTGGGTTACCTTTGCACCACGGCCTGGCTCAGCCATTTCCCAAGCTTTTTTAATGGCTTTAATCTGGTCCATTCTCTCAGTGTCCTTCTTCACTTCCATGCTCCCTGCTTTGCTCTTGTCACTGGCCACGTGCAGAATCCAGTGTGGCTTACTCAGATCAAAGCTCTGCACAAACATATGAAGCACACACAGACAAATAGTGTAAACAAGAGCACTCAGAGAGTGCATGTACCTCAGCCAAGGCACAACATTCGCTCATGCAAATGGGTCCCTTGTGAAAAATGAGATCCAGAACAATACAAAATGTGTCCTAAAATCCTTGATCTGGATCATCTTTTAGGGTATGAAAGGCAGTTGTACAGTGCATCTTTTGTGAACATTTCAGGGTCCTGTCTTCATTATAGGTCAGGTTATCGTAAAAAATATGCATTAGTCCGAATCAAGTCTCAAGTCCCCAGTATTCGAGTCCGAGTCAAGTCTGAGTCACTAAAGAATAATCCAGGTCGAGACCGAGTTAAGTCCCCGTTAGCTAAGTCAGCCATCAAGGTCTATATTAAACACAGTCGACACAGTTCTAACCATTTTATATTCTAAGCTTTCTAAAAGTGTATTGCATCACCATAGTGCTACATAAAAATCATTTATAGAAAGGCAGAGTGTATGCCTTGATGGAAGTGTTCTGGATAGAGCATGGTGCAGATGCCAAATTATGGGCCTGTTGCACAAAAAAAAGTTTGAGTCCTTGTCTCCAACATCCAAAAACAGCCAGTGCTCAAGTCCAAGTCAAGTAACAAGTCCTGAAAATGGACTCGAGTTGGACTCAAGTCAGAGTGTTGGACTCGAGTACTGCCTGTCTTTTATTCAGTGTAAATGCAAACCTGGCAATTGTGGGATTTGCATAATGCCAGTTTCTATTCATCAGTATTTCAGAGCAGCTGACAGCCAAGTCAAGCAAATATGTAAATGTCAGTCTGATTTTAATAAAATACACTAAAAATACTATATAGAAAAAAAGATGTCAACAATCTCAATACATGAGATGTAGAAGAAATTCTGTGAAAAACTGTTATGTACTCCACTGAAGTGTTTCAATTCCTTCCTCTCAGACAGGTTCATATACTGTTGACAATTATTTTAGGCAGTTTTACATATACACATACTGTGTGTGTGTGTGTGTGTGTGTGTGTGTGTGTGTGTGTGTGTGTGTGTGTGTGTGTGTGTGTGTGTGTATATATAGTTGGGGGTTCAAACCCTGGTCAGGGCATGGTCAATATCCCGCCTGGGTCCTTAGGCAAGGCCCTTAATGCTATCTGCCTACATCATCGGTAATGAGAGTTAGAAAAATAAGAGTCACACCGGCTCGGACATCGCCCGGGTCAACAAGGTCTGCATCAGGTGTTGGTGAACCAGGGCAACCTGAAGAGAAGTGGGTTACTGGAACAAGACATTCATGGACAAGAGAGGAGAACAGGGAACTATTGGAATGCTACTATAAAAGTAACCACAGCAAGAGGGGTTACATACAAAGGATGTGGGACCTATGGATACTTCGAAACCCAACATCTACACTAACATCGAAACAACTAGTAGCTCAATGCTTTAACATCCGCAAGAAGCATCTGCTATCACAACTAGAGATTGACAAGGTACAACGTGAATGCTCCAGCAAGGGGGAGCAAGGGCAACAGGTCAGGGGGGAAATATCATCATGACCCCCACAATTGGAGATTGGGTACCAAGCCCCAATAAACAGGCCTGGATGAGCTTGATTCAAGGGCTGCTGACCTGAGACTGAAGATCATGAGCAAGATGGACACCTGGAACTCCTGTGGCCAATTACCAAGACTAAGTGAAGTGCATTCTGAAAGTCTACTAGATGATGTGAATGCAGCACTAAGAACAATCCCTACTACGACCATCACTGAGACCAACAAGCTCATATACCCCACAGCAACAGTGATCCTTGAGATGCTTGGCTATAAGTTCAACAAAGGCCATAAGGAGCAGTATCCTTCATGGAGAAGGAGGTTGGAGACCAAGATCAAGGCAGCATGGAGAAAAGTTAGCCAGCTATCAGAATTGCAGAAAGGCGTGATGAAGAAAGGGGTACCTAAGAAATACAACTCACTGTCTATACCTGAGGCCTTAGAGACTGCCAAACAAAGGCTCACAGCCCTAGCCACACAGCTGAAGAGGTACACCAGAGAAGTTGAAGCCAGGAGAATAAACCGAATGTT
>NW_018127889.1:1876795-1891881 GCF_001952655.1 Monopterus albus | reverse complement strand
GCTCAGTGGCAGGGTAATAACATGAGAGCAGACCCACCAAGGCTGGAGACTGAACAGTTCTGGAAGAGCATATGGGAGCAGGAGGCATCACACAACAACAATGCCCAGTGGCTGGTGGACCTAAGAGCAGACCACTGCAACCTCCCTGGACAAGGCCCAATAATCATCACAATGGCAGACATTCAAGAGAGGGTCTCAAGTATGAAGAGCTGGACAGCACCAGGCCCTAAAATGATCCATGCCTACTGGTTAAAGAAGCTAACTTCACTCCACAAGCACCTGGCGGGACAAAGGAACCAGCTACTAATAGATGGAACCCACCCTGAGTGGTTAACTGAAGGCCGGACAGTCCTGATCCTGAAGGACCCTCAGAAGGGACAGTACCATCCAACTACCGCCCAATAACCTGCCTCTGCATAACATGGAATCTCCTGTCAGGCATCACAGCAGCTAAGATGAGCAGGCAGCAGAAACCATTCATGAGTAGGACCCAGAAAGAAATTGGTAGTAACACCAGAGGAGCAAAGCACCAGCTACTGGTTGATAAGATAGTCACTCGAGACTGCAAGACCAGGCATACCAACCTGTGCACTGCCTGGATTGACTACAAGGAAGCCTATGACTCAATGCCTCACACATGGATCCTGGAATGCTTGGAACTGTACAACATCGACAGGAATACATGGAACGCCATAACCAAGTGGCTGGCATAGTGTACAGAAACATCTGTGCCGAGTACAGGCTGGAAGTCCCAAAGTCAAAATGGGATACACCTCCAAAAGTGGTTGAGAATGACCAAGCTAAGATCCTGTGGGATCTGCTGCCAGCTGACTGCCCACATCCATCACACTAAACAGAAAAGGCAGAATTTACAAATGTTAATGTACATGCATTAAACACGCCCAGTGGAGTATTTTGACTACAGCTTGTCAAAGAGGTTTCAAAGACTGACAAACTGGTAATGGCCAACCAACCAGACATAGTAGTGGTGGACAAACAGAAGAAGAAGGCCGTAGTGATAGATGTAGCAATCCCAAGCGATAGCAACATCAGGAAGAAGGAACACGAGAAGCTTGAGAAATACCAAGGGCTGAAAGAAGAGCTAGAAAAAATGTGGAAGGTGAAGGCACAAGTGGTTCCCGACATTGGGGGCTGTGACCCCCAAACTGGGAGAGTGGCTCCAACAGATCCCAGGAACAACATCTGAGATCTCTGTCCAGAAGAGTGCAGTGCTAGGAACAGCTAACATACTGTGCAGGACCCTCAAACTCCCAGGCCTCTGGTAGAGGACCCAAACTTGAGGGAAGGCATACAAGACTGCCCCAAAGTGGGGGGCGAGTGGGGAAATTTTTATTTTTATTATTATTTTTTTAATACCACTGTATTGTACCTTCTCTTAACAGAATATTGTGGAAAATACACTGAAAAAGTATGTGCAGTACTTATGTGCAGTGTGTGGCCTTAAATGCACACTGTCTATTGAATTTAACCATGCTAGAACTTGGTGAATGGTTTTCATATGCAGCACTGTAATATCATTGCCTGATGCAACTGAATACAAACATCCAATGCAATAAAACTAATGAAACCCAAACAGTTGTTCCTCTACAGCTCATTCTAGAGTTTACGGGTATGAAGTACAACAGTGAAGTATAACATTGGTCCCAACTTGCATCTGACAGTGCTGTGGTGTTTTCCTATTGCGTGTCACAGTGCTTTTGTGATGTATTACCGCTTCCTGCCCAAAGCCAGCCTTGGAGACGGCGGCTGGCTTCCCTTTTTCCTTGTCAGTTTCGCCTTTGCGGTTGGTTTTGGGTGTGCCAGACTTGGGCCCATCATGGCTCAGTTTGTCAGTGGTAGATGAAGACTTCAAGTCCTCAATCTTGTATACTACATTTTGCAAACAGAGATTAAGTAGATTCACTTTTCATGTCATCATCCATTGTACAAAGGCAGCTGTGTGCTAATGTTACTGTGAAGAAAAGAAAAAAAAAAAAGAACTTCAAACATTTAATTTCTCAGGATGCCTTAGTATTTTAAAGTTGTAAAAATGTCTTTTGCAAGCATACAGTGTATACTTTTCACATTAAAGTGAGCAACTGCAAAATATAAAAACTATGTATAGTTTAAAGTGGCATTTAGGGTATTTGGGACTGTGCAAACCATACTTGACTTTTTTCTGCTTTTGGCCAAATTTCTAAGCAGTTAGACTGTAAAAGAGTAAAACACCTCCTTGTCACATTCTAAAGTAAAGTAAGTAAAGCTCATTTTAAATAGGAGTGTGACAGTGGGCATTCACTGCATGTGTTATGTGGCTGCTTGTGTGCTAGATGGCACTGTTGTACTTTATAGCTAAAATGAACCCAATCCCCAGTTTAAATGAAGCATCAACTATGAGTCTCACTTATTTGATATAAAGCATAATAGTCCATCATTTAGGTGAAACCCTGCTATTCCGCCTGATGAGCTTTATGCACGCTCACTGAGTTACTTTTATCTGAAGTCATACAGAAATTCAGCGTTCAAATTGGATATAAATATCAATCTGTACTGTTGTAATTTAAGTGTACTGAACATTTTTAAGCTAGGAAAAGTAAATAAAATATATTGAAAATATTTTGCTCACTGAAAGTCTAAGGACACGATTATGTGGATACTAAAAAGTATGCTCTTTTATTGGCACAGTAAAGAAAACGTCACTGAGGCTGACAAGCAAATGCAAACGTCTGGTACAACTGCATGTACAGCTACTGTTGACAGCTGACTGTGTAACAGGGTGCTAATGCCCATATCCATCACACTAAACAGCAGAATTTACAAATGTTAATGTACATGCATTAAACATGCAGTGGAGTAGTTTGACTACAGCTTGTCAAAGAGGTTTCAAAGACTGGCACAGCATGGACTGCACGTGTGTGTATATATATATGTAGCATGTAGGGAGCATGATCAAGGGCACAGCCTCACCACTGAGACAGAGTTAAACTAGGTGAAATTAATTCACTTTCCTGCTGCAATATTTCCCAGGGCACCAAGGGGGCAACTTCATTTGACTTCCCACTGACCCACTTTCACAAGCTTATTGGAAAGACACAGGAGGTTTCTATGTACATTGGTTTACACATACACACATAGACATAATCAGATATGTTGACAAAAATAATATATATAAACAGTAACACATAATTACTGTTATTCATGACCATGACTGTATAATAAATACAAAGGTTTGCCTTCCTCAGTCTGTCATCAAAATGCTTCTAATTTCTGGATATCTAGTTTGTTTATTTCATGTAATTACACTGACTTATATTAATCTCCTAGAGACTTGCCATACCGTTAACCATAACCACTGCTTGCCTAACACCTAACCTTAAACCAAGTCGTCACCCTAAAATCCAAAAGTTTACATGCTGGGGACAGGCATCTGGTCCCCACAAGGAAGGCTGACTCCTTACAGTGTAGGTGTGTAAACAGATTTCAGTCGCCATAATGGGAGTGATAACAGGTGCACTCATACACACACACACACACACACATCATCTGTAGATTTCATGCCATGCAAACTGAATGGGTAAATATGAAGACTATTGTCAGGTGCAACAGAGACAGGAGAATGAGAACTCAATGACAGCAAGCTGGCCTTTGTTTTCAGACGGTCATGCAAATTATCACCCATGCAGCACCTCCTTCACATCAACACCCACCCATGCTGAAAATAATTTATCCCCTCAAAATATTTAAGAAGTTTCTGTAAATTTCAAAGCCTTGATTTTTCAATAGATCCAATTTATGAAACATGATTAAATGCAGAGAGGCAGAGTTGGTGGCAGAGGACAGGATTATTGCCTTAGCCAATGACCAGTGGGCACAAGAAATTACACTCTGTGATCTGCAAAAGCAGCTGTATTCATTTGACTTTCATTAAGCTTGTGATTACAGGCCCCTGGCTAGTGGAAACTGAGAACAAACAGCATCTGCTTTGGCCCCTGACACTGTCGACTAAGTATCTGCCATATTTCACACTGAGCATAAAAATAAAGACTGCACAGACAAATGTGGAGGGCATATAAGAACATCCATTTAGAATTCTGAATTCTGGGCTCAGATGCTGAAATCTTTTAAATTCACTGATAAAAATGAAAATTCTTCATCACCCATTATAGGAATATTTGGGCAAATATGAACAATAAATAATCAAAGCAAGATTATTGTAACTTCACTTAATTAAATAGTTTTTTATGTTTTCAAAGGAAGTAAAACATAGTGTAAATAAAGAGTGACCCTCTGTCCATTCTTGGCTAAGTGATGTAGCGTTCATTATTGTTTGAAGTATGTACCTCTTTTTTCCTTCTTCTCCAAGTCTCTGAGAATATAAACAAAAGCCATCTCGGATTCGTCCAAATCCCAGCTCTTACAAAGCACCTCTGCCTGCACCACATACTTATGACCCTGTGAAACACAAACAAGCCAAGTTAGTGCTTATATAAAGTAAAATCCGACATGAGATGCATCTTTTTTTGAACCTACAGCTATAAATCCAGTGTGCTGGTGATTCAGACAGAGACCTTATGCAAAAAAAGCACTTTTTGTTTTGCTGTTCTCTCTCTTTGACAGAAGCACGTGATTGGCACAAAGGCAAAGAGGAGGCAGAGGGCTTGTTAGCCAAGATTATATCAGGGATGGGAACTCCCACATCCATCACGCTGAACAGAAAGGACAGAATTAAATGACAATCCAAGGTGGGATTCAAACTAATAGAGGAGGACACATGCTACAAAACTGATAATTGTATATCTATAACTTTCTTATTTAGTAAAAATATTAGTGTCTAATTGTAATAAAAGCCCGTTACATTATAGGAAACTTCACCATTTATCCACTACTGCTGAGCATCAATATGTCAGACCCTCTAAATCCCGATCAGTATTCTTACTCCTGTTTAAATAGCTGTTTAGTCCAATCTCCTGCTGATCAATATGATCTGATATGATCCATGTCATTACTATTGAGTGCTGTGTTACTCTGTGGAAGAGATGTTAATAAAAAGTACAGGATTTGTAACATTTGCAGGATGTTACTAAACCAAACTACTTGAGAGGTCTACTGCAAAAGCGTAGGTTTTTGTTGTTAAACTGTTGTAAATGTGAATTGTACTTATTCATGAGATGGAAAGAGTTCCTGAGGAAACATTAAAATGATTGATTGCATCACTGGTATTACTAACACCCATTAAAGCAAAACAAATAAACCCAGCTGACTTCCACAGTTGTATGCTTGTGTGTGTGAATGACAATAGTACATACTACATGTACTTGGCAATAAACCAACAAAGGAAAACAGGTCTGTTAGAGACAGGGTCTTTAGACAATGGTGTGACTCATAAATAATGCACTACTCGCTAACAAGCGCTGGTACTGTAGGTTTGACAGTAGCAACAAAACCACCCCTCCAGTTTCTGTTGCTTTCCTCTTGCAAATTTTGCCTGTGTGAGATGTGTGTATGTGTGGGTGTGTGTGAGTTCATGTGAATGTGTGCGCATCCCTGCAAATAAGGCATTATGTGTATCTGGCAGTGAAAAATTGATATGAACACAGGCAACAAGTAAGTGGGTGAGAAAGTGAGATGCACGCTTGTGTGCATGTGCAAGTGAAATCGGTAAAGTGTGTGAGTAACAGCAGATACCACGCAGACAGTTGTCAGTGATACCATAGTCTCTGTGGGAGGCTGGTAATGGTCAGATGAGAAGTCTGATTTCCCAGCTGTGTTGTCCTTCCCATCTCTTTGTTGCAAAGTGTCTACCACCTTGACTCTCTTGTCCTGGGTGAGGCAGTCCTTCGGGTTGTGGTTCTTCCCATCTGTGCAACTGGGGGCTATAACAGAAACGGACATTAAACTAAGCCATTATCCATAAAAAAAGACAAGAGTGGTCATTAATGTGTCCTTGTGTAATTATTGGAAACATAAACTGAAAGCAGATTAAAGAGTTTGAGAGGCAGGTTTTGAAGAGCTCTTGTGTGTAGTGCCTCTGCTGTCTACCTGCATTTTACTGTTGACCAGGCCACTATAGAAAAAAAGCCAGTTCAGTTTACACAGAACTGAGGCAAAACTAACAAACATTTTTCTTACGAACCATGCAGGGAACTTTGATTTAATTTGCCCAGGGGTCCTTTGTTGCATGTCATACTCTCTCTCTGCAGTTCCAGTCTGTACAGTATATCTATTACAGTGTATAACAGCAATTTCTCTATCCAAAAATAGCACTGCTGGTACTCTACAGAATGTAACCATTATCCATAACTCTCAACATCTTTTTTACAGGTACTATACTATTTCCTCTCAAGACTGAGAATCAATCAATATGTCTCTCTGATGTCTCTAACTTACACAGAATGAAAATTAAGGCAAAAAACACTGATAACTGAATTAGCACTTTGCCTTTTAGAGGATTGCTTTTAATGCCACAAGTGGTTCCACAATGCGGCAGAGGGTTCTGTTACCTTTAGCAGGGAATGGCATGAAAAAAATCTATCTGCAATGTTCTGGGCTGAATCTTACTTTTGAACTTCACGGGATACCCTCAGCTACTGTCATTACCAAACCTAATGATTGTTCACCTTTGTTGGCCAGGAAGCAGAACACAGGAATTATCACATGGCCCTTGGCAGTGTTGCCAGCCACCTCCTTCTCCTGGTCCAGAATGGACAGGCGGATTAATACATCCAGTTTGGAAGTCTGAAACTGAACTGTTCCTAGGACATCTGCCATTACCTGCACAGAGTAACTGGGGAAAAAATAATCGAAAGATTGTGGGTACCATTAGTCTCTCAGTATCCTTAATGTTGTCCTGTACTAGAAAGTTGGGCTTTTTCATCACCTTTCTTGAAATGTTACCTGTTATATACGGTAAAGTCTGTGCCCTATTTTCACACCTTGTTTGTAAGAATCAAACATCTTAGATCATATACTTTAGCGTATGTAAGAAAACATGACAGCTATAGAACAGCATTTATTTTGATGATACAACCTCTGCAACAAAACATATAAATTGACCAGTATAAACCATTATAATTCTACTTAAACTTTTAATTAATTACAGAATGTACCCTATAATTATCTCACCGACATATGAGGTTTTTGTCATTAGGAATGTAGTAATCCCGGAATTCCTTCACCAAGAACATGTTGAGTGGAGTTTCACGGGACAGTTCTGGAAGGGGTTCTCTAGAGCCAATTAAGCGCATCCTCCACTTGGCACCAACAGGAGGTGATTCAGGTGTGACCGCCTCTACTACAAAGGTATAACCAAGCTGGAATAACAAAGATATTTAGTCATTAAATCCAAATGTGTGTTTTAAGGATTTCTTTCATGTAAGAAATATTGCCAAACATTAATACACTAGGCAGCAGGGTGGCCAAACAGTCAACAACAAGCAGAAGGCATTCCTAAAGTGAAGGGAGTTTTCATGGCAATATTAAAACTGGGAATATGCTGATATTCCACAATTACCAAGAATTACATCATGTACATGAAAACTTGAAGTATAGGATTGACAGCATCCACAGACCTTGTTGGGTTGATAGATATGGGCTACCAGCTTGTTGAAGACCAGGTCCAGCTCCTTTCCTGTATCATTATCTATGACGTGCAGTAGACAGTTGGGGAATGGGGAGTAGACCTTTGCTATCACCATCATCTCCTTAGGGACCAGGAACACTTCCCTTTACAAAAAAACAAAACAAAACAATAATGAAATGCTGAAATAACATTTAACTAAAATATCTAGATTTCACAATATTAGCTTCAGTTGTGCTGATGGTGGTCTTTTGACTGAAACAATTTTTATTCACATTCTTTTACCGTGTAACTTCTTGCACAATGAATCAATGTATCTTTTTGGCAACTGAAGAGCCTCTTTGCTGCTATGTCGGTAGGTGGACAGTTATTCTTTGAATTGGATTTATTGTTTCTGATTTGTTAAAAGACTGATTTAAGCATACAAACCAAAAAACAATTTCCAATATTAACTTTACCGGCAGTAATGAGAGCTGTGCATTGCTCAAAGGTAACATTATGGCATTTGGTGTGAAGGGGACATCAGCCATACCCCGAGATTTTCAGTCAGTCCGGTTGGAGATTCTCTTTTACTGACAAACCTAACCTTTACATTACAATGTCTTCTAACCTAAAGACCAAGACCCAGGAGTTGGCTGTGTCTTGAAGAGAGACAGTATAATCAGCAAAGGTGATTCTGGTCCACTCATCCTGCTGACAGGGATAAAGCTCAGTGTTCCTCTTGGAATGGTCAATGATATACCTGTGCAGGAAATACAGAAAAGGAGAGAACTTTTAGAAGGATTTTAAATGAAGCATTAAAACTACATATTTAGTAAAAGACTACCAAATGACTAAATATATGCTCTGAAAATGGTTTACACAAACTCTTGGACAAAACATACCTCTAATGAAGCAGATTAGGAAAGAAATCCAGAACAAAAAAAGACTGAAGGAAAGTAGATGTATTTCACATCAGCATGGACTTTGATGGAAGTGATGTTTCTGCCAGTTTAGAAAAACACATGCTCCTAGGCTCACAATGCCCATCAACCCCAACCCAACCCTCCATCCACACGCTGACCAAGCTTTCAATGCTCATACACGCACATACTGTACGTCCCCAGGCAGCAGGTCATTCGGCAGACGCTGCTAGCTGATTGGAATGAGAAGAGGATAAACAGCAGATGGTACCACTGGGAAAAGATGGAACACAATGTGGAAACTGCTCCCCGCATGGCTGCAACAAGCCGCTACAACCAGGAGAAGGAGCACATTCTGGGCATGTGGTGCACGCATGTCATACAATGAACACAGCACTGGCACAGGACTGTAGTGGGAGTGTCCTCATATTCTATCAGATAACAGCATTTATGTGAACAAATGCCTGCTGAGTCGATAAGGTGTGCAGGGTAAGTGTGCAAAATTCTTTTATTTTTTTAAACTTAGAGTCATTGCAGGTGTGTATTTTACAAGATGTATACTTCATTTACCGTAGCAAGAAGACAGCATGCTTGTCTGCATCTGATTCAACCTTCGGCCACATGTCTAAAAGGATCTTAGATGCGGTGATGTTCTCCTTCAAGCCTGGACAACATGAGCATACACACGAGCAGAGAAGCAGCCACCATTAAAGATGAAAAATAATCTATGTTGCTGACATGAAAAAATTTTTTGTAGCTGACCTAGTTCAGGGCAGGAAACAAAATTGCAAAACACATTTATGCTTCATTCAGTGAGAGGCAAAAGGAGGAGATTATTCACACCTTGACATTAAATTTCACACTCATCTCAGCAGGCAGACAGCTACTCTGATGGAAACAAAGCCAAAAAAATGCAGTATTACGTGTTCATGTACATTGTATATATGTGTGTGCTGGTGCATACTATACAAGTGAGAAATACTCAGAATAGACAACCGAATGATAGATATTTTCACATCTGATATGTGGCATAGGAATTCACACATCCACACTTCACCCCTCCATCTGTTCTTTCAGTTCTCTCTTTTCATTGATCCTGCCATCATAGCAGGCCAAAAGCTGGTTAGTGAGAGTGAGTGAGAGAGACCTCATATCAACTTTAACACACATCTGTTTATGCCACAAATGTGCAAAAGAATCTGGACATTTCAAAAAACTTTTTTTTTTCCGCAGGTCTTAATTTTTTAAGTAAATGATCTTTCAAAGTATAGTAAAACAGGCAGTTTTGTCAAATAAGATTGGGGTTTTGCCATTACTGTAAGTGCCCCTCTGAAAGCTTCCCTTTGTGCTTTGACTAAAAACTAAATAAAATTTGAGCTTTTCCACAACCGTCACATCTGCGCTATAAGTACATCCCTACTTTATGCAAATGCTGCATTAATGAAGCTGTGCATTCTCCCATAATATATGTGCAAGTTATTCAGAGGGTGACAATGTCATGTGTTCTGCCTGGAGAATGTAGTTAGCTACAGGTCCTTGCAATAAATAGAGAATGTCTGGGTAATGAGTCACCCATAGTGTTTCCTCTGGTATCAAACAGTGATGCACCTTCAAGGTAAGATAATTATCACAACCTCAAGAAGAAAATGGATAGTAAAAATAATTTAACCGAAACTGAGGTGTCTGTCTATTTAAACTCTCATTCTTTTCCACAAAATGTCCAACTTGACCATGTCTTCTATTCCTCATTTTTCACTTGCTGTCACTAGTTTGGCAATTTGGCGGTTAATGCAGGAATGTTGTGTGCAAGCATGTGTCTGTGGCCACCCCTCCTCTGTCAGGCTGTATCAGCAAGAGTGGCAGTCTCATTAATAAATCAAGTATTTGTGGCTCTTCTCAGAGGCTCAATACTGTATATGCCAGGATATATCAAATAATGAATGGAAGAAGATAATATGTTTAGTGTGTGCATGTGCATTTTTAGATACTACATAATAATTTACAAGTGTAACACAAGCATTGATCTTAAGTTGTTTTTAAACCTAATTTCTGTCCCTTTAGCCTTCCCAACTGCTGCAGCTGTGCCTGTCTTTTCGAACACAAAAGAAGAAGAAAGCGGAATCCAATTAAAAGTCAGTATTTCAGCTATTCAGATTACAAATAAGGTTTAAACCTAACCATGATGCTTGAATGGATACATTTTCTCTGTGTGTATTGTTATGCTTACCAGGTTTTGAGGCATTAAGAATCTCTCGTACCAAATGTCCTTTGAATCCAGCCTGCAGAATGGTGACTGCCTTGACCTCCTCATCTGTCGGCTGCCTGCCCCTCCAGTTTTCTGGAGGCTTTGACTCGGCAACTACTTAACAGCAGAAAAACAACAGAAAAAATGTGTTATGGGTGAATAATAAATTTATAAAACTGTAAAATACCCATGGAAATAAAATAAAAAGGCAAGTTTTAAACAACAGAGAAAAGTAGTTTAATATTAATGCAAGTTACTGTTGTGACTGACAAAGGGTATGAGGCTAAAATATTCAATATTACATGCTTTTTGTAGGTGTACATATATATTCACAAAAGTACTGTATTTATATGTACATCATACAAAATTTACAATCACACAAATGGCACCCACGCACATGTAGGGGTGTCTTCATTATGGGTAGTGCTCAAGAGTGAAGGGTCAGCAGTGAGGACCAATACAGCAAATCGCTCCTCTGCTGTCAGCTTCCTGCCTAGAGCCTCACACAGCATGTGGTAAACTGCAGAGTTAAACACCTACACACACACACCCACACACACACAAAATAGAGGAAAGATGTTAGCAGTAGCTAACATGTCTAACTGCATTTAAAATTTTTGTGATTTAAATCACTGTAATTATATAAGCATGATAGACTATGTTTACATGAGACATCATCCATGACCCTTAAAACCATACCTCATGGGGGATTGCTAGATTCATATCATTCATTCATTAAAATAAACACATGGGTGAGTGTATGTTATTATGTTAATATACTAACATGCATGAAATATGCATTTACCTGCTTGTCAGTCACTTATCAAGATATAAAGTAAGACAAGGTATTGACTATATCCACAGTACAACTCTTTACCAGCATAAGCGAGCTACCTTGTGGTGTTCCAACATCACCAGGGAGGTGTTGATGTCTCGGGGACAATGAGCCTCTTCCAGGGCTCTTCTAGCTGCTAGCTGGTCCTGCTCCTCACTAAAGGAAGTCACCATTCTGGATAGGGCCTTCAACATGGACGAGGCTTGCTCAGTGAAACGAGCACTTTCCTGTAAAAGAGGAAAGCAGAGAGGAAGCATCTAAATTTTGTTTACTGGTGCAAATTAAACTGAAAGCAAGTTAAATAGATCAAAACAGCAGAATTCCCAGAGTACCAACACATTTCAGTCAATTGAAAAACACCTAAATTGTTTGTAGAAAATTTGCAACAAACATATACTATGTTGGACTGTGGTTGCCAGACACGATCAAGTAATTTTTTTCTCACATGCATGAACCTATAGACAGAAAAGGGGACATGGTATGATGAAGGAAGGGTATCCATATCTTAAATGATCTGTACATATTTAGACACAAAATGTTATGTAGTGTTTCCTTGACAATACTTTCTTTGTAGTGGACTTCTCATCTAGAAAATTAGATCCAGAAAAAAAACAATTCTGCTTTGTTACTCCAAACAAACTAAAATTAGCTCTCATATTCACAAGTAATTCATGGTCTAACTGAATTACTATCATAGTCAACTGCTAACTACAAAGCTAGGTCACCTTGGTAAGTTGCGACATTATGGTTTCTTCATCCCCGAACATGAAAGGTGTCTCACTGCACAGATGGATGTGGTAGCCCAGTGCTGCCTTTGCATGGAAGCACAACACATGGCGCCTGAAGGAGAGAGAAAAGACAATGGGAGTTTTGAAAATAGGCACAAATTATCCAGGTTTCTGTTAGACTAGTAATTACCCTAAAACTGTGGTTCCCAGTCTTTTTGGCTTGACATCCTCCAGAGAGACACAAAGTCTATTCACATCCCTTTGCCACAGGCTACATACAGTATGTTGCTATCAGTTCATCCTAAGAGTGATGTTGCCCTCTTACTTTATTTATATAGGTTGTAGATCAAACTACCTAGAATATCACAACAAAATAAGCAAAGCAAAGGAATATCATAGGTGGACAGGAAATGGGGAAGGCAGAATGGGGGTGGGGGGGACCAGTGATAAACGTTGGCAGCTGGACTCAAACCGCTGTTGTCGTGCACACACTGTGCTCACCTATATGGCCAGGATAATACTAGCCATGCAATCAGACAAAGAATACATGAAACTACAATGCATTCCACTGAATAACACCTCTTCATAGTTAACAGTTGATCTATGTTTCTGTCAAGTAATGCTGAGTGGGTCAGAACAGTTAGCTTAATATCCTATTTGCCAAATGCCAAGATGAGTTCACAGGGGCTGATCAGGCATCAGAGTGTAACCCCACTTCCTTGGTCCTATTAGCTTTACATAATTCAATCATCACAGCCTAACTATATGGATGAGCACTAAGGACAAGCTGTGCTAGGGATGTAGAGGAGGATGACAACATACAAAAGGGAAAAAAATGGAAGAGAGACAAAAAAGGTGAGCACTGGAAGAGAAACAAGGAGCAGAGACAAATGGAAAGAAAGAGGACAAGAAAGGGATATTGCAAGTAGGAAAGACAAAAACCGCTTTAAAATGAAATGGCTAGCACAAGACAGAGTGTTAGCAAAAAGCACACAGGATCAGTAGAGAGATTAAATAAAACACCACATTGCCAAAATAGAATACAGATGGTCTGGCAGGGACACAGAGAAAAAGGAAAAGTGAAAGAGTTTAAAAAGTGAGTGCCCCTACCATGTTCCTGTTCATGTCCTATGTTCTGTGTTGCACAGAAAATAATAATAAAAAGGTAAAAGAGCATGGATACATCAGCTATTATTGGGGAAATGGGGGAATGTGTAATAGGGAGGCATATGGGCTTTATAAGTTGAGTCCTGTGTGTGTGATTATGGCTCAGGAGTGATTGCACATCTGCACCTGACCCCAGAAACTGGGCTCTCTGCTTCTAGGCCAAGTAGTGGCCATTAATAGAGACTAGGGCAGATGCTCTTTACTGCTTTTCAGTCCATCTTACGTAGGCAGGTATCCTCTGCTTTCTTTATGATAATGTTAAGTAGATCTCTGCACAAAATAAAGGGCTGAACAAAAAATGCAGACATTTTTATGACAGGTTCTCATGGTGAGAATTAAAACTCTAACACTGGCAAAATTATTACCATGCTGATGAGCAAAGGGTAATTTTTGGTTATCAGGTGAAGGTAGGACTTTATTGATCCCACAATGGGGAAATTCCTGTGTTCCAGCACAGGATGCATGTGTGAAGAATGTGGGGAGAATGTGTGAAAGGATACCATTTTGTTTACATGCATATGTTGTAACAATTGGCACAAATTGATGAGTAAACCGTGATAAGATTAGTCACTCAAATATAATCTACAATATTTAATTAGCACTGCTTGATAATACCAAGATAAAAAAAGAACATATCATACTGTAGGATACAAGAATGAAAAGTACTACCATATTAAATACTGAAAGTTTGAAATGGCACGCTATATACAGGACATACTGTATTGTAAAATGTAAAATGTAACGTTCTGATGAT
Organism: Monopterus albus; assembly: GCF_001952655.1. NCBI lineage: Eukaryota > Metazoa > Chordata > Actinopteri > Synbranchiformes > Synbranchidae > Monopterus > Monopterus albus. The sequence continues at coordinate 1,877,674 of NW_018127889.1, read as the reverse complement.
GCTACTTGTGTGTATCAGTTCTGATGCTTTGTTGCCTTTATGTAACTTTTTATTTGTGTGTCTGTTCTTATGGTGGTATGTTGGTTGTTCTCTATTGCTGCTGTAACACAGAAACTTCCCCACTGTGGGATCAATAAAGTACCTACCCTACCCTACCTATTACTGTGGTAGTAGCTAAAGGGGATCTTAATAAACATAAATATCCATCCAGAGTCTTTGAACATAATTTGTGTAAAAGTGGCAAGAAGTGTTGTGTCTTTGGGATGCCCCGGTGCCCTTGATCTAAGCTTTAAGTTCTGATCAGTACAGTGCATTCTGTAGTTCTCAGTATTCTCTTTCATGTTTGCATATAAAATCTGCTTGATACAGGATAGATCATCGATGTTGTCCTACCCTGGAGGTAAGTTAAGCATGGCTGCCTTGGAGAAAGTAGTCTTGATGGTGAGAACAGGCATTTGAGTTTGCAGACTCTTCCAAGAGTGTGGCTGGGCAATGAGAACTGCAGAACTATGCGCAGATGACATTTGCTTTTCTAAGCAGTGTTGTAGAGGGGACAGAAAATGTGTATTGGTCACACACCACAGTTAAATATCTCAACAGTAATTCACATTCATAAAGTATTCATACAGTTTTGATAAATATTTACATATACTGTATATCCTGAATAGGACTGTGGTGTAGAGATGATTTGTGCATAACAGAACATTATAATAGCAAAAAATCATTTTGTGTTTGAGTGTGTGTGTGTAAATCCTTACTCTTCTCAGCTGTATCCCCCCAGAGCAGCAGAACAGAGAAGCTGATGAGGATCTGGGAAGGTTGCAGACTGTCCACGCAGAGGTAGTGAGTGCCTCTCACCTCTGGACACTTGAGAGAAAA
>NW_018127889.1:1871421-1876781 GCF_001952655.1 Monopterus albus | reverse complement strand
GAATGCAAAGACAGACAAGGAACAGAACAAATGAAAGAGATGGAGCACAAAGCCACTGGGAGGATAATGATGAAACAACTGATAGAAAGTAGCTGAGTAGAAGAGAAGCTGGTGGAAATTTCTGAGGCAGGGACAACAAGGGGAGGAGAGGTAGGTGGAGGAAATAAGACAAAGCAAAGAGTCAAGCGAGCTAAACACGCATTTGAAGTGGCACCTGACAAGAGGGTGAATTTAGTAATATAAGAAAAAGCAGCTGGTGACAGAGGCAGAGAGAGAGAAAAGAGGGATGAAAAAGACAGATAGTGAACAAGAGAAGAGGTAGAGAGTGCATACGTGTCCAGAATGACAAGCAGAATCAGCACTTTATACACACAGACGTGCAAAAAAAAAACACACACACTGAAAAAGGCAAAGGCCTGTGCTACACAGACATACACACTGTCGCTCTCAGACAACTGTATACGATGCATGTAATACAAACAGGTAGTGCACGTTTTTACAAAGACAGAACAGTAATACTACCTATCACATGCAATGCTCCTAACAAAAAACCTAAAGTTGGCTAAATTTCTGATGGCCTTAGAGACACAGATCATGGCTACATTTTGAAGTTTCTTAAAAATCTTCATTATTACAAAGCTTTGAACAGTTTGCAGTCACTATATAATGCACAGTATCTCTTTGGTTTTAGGTTGTGAGAGAAACTTCCAATGAATCTCATGTTAGTAAACTTTAAATCTGAGTGTGCAGGGTCATTCTTGGCATTCGACATACTGTAAGATATAAATGTTAAGATATAAGTCAGTTCAAAATACTGTGTATGATTAGGTTGGACCACACATTACGGCAAATTACAGTATGTCCTTGTGTGCAGTTCTTGGAGTGCATATATAATGTGTGTTATGTGTTTGCATGTGTGTACTTCAGGGCTTGCTACAGCAGATGTCACAGGGATATTTCCAGTCGACTGAGAATGCGTAGACAATCCAGTGTAGTTGCTAGCAGTTGCAGTTTTGGACAAAACGGTACTCTGTAGACAACAACACCTAAATTAACTCTAATATATACAATACAAAACATATGGGAAACTAAATGGAAACCTTAGAAAGTGCATGCACCAAAGCTCGAATATGGAGAAATTAATTAGTGGGTCATTTTGTGAAACAGTACATACTGTACCTTAAATTGAGATTGATGCATATGATGTGAGTACATCTGCAGTTTATGAAACACCAAAAGAGTCCTAGAAGAAAAACACAAATGCCAATTATGTTTGAGTTAAGAAAATAAAAGCAATTAAAATTTTAATCGTTATTTTTAGACCTCCCAACCATTCTTATATCATAACCATATACAGTGTGTTCTGTTCGTCTCTCTATCAGTGCAGTATGTTTGCAGTGCATTAATTATATACAGTATTTGTGTGTGTGTGTCTCACTGAAAGCATTTAGGAAAGTCATCAAGATCCACCCAGGTCTCCTGTAGGATGGGTTTGACAGGAGCTGTGAGTTCCTCAAATACAGACTCCTCTGTTGCAATTTTGGGTTGATCTGGAAGAAAAGTTCAAATTCTACTCTTTAGGGTGACACATTTCCTGATTAATAATGTCTTTATAAGCATTTTTGTTCTGTTAGGCACTTGTTGTAAGGTAGGAGGTCAGCAGTATACAGCTACCTGAGAGATATATAGTATTTTATTTAATATCATTTATTATTGTTAATACAAGTCCACCACATCTCAGTGAAAGAAAGGCATGTCCTTAATAAGCTGAGTAGCATCTAAGTTGACTGGTGCTTTTCATGCTACACTTAATACCAAATGGATATTGAATTGCCTGTGAAATCTCCCATTTTAAAATGCTGTGAGTAACAAAAAGCCTGTCCTCTTATGACTCATAGAAAGTTATCCTAGACTCAAATCATTATCTTAAACACAGAGAGTCGAATGGGCCAAACTCCCACATAATGGCATAGTGTAAGCACACATGCACATCCATACTCCCACAAACTGACTCCCACTATCTCAATGCATGCAGAGCAAAGTCATAAACATATGCACACAGACACACTCTTCACCCCAAAAAACCACACACATAGTTGCTCTGCCTCTGAGCTCTACTCGAAACAAGAGTCTGATCAGACAAGTGAGGTGGCGAGGGCCAGTGCCACTGCTGCTAAGCAATGGTAGTCTGCTCGCTCAACCTACAGGTGTTACTAAGCAACTAAACGGGGGCAGAGAGAAGGCAGGGAATTGGCTGGTTGTCATAAGGTATAATTTTGATCCCATCTTCTTCAAAGTGTCTTGGCCAACCGATGGTGTCATTGAGAGAAATATGCAGAGAGTGGAGGCGAGAGATGCAAATACTTCTAATCACATTAACTGGACAATGCTGCACAGATGATGTTCAAGTCAACCACTGATGAAGACCTTCACCATGCTCAGAATTAATGAGCATCTGCTCATTCTAGTAGCTCAATATTTGATTTTGGGTAAGACAATCTTATGTACTGATACGGTACAGACTATTTTCAAATATGAATTTGGGGTTTGCAAAGGAATAGCTTTTACCACTGGAGATGTCATCATTGCCCTTCTTCCTGTCCTCTGCAGTAACCTAGAGGGACAGGAAGAGAGAGAAAAATAGAAAGAGGGTGAGGGAGGCATGAACTGTGAGTTGTGGAAAGAGTAACACTGTCAGAGATACGCCTCCACCCTCTAGTGATTCCATGCCAGCTGTGGTGTTGCGACCATTCTCACCAAACACCACAAGACAGGACAGACAGTTTAATGAGACAAGGGCTGCTCCTCCCATGCTAAAAACACCACTAGGGAATACCAGCTCTAATTTACTTTGACTGTCAGTGACAGACAAGTAGTTATCATGTTGTTTAGTATGTTATATCTCTTAAAGGGGAATTACACAACAGCTCTGATTTAATGCTCAATTGCCCAACTAAATAAACAGATATAGCTGAGTCATTGTCAAATACCATATTCGTCTCTCTGACCAAGGTCAGATATGTTACAGTATGGAAAAGAGCATTACTGCTGTTTTGATAACACAGCTGAAGTCAAGCACAAGGTGTAGTACACCCTTGTATCAGCTAGCTGAATGTACCTGCAGGCCCTTCAGTTTGACAATTCTTTCAAACAATGCCTCATTAAGAAAAGATTCTGGTGGAAGTCCAACAGTCTACTCAGCTCCACATAAGAAATATTGCTTTGTGTCATGTAGCTTCAAAGCAACCCTCACTAAGACATTGTGATGAGTCAGAGTGACTGTGTGTGTGTGTGTGTGTGTGTGTGTGTGTGTGAGTCACCACTTATTTGAATATGAAGTACCCAGAGACCCAGACAAACAGAAAGAGACATTGTGATTTGGAGACACACTTGACCTCCTCTCTGCCTCTATGACAACACATTTTTGCACCAAAAATATACATGTGGGTGTGTCTCACTGTGTTCACAGGAGTGCACAGAACTTGTTGTCAAGCTCTAAGGCACTCCAGCAACAGCACGTCATTCTATTATACTGCTTGTCTTACCTGCGTACAGTAAGAGGACACTGACATTGACAGATTTTATACAGAGGACCCCTGTGATTTTAAGCTGCTGCTTAGGAAGAAGCTATTTTAATATGATCAAAACACAGTAAAGGATCCATGGGTGGAAGAGGCCGCATTTCTTAAATCCCACACTTTATGGGGCTTTATTTTATACAGCCAGCAAAAAGTCTACAAAATATGAAATTAAATCAAGTTTTGTGCCTTCAGATAATAATTCACAGGTACAAGGAAAACCACTGATCTCAGAGCCCACACTGGACTTTGGGAAGGGTAGTTCTCTAAACTGAAACCAAGGAGGGGCTTTGATGGATTAACTGCATTCCAAGCATATCAAAGGTTAAAACAGCACACTTACACTAAGATCTAAGGCTTTAACCCAGCACTAAAGTTGAGTGAGTAGGCCACTGAGGGTATTAGGGACATCATGTGACATTGCTCCTATTCTAGGAGCTAAGCACAGAGGCTGATTCAAGGCTAACAAAAAGAATGAAAGACCAAAGGGGCTAAAACATCTTATTTGATATACAGTCCCCATACCACGTGATCCATGTGGGAACACGTGCTCAGTATAAAAGTGGCACACAAATGATACATGTGGGCACACACGCACACACATCAAACACATTAAAAGTGTCCAGAGGCCTAACCGCTCTATAACTGGTCACAGTTACACAAGAGGGTGATTAATATGAACTCTATTTTTTCTCTGTATGCTAGGAGTGAAGTGCAATAATGAACCCCCCAGGAGACAGAAGACACTGATGGTACACCATCTAATTGCACTGCTTTTTTCATCAACACAGTACATGACCTCTCCCTTTATGAAACCCATGCAACCCGTTCACCAGCACCACACGTTTTCCTGACTCCCTGACCAACTGTCACTTTCTTTCCACTTTTCAGTTCCCCTCCTTTCTTATCTGGCACAATTGTCCCCCCCCCCCTTTTATTAGTCTCTATCATTGTTTCTAGCCTCATCTCGTGTCTCTTCGCTGCTGTTCTAAAGCCCACTCCCCCTCATCTCACTTCCCTTGCTGGTCATCTCTTTAGTGCAGATGCACCCCTGGCCAGTAGTGGCCTGGCTAGGAGACAGCAGAAGTGACTTTGAGACTAAGGGATGGCAGCCTTGATGTCACTGACACAGAGCTACTGTGATGAGCCTTCAACTGCATACTTACAGGGCAGACAGAGTCAAAAGGGAGCAGGGAGTAAAAAATGAAGTGAGTAAATAACAAGAAAACATCTCAGCTGTCTGCAACATCAGAAAGCTGATACTATCTTAGTTGTGGACAAATAGCGTCACCCTTGGCTTCAAAAACCCTTGTGACTATACAAATTAATGGCTTGGGCAAACAACAGCTCTGTAAAATGTTTAATTAGCATTGTGTCTCAGGAGACAGTAATTCCATGTACCTCTATTTTGTCAGTGCTGTTTGGTGAGATAGTGGTGCGACAACAGACTCAAGGCCTGCTCGCCGTTCAGTCCCCTCACTCTCAACAATGGAAACCAGAGGGTAGGAATGCTTCACCTGAGGGCTCTGCTCGGCCTCTCTGACACACAGAGACACATATTCATGTTATGTGCACATACAGTCATCATCATGACATTTATATATCTAATTTCATGGTAACATATTCAGAGGAAATGAGTCATATACAGTGGGTACGGAAAGTATTCAGACCCCCTTAAATTTTTCACTCTTTGTTATATTGCAGCCATATGCTAAAATCATTTAAGTTCATTTTTTTCCTCATTAATGTACACACAGCACCCCATATTGACAGAAAAACACA
>NW_018127889.1:1864090-1870880 GCF_001952655.1 Monopterus albus | reverse complement strand
ATACTGCGCTCTGTGAGCATCCAGCTTCTTTTGCAATTGCCTTTTGAGACTTTTCCTCCTTATGGAGGGTGTCAATGATGGTCGTCTGCACAACCGTCAAGTCAGCAGTCTTCCCCATGATTCTGAAGCCTACTAAGCCAGACTGAGACAATTTCAAGGCTGAGGAAACCTTTGCAGGTGTTTTGCATTAATTAGCTGACTAGATTGGGACACAGGGAGCCTACAATGTTGAACTTTGTCATGATATTCTAATTTTGTGAAATACTGGATTTGGGTTTTTTTTGTCTTTAATCCATAATCATCAAAATTGAAACAAATAAAGGCTTGAAATATTTCACTTTGTGTGCAGTGAACTAATATAACATACAAGTTTCACTTTTTGAAACAAATTATTGAAATAAATGGACTTTTCCTTGATATTCTAATTTTTTGGCACATACCTGTATAGACAGGTGTGTGGCTTTCCTAATCACGTCCAATCAGTATAATCAAACACCGCTGGACTCAAATGAAGGTGTAGAACCATCTCAGGGATGATCAGAAAAAATGGGCAGCACCTAAGTTAAATATATGAGTGTCACAGCAAAGGGTCTGAATACTTATGACCATGTGATATTTCAGTTTTTCTTTTTTAATAAATCTGCAAAAATGTCAAAAATTCTGTGTTTTTCTGTCAATATGGGGTGCTGTGTGTACATTAATGAGGAAAAAAATGAACTTAAATGATTTTAGCATATGGCTGCAATATAACAGTGAAAAATTTAAGGGGGTCTGAATACTTTCTGTACCCACTGTATATCAAATTATAGACATTAAATGACACCAGAAAAGCATACATTGATTTGTTTTTTTAGCTTAAAAATGTTTGCAAATATTTCTTACACAGAATATAGTAGGAGTCAAGTGGGAACCAACCAATCTTTGTAACAGTGAGTCCACCCACTGACCAGTTTATTAGGTACACCTGTAAAATTTTATGTAGTCCAAAAGGACATTGCTGCTATGACATCTATCTTTTAGAAGCTCAATGTTTCAGCTTTTGGTGATGTCAGACATTTTTTTATTCAGTTATATGTTTACTTATATGGTCATAGTTAAAGGTGGTATTAAACTAGGCCGCTTTATATTCAAAGGTGTTCCTATAGAAGGGCAGAAAAGATACACCTCGTTTATTTTTCTAAGTTTTAGATTGTGTCAGAGTACACACAGCTCTGGAATCGAGTCAATGCTGCTCTTGACTTGGTAGAAGAGGAAAGGGCTGGCAACCTCAATGAACTTCTCCGGTTTTGACAAAGGGAGCTCTGTGAAAAAAGAAAAAAAAAAAGACAGAAATCCTCACACATAATGCCAGCACTGCTTTTTCACACCCTGACTCCATTTTCTGTTTTTCACTCAGAGATCACCTGATGTCAGATAGGCCTGATCCAGCAGCTATTTCCAGTACAAAAATACTGTACCTATTCCTCTCCTATCTTCATTTCTGTATGTGGTACCGTATGACCTCTGTATTGTAGGTTCTAAATATCCTGCATTAATGCTCAAGTTATGACATTAACCTAGAATGTTCTATGTCATAATTTGTGATTTTCTATTTGTTTGATATCATCCCCTGCATCCTTCCCCCTGGTTTGTCCTTTACCACCTTTTTTTCCTGAAACATAATTTTTTCCCCTGCTTCCTTCCCTCTCTCGCTCACTCTGCGGCTCATCAGTGACCACAGTCTCCCTGCGCTGGCGAATGAGTTTCCATCTGGGCACAGGTGGTGGTTTGGGTGGTGCCTCCAGCTGACATGCCCGGGTTCTGGTCAACAAAACTATATGGCTGTGTAGCAAGGACAGACCATATCGACGAAAAGCCTCTGAGGAACTAGCCTGCACTCCCACACAAAGACAAAGAGACAGAAATAAAAATACAAGCAATACTCACCCTTGGACATGCACATAAAACTTACTTTCCTTCACTGAGAATCATTATCCCTGTAACCAACACTACATATAAATTAAGTCAAATCCAAAAGGTGATCTGATCAAAGATCAGAGCATAAGGTCATGTAACACCTCCAATAGGGGAAAATCCTGGAAGCGGTCCACCAATTAGGTTTAGCATGGGTGTACATAATAAAACAAGTGCAGCCTGTTGAGGGAAAGCATCCAAATAGAACACAACATGCCCCTGGATCACAAACATTGTTGTTTCATCTCCCCCACTCACTGTTACTATAGGGCTTCAGTGCATTTTCACATAAAACAGAGGTGACTAAGACAGCGGATAAACAGCAGGCACCACATAAAAAAAGCATTAAAACTCAATAATGTGTGTTAAGGTTTACAATGAATCCGTAATTATGAGTGTTAATTTAAATAATGATGAGAATATAAAATTATTGTGTTTATATATGCTCATGTAGACATCCTGACTGGACTACACCGAGACCTTCACCTCATAACATCAAAATCCGCACTGAAGATGTTACTGCAATCTACAATAGATGAAATCTAATCTTTGCTTTTGCAAATGTGTCTCATAACAGTGTGACTGAAGTACAAAACTTGTACTGAATGACCAAGTGGGTATAAGTAGCAATCAAGAAGGGAGGAAGAGTGAAAAAAAACATACCATTTGGCCAAACCCAAAAGGACTGATGTGTGGCTGAAAATGGTAATAGCTGGCACACACCACAGCCTTGGGGGTACCTGAGCATCACAAAAAGAAGACTATGCATAAAACCTTTAATTAATCAGGTAATTAAGTAAGTAAATAGGGCAACATGAAAGGATCTAGGTTAACATGGATGGCCCATCCTTATGTATATTGCATAAGGAGAGCACGGACAAGGAGACATGAAAAATCCATTTGAAGGACCACAGCGATGAAATACACTGCCAGACTATTATGAAGACCACACATTAAGAACTGAACAGGGAAGTAGTTCTCACAATGCATGGCAATTTATGCATTTCAATATTACACAACAGTGACCACAAAAACTGTGAGAGATCAATATGTTTTTTGTTTATGCAGACACCATGCCAACAAATAAATGTTCTGAGAAGTAAAACTATGTTCATGCATGTCATTATATTAAGTTGGTATCTATAGTAACACCTTAAAGATCAAGTGAGAGAAAGAATTGTAATTTATAATTAATTTAATTTATAATTTATGTGATATATTTTTGATAAGGATAATACTTTGAATAACACAATTTAAAATCTAAAAAAACTGTCCAACATAATGTCCTTTGTATCATTTTACAGTCAGTTTTCAACAGGTTCTGTTTGTTTATCAAATTGTTTATTTTTTCTACAAATTCAACACAATGCCAAGAATGATTAGCATGCTGACACAGAACTATATTGTGATGAGATGTTCTGCTTTAAATTAATAGTACCTTAATAAAGCTTTCGTCTCTCTACCTCGATCACTTGAAACAACTCTAAGCCACTCGTGCTTTTCTGAGAGCTTGTTTCAACCCTTCCTTCATCAGATGACCACATTTGATTTTGGAGACTCTTCTGTCCTGCAGGAATACCAAATAATTCACCCTGCCACTGCTCCCTCTGCTGGTTTATTTATAGTCCCTCATATAGGCCTTAACCCTCCTTACACTTCATTATACATGAGCTTGGCAAAACAGGACCTGATGCTTAAAACAGCAGGAAGGACTGGTCGACTGAAAAGAGGGCTCAGAAATTGAAGTATTTTGCAGTACAGCATGACAATGACATTAGGTCAGAAGTCTTTACTAAACTATAGTAAATCATCAGAGGAATACTACTGTATGAATGTTGCAAAGATTGCAGGGTTACTACTACTATAAGACAGTGGAATGACTGGTAAGGGCGAGTTTCTGTAGGACAATGAAATATTCATTGTCATGCTTCATACTAATTAAATTATGGATGTGGAAGGAGGAAAATAGAGATTTACACACACTGTGCATTCACCTACATGTACACAAATATATACAGTACATATACAAAGACACACAACACAGATCATTTTAAAACAGCCCAATGATAAATTAATTTGCTGAGCAATAAGGGTGTTCTGTGCATACAAATGAGACTGATTCAATTTGCACACTCAAATATGGGAGCAGAGTGTGTAATTGAGATGTACATTTGAGGGTATGCAAGTGTGCATGATTGCGTGCCTTTATGTGTTTGTGTATGTCTGACGTGTCACAGTTTGGCCTTTTACCTTTCTCTGGCGATGGCAGCTGACTCTTGATGTCACTCAGGCATGAATCTCTCTGTGCAGCTGGGTCTTCAGTCTGGGGCTTCGTCTCTGAGAAACTCTCATCAGCGTGTGTGAAAATGGGAATGATGTCTTGTAAGAAATCCCAGATTTTTCCCAGGTATATGGATCTGAGAGGACATCAAATAATGTGATTGGTTACAGGCCACAGGAGATAATACCAGTATTGTTAAAGCATTCTGATTTTGTCTAGAATTTTTCTTCTTTTGTACAAGAAGACAAGCAGTGATGTTGAGTTCTCGTGTCTATTGTTTAGTTTACAACCCCTGCAGCATCATGCCAGCACAGCTATCAAAAGAAGTGGTACTCTTTCTGTTCTTTGTCTTAAAACTATGCAAGTACAGTATATTGCTCTGTTTGCCATATAATGGGCTGCAAAAATTATAAAGCTGGAGCAAAGACAGTATCTTGAAGCTGGTTCCTAGCAACCTTAGAAAGCCAAATTTATGCTTCAGCTCAGCACATTCAAGCTGATGGTATGAGCACTGTGTGAAGCAGCAATAGTGGTAATGTTAGGCTACTTTTTCAGTTAGTATACCACAATCACTGAGCATCCTCTAAGTATAATTAGCAAGTGAAAGGCACTATAGAGAGACATGTTATTTTAGTTGAAGTACATCACTTTTTTTGTTTACCTTTGGTTGAAATCTAGCATGAATTACAGAATGTACTACCTCTTTTTTTTTTTTTTGGTCTGTGTCCAAGGGAGCTCCAAAACCACAGCCTTACATATGTGTGTGTGTGTGTGTGTGTGGGTGTGTGTGTATAGAGAGAGAGAGAGATTTACAGATAAATATAAATATAGAAAATTGTATTCCTCAGTCTTTTTTAGCTCACTAGTGGTGGATGGTGGTAACAGTGGCTTATAATAATGTACCAGAGCATAATAATGACAATTTTTGAACATTGGATACAGGCTTCTGTATTACAATATGGCTGCTCTGTGCTGATTGTAGGTGTCAGTCACAGTAATGAATGTCTCCTCATTTCTTATGCCAATCAGCTGCCCTTAACAACAAATGTGCTTTTTAGTATAAATGCAAAAAAAAAAAAAAAATTCCATCTATAAACAAATTTATAGAAATTTTTTCTTTTGAGCCAAAATATTGATGGAAGTGCTCTTTTTCTTTAACAATGTGATTAAAGTCCCCTGTAAGTATGTGTTTGTGGGTATACGCACAGTCATGTTCAGTGCCTGTACATGTTGATCGATTCCCCAGGTGATTCACTAACAGCAGCAAACCTGCTGAGCTAGAGAGAATAACACTCCCCGGTTGCACTCCAAAACACTGTTGCCCCATTAAACCACCATCGCTGACAAGCTGAGATCCTCCACTCTACATTGCATCATTATATATCTCATTGCTTCCATTTTAGACCTGTCATTTCTCCCAAAGTATGACTTTCCATACTGTTGTAGACAGATACACTTCTCAGCATGATTTTGCTACAGTGTACTTTATAAAATAGTTTACTTAAAGAGACAACAATGCACAGCTTGTCCCCAGCCTTTACTGTGATAAACTACAAGAGATTATATAGTCAGGATGATCCTCACTGTTTAGTTTGACGAGGAGAAATGAAGAGTAAAGGGAGAGAATGTCAAATCCACACTATCAGACAGTGAACTAGAACACAATTTTCAGGGAATATAAGTAAAGACAAAGGAGATGAGAAAGACAAAGTGTAGTGGACCAGTGAGAATCTTACTTTACAGGACTTGTTTCTGGGATCCAGCCAGTGAGCATCTGCATAAAGGTAAACTCACCCATCTCCCCACAAACCTCTGACACTATACTGAAAAACAAACATAAAAATTTATTACACCAAATGCAACAGTTTAAAAGAAAAAGGCAAATCCACCAAACCACAAACTCATTCAAACCACCCCACAGTGGCACTGGCACTGTTCTCAATGGAACTCCAGAGGTCATAGTTTCAATATGGAAAATTAAGTGCAAAATATGCTTAGCATTTAAGTGGTTTCACTCATGTAAATGCTGTTTGGTGTGACTAGGGAACATACAATAAAAATGGATGTTTCTTTTTCTTTTCATGAATCATGAAGGACTGTCTGCCTCCACAAGTAGGGTGTGAGTTAGAAGAGAAGGAGAGATTCTGGAGTGAGTTAGACGAGGTGATGGAGAGTATTCCCAGAGGGGAGAGGGTGGTGATTTGGGCAGACTTCAACGGGCACGTTGGTGAGGGGACCAAAGGTGATGAGGAGGTGATGGGCGGGTTTGGTGTCAAGGGAAGGAACCTAGAAGGACAGATGGTGGTGGACTTTGCCAAGAGGATGGAAATGGCTGTAGTTAACACCATTTCCAGAAGAGGGAGGAACATAGAGTTACATATAAGAGTGTAGGTAGGAGTACGCAGGTAGACTACATTCTATGTAGACGAGGCAATCTGAGAGAGATTGGTGACTGCAAAGTGGTGGTAGGGGAAAGAGAAGCCAGACAGCATCAGATGGTGGTGTGTAGGATGACTCTGGTGGTCAGGAAGAAGAGGAGAGGAAAGACAGAAAAGA
>NW_018127889.1:1810505-1862897 GCF_001952655.1 Monopterus albus | reverse complement strand
GAGAGGGAGGGAAGTGGAACAGTGAGGTTACAGGGGGCTGAGGTCAAGAAGGTGCAGGAGTTTAAGTATTTGGGGTCAACAGTCCAGTGTGATGGGGAGTGTAGGAAAGAGGTGAAGAGGCGAGTGCAGGCAGGTTGGAGTGGGCGGAGAAAGGTGTCAGGAGTGTTGTGTGACAGAAGAGTGGCAGCGAGAATCAAAGGAAAGGTGTACAAGACAGTAGTGAGATCTGCTATGCTGTATGGGTTAGAGACTGTAGCAGTGAGGAAAAGACAAGAGGCAGAGGTGGAGGTAGCAGAGATGAGGATGTTGAGGTTCTCTTTAGGAGTGACCAGGATGGACGGGATTAGGAATGAGCACATCAGTGGGACACCTCAGGTTGGTTGTTTTGGGGACAAGGTCAGAGAGGCCAGATTGAGATGGTTTGGACATGTGCAGAGGAGGGATAGTAGTTTTATTGGTAGAAGGATGTTGGAGATGGAGCTGCTGGGCAAGAGGTCAAGAGGAAGGCCAAAGAGGAGATATATGGATGTGCTAAAAGAGGACATGAAGTTAACTGGGGTGAGAGTAGAGGAAGCCGAGGATAGAGTTAAACAGAAAAAGTGGAAACAGATGATTCGCTGTGGCGGCCCCTAACGGGAACAGCCAAAAGAAGAAGTAGAAGAAGAATCATGAAGGACTGTGTATTGTCTTTTTTTACCATTATATTAAAGAATGACACCAGAGAAGACAACAAAGGCCACTGACCCCATGAAATATTAGTGTTTGTGATAAAAATGTATAAAAAAAAATAGAATCATAAATACCCATACAATGGGATGTTAAAATTGACTCTTGTTGTGAAACTGCTAAACACAATAACTTTTTACAGTAAGACACGATCACAAACTTCTACGGGTCACCAAGACAACAAAAGTGTTTAGTGTTGAGTTGGATGGATTTCAAAGTGGATATATAGTTGGGATAAGGCCAAGTTTGTACTTAAAAACTTTTACTTTAAGACTGCAACCACAGTTTCCAACTCTTTAGGGCAGTACCGAGATGCTTACAGGGTTTGTTTTGAAATGTACAGTAACTCACTTTGTGCCGACTACTTTAATGAGGGCTTTAGCCAACAGCATCGGCCATAGCTCTGACTCGCAGGTGGACATAGGTAGGAGGAGGTTATTTTCTTCATCAAATGGCATGGAATCATCTACTGTTATCTTCCTCCAACAACCCTGAAAGCAGGGAAGGAAGACATTGAGTGAAAATACAAATCTACAGCGTACATCTAGTAGTAGTTTTAAGACATTCTGTTTCTACGGTATTAGTTTCTCAGATTTATTCATGTAAATCAAAGAAAAAGTTCAGCATACATTTATTCACTTTCTTGTCAAACATTAAATGAGCTGCTCATTCCCACTCCCATGCCTGTACACTAAATGTGAAGCTACAACCACCAATTGGTAAACGTAACTTAGCATGAAGTCCAGAAACAGGGGGAACAGATAGCCTGGTTCAGTCCAATTGTAACAAAATGAAATCCACCCACCAGCACCTCTAGAATTCACTGATATCCACCTTATATTTCCTTAGTTTAATCTGTACACAAACCAAAGTGTAAAAACAAACAAAAAAAAAGAAATCACCAATACATACTGCTGGCTATCGTTGCTGGTTTTCTCAGCAAGGAAACGTATTAGAGACACCAATCAACCTAAGCTGCATGTCTTTGGACTGTGGGAGGAAGCCGGAGTACCCAGAGAGAACCCACGCAAGCATGGGGAGAACATGCAAACTCCACACAAAAAGGTCCCGGGTGGGGCCCGCTGTGAGGCAATGGTGCTAACCACTGCGCCACCGTGCTGCCTGTCAAAGTTTCCTTTAGCATACATTAACTTTATTACTGGGAGGTTACTTTGGCTTTGCATCACTTTCTTATGTATAACACTGCATTTCTGTTGCAACAAAAATGAAGCCAAGTGTAACTGATTGCCATCCCATTAACCACTTAAAAGCAACTTCTGTTGTTTTCTAAATGTTCATCAGAGTGACACATGGATAATTGTGTTTCCAAATATGTGTTCTTGAGTACACACATAAACAAGACAAGACACAGTTCTCAGAATCCATGAAAATGATTTCAGCCTAAAAAGCGACATAACAAGACAATATATTTGTGATATCCTGAAACTAACGGGATACTGCTTTCTGCTATATGCATTTACTAACTGATGTTTAAGCTCTATCATTCATGCTTCTTATCATCATCATCCTCTCAATGATGCATGGTCTGGTTGACCACCAGCTGAACTAATAACAACCTATCACATTCATACACGATTATCATGCAGTGTTCATAACCTTACAATTCTCACTTTTGTTCTGTTGAACATGTACCTTCATGTATCTGCCAGCACTACTTGCTGAGGCAGGTCCCTCCACCACCCCAGACTCCACCTTAAGTACTAAACATTTGATACTGCTGACTCTACTAGGATTTAATGTTTATGTACAACATGTTACTAGGCTTCTCTGAACTTATTCTATAGTGTTATGAAATTAGTTCTTCCACGAGAACTCATACTGTAGTTGCTCAGATTCCTTTTGAGTTCCCTAAAAAAAAAGAGAGCCTTTTCTGTTAAATGTAATTATATGAATAACCATTCACAACAAACATTACCTTGACAAAAATATTTCTGACTAAAATAGTATTTTCCTAACCTTTACAAAAAACAGTTTATTGTGGTGGGTAGAAATCGATGTAATATAAGGAGCTGATGTGACTGAATATGATGCATCTGTTGCTATTTTATAATAATACATGTAGATTTCTCCTCCCATTTCCAAGTATGCAGCAAAGGAGAATCTGTCTTAAGATGTGTATCTACAATCTACAGCCTTCACATTCCAGCACTTCTCCTAGCATTACTGTAGCTACATTATGCTTTGTCTATGCATCCCTGAGGTAGACATGTAATGTCAGAGGACTTTACACAATGTCTGTACAGTATGGAGTTAGTTACTGAGAGGTTTGCCATGCTTGTAAGCTAAAGCAGCACATGCAAAAGATAGTCTGACCTATTGTTCACTGTTATGGCTCTCCCTCATCCATCAGTCAAGTGCAATCCCTTTCTTGTCTCTTCTTTCACTTTCTCATCAAACCGTTGCCCCGAGGAAGAACTCAATGTGGTTGCAGATGGGGTAAAATACAGTGCAAAAGGGCAAGATAAAGAAGAGAGACTGACAGCCTTCTACTGTAGGATGGTGAAGAACAGGATCAGAAAATAAGAATAGGATGAACATTCACAGCAGAGGAAAGGAGGAAAGAGTCAGAAAAAAAGAGTGGCAAAAACAGTAAAGAATCAGACAATCTGTGGAGAAAAGGAGAAGCCTATGAGAAATAGCAAGCAAGGAAATGAGAATGGGGGTTGGGGGCTGGGTTCTTAATGCCATCTCAACAACCATCTGTTAGCATGCTATGGCTGACACAAGGGCAGCTGCCTACAACTGTGTCTTGCTTGTTTGTCAAGGCAATAGTCAGGAGTGTCACAGAACACGACCATCACTGTTACCTTGACTTTTACACACTCTCTCTCTCGTCTGTTCTCACAGACTTACTGGAAGTATTGTAGATATCCAATTCGGGCCTTGATCTCTCTCTGATAGGTGACTCCTGTTAAGGATTTTCTATTCATCAGGTAATGTATGAAGCCAAGCCAAATCTGGCACAGCAGTGAGACTGATTGATTTGGACTCTGAGTAGATAAGGCATTCTTGCCCCTTCCCCATTCTAACCCTCAGTCCATCTCCAGTCCCCTCTCACCTGGTGGCTCACATGAAGTCATCCACTAGTGCACCTCAAAAGAATGTGTGCTTAATAAAGAGGGACTGAGAAATAACTTCCTCTGCAGAGATGTTTTTCATAAAGAGTAAAGCCATTCTGTTGTAAATAAGTCTAAAAACCCCTCAGTTGATTTAGATAATTATGTGTGAATGGGTGTTTGCATCTATGTGTGCCAGGTTTACCATCCAGTAGAGTCTGACTATGTATTTCCCATGTTGGTTGTAGAGTGGCACATGACCATTCACCACCTTACACAGCGAGTAGATGTGCTCCCAAGGTTTCCAAGCATCTTGTCCTGTAGATGTACTGTTATGTAGTGTCCAAACAATATAGATCTCACTGATGATCCACCTCATCAGCTTGATCAAAGATGGGGGAAAGAAGGGAAAGAAAAGTTCATCTACTGGCTAAATTATCTGACCACTTATTCACTAAATCAATGGGACATTCCATTATATCAGTAATTTATTTCTGTTAGTCAAATGTCACGCTGTCTGACATCGGAATTAATTTATGCAAGTGCTTATCAATATTGGCTAAACATCAATGCAATCTTTAATAGAAAATTAGAAAAGAACTGTTAAAACTAACCTCACTGCAAATCAGATGATCATTGGGAGAGATTATGTTAAATGACTTTTGATTTTCGACAATGACAGGCTCCTAAAATAAAACACATCCTTGTTTTAAACATAAATACAAATTGATATATTTCCTTGAAAATTTCAAACAAGCCTTCTGAAATAAGACTGTTACACAGTGTCTTCGATCATTCAGTATCATTCCACAGTAATTAACCAGCTATTGCTGTCACACACACTATTTAAAATGGACAGGAATATGTAACTTACTTAAACCTTTGCTATTTATCCTAAGGCCTGAACTGGTCTAACCTCAGCATGATACTTCCTGTCTCCGTCTGTGAATATAAATATTTGACTAGTTAATCAGATTTCAATCTATCATTTAGTTAATTAAATAGAATTAATGAGTGGTGAGAAAAATCAGCTGTGGATCAAGGGAAGTGTTTTCTCTTGTCATCACAGCAACTTTAAGTGAAAACCAAACTTTAAGGAGCTTCCATCAATAACTCCTGCTTTAAAAATACAGCACAGACTAATTAATAGGTAGTATCACAGAAGAGCTGCTGCCTACATCTGCACTGCTGATTGCTTTTGTGATTAGCCTGTGTTCCTCTTGTATGAAATTAATGAAATGCTTCTGTTATCTTGAGTGAAAGGGCAGCATGTGACCTTGCAAGGACTAATTCAAAAAGCAGGAAGCTTTCAGTAATTGCTCAACCCTGCAATGAGAGAGGGGTAACAGAAAAGTGAAGTGGTGCAATTAACACTTCAGTGAAGGTGACTGGAGAGCAGATTTCTTTAAGTACATCTCCAATTGTGTGACAAAGAAATACAATTTCTACACTATGTAATGGCTGCAACCAAAAGTTGATTAACCTAGATCTATTAATCCTACAAAATGGTAAAAATGAAGAGACATTACCAAAGGAAACAAATGCTGTGTCAAACCTGGTTAATTGTCTGAGCAGTGATCAATTTTCACTGATATAAGTGAGAAAAATGCAGCTCTTAGGGAATTGAATCCAGCAAATGTGAATTTTATATAGTTTCTTAAAGAGTTCATGATATTATTTTCTCCCTAACATGTGTATACCTGCATGAGATATACGATATGCTGATCCCTGTTTATTAATCGTCATCCCTGACATGTATTTGCACTGTAAAATGGACTATAATAGTCCAAGTGCAGCCTAAACCACTTTTGTGAACTTACAGGAACAACTGTCAAAGCTGTCAAATTTGGACAGGCAGACATTTGACATGTAGTATGAAGTTTACCTTGTTGACAATAAACTCTACAGGACGCTTCCAGGAAAGCACTTTCAAAGATACAGGGAGGGAAATTTTCCCCTCAGGATCTTCAAAAAGTGGCTGCACAGAAAAGCAAACAAAGTGAATGTTTAATACAGGAACACCATTAACAAAGAATCTACATAATGACTGAATTAATATCAGTTGTGGGTCTGAAGCAGACTATACATTATGCAATACACTGCACAAGATGTGTTGCTAATGGGAAATTAATCTAAGATCTACACAAATTTCAAATATTTTCTCAGGATTTACAGCACTGGGACTCTTGCTTGTCTTGCCATCTTCAGCTCCTTTACTTGAGTCCCATTTCTCCTTGTTGACTTCTGCATCATTCCACTCAGGCCAAATGGGGAATCTGCATCTCCAAACACCCCCTGGGCTCTCAGAGGAAGTGACTAGAGACGCTGCTCTGAAATTATGACACATACTGATTCATTTCATTTATTCTTGGCATCCCTTTTGTTAGTCTTTATGAACAAAATTAGCCAGCTCAGTTGCATAACATCTGAAAACTTACCAAATGTCTTGTTTACCCTCACATAGACTTAAACGATAGCTCACTTTGCTAGCTGTTATCATGTTTTCTCAGAACTTTTGACTTACAGCAACACTTGGACAGATAGATAATGTGTGTTTTCAGTACTTAACAAACCTGATATTATGCTTCTAGTGCGCTTAGTAAGTGTCCGCAATGTTTTTTATTTTCGTGTTAGCGTTAACTTACGTGACACTAAGCTAACGCTAACACTAAGCACACCTGTTCTTAATTAGTTAACGCTCACTGCCAACATTAACACAAACTCACTCCGACTGTCGGTCGTATACAGATGATTTGCTGGACGTCAGCTCCTTTTTCTTTGACTGTGCCTTGGACATTGCACGTGGTGTGGAAAGAATAAACAAACAACGGACCAAGAAATGAACAAGTCGGTGGTTGTGATGCCTGAAATGCGTTTGTTTAGTTGTCTCCGCTTTTGAACGTTTACGTGTTCCTAAGCAACGGCGCTTCAACGTGGGCGGGGTCTGGAGCTGTTGAGTGCTATAGTGAGTGATGAGCAGATTTTCCTTTACAATATATCTGTTTACAGAAATGTACATTAGAGGTGAAAACTGCAAATACCATAAATTAACAGTCCGGTTTATTGCTCTGTATTTAAATTGGCAGCACATGGACAAAATATTAGGAACACCTTTCACCTAGATTGCAATCCAAAACACCACCACCTACTGTATGTCATCTTGTGACAATGATCATATACTGTAGATGGCAATTCCTGAAGTCTATAGTGTGGAACTGAATTGTAGTGCATCAGGTCTGTCAGTATGTGATGTACATTTGGCTCATTGACAGGACTATAAATACACTGAAATAAATGCTGTCAAGGTTTAAGGTTTCCATGAAATGCTGAAATGATGTGATGTGGATTGCACTGTGGGCACCGAGTAAGATTTGCTATAATGCTTGCACACAGCACAACTTGCACGCCTCCATTGCATTCCTACTCTGGCAACAATTTGGTTTGTGGAAGAGCACAAGCTGTAGTGTTGAGAGCACGTCTGATGACTATCACACACAGTTTCTTGAGTGGAGTCACATGGTCCTGTCTCTCTCTCTCTCTCTCTCACACACACACACACACACACACACACACACAGTATGAGTGGTAGCCTACTTTTCATGCATGCTTTCTGCATAGTCCTTTGTGCTGAGTTTATTCAGGGGGAAACCTGACACTATCAAACATTTTGCTCACATATTTGTAAACGTCTTTTAACTTAAATAAAAACCAGTGGTGACATATACAAACAGTGCTGGATTATGTACAATATAGATTGTTGAGATTGTGGAAATGAAAGGCAAAATTTTGGGTGAACTTTATTATGGCTATATGGTTTAGGTTAACTAAAATTTAGGGTCGTGTTGCCATTCAGTCATTCGTCTCATGCAGTTGGAGTAGTCCATCCATCCTTCTATTATCTGCACTTCTTGGGGGGGGCTGGAGCCAATTCCAGCTGGCACTGGGCAAGAGGCAAAGTACACCCTGGACAGCTATATCACAGGGCTGACACTTACAGACGACCACACACACCCACAGTCACTCCTATGGGCAATTTAGAGTCACCAATCAACTTAAGCTGCATGTCTTTGGACTTGGAGGAAGCCGGAGTACCCGGAGAGAACCCACGCAGGCAAACTCCACACAGAAAGGCTCCACTGGGCAAGCTGGGGCTTAAACCAGGAAACTTTTTGCTGTGAAGCAACAGTGCTAACCACTGTGTCACCAAGTCGAAGTTGGAGCCATTTTGTTATTGCTTATACAACAGTCCCAGCTCAAATTGCTTTATCTAGCTGATCTTAGGGCAACTACATGCGAACAAAAGAAACTAATTTAGTAATCAAACACCTGCTTGGAGCATGAACTATGAAGTCCAAACCATTTTTCTACTGTGTTTGGTGCACACTTCATTTATTCATTCAGAACCTGTTTATCACCTGGTTATATGAATTAATTATGATTCATTTGTTGGGCAACAAAAATCGTGTGTTGTCTTTCACATATAAATAAAATAAAATACATTTCATCAGTGAAATAAATACATTTGAGAAATATAATCACTGTAGAAAATGCAAATCACTTAAAATGTTTATTCTAGTTTTGTGATGTAAATTTAAAGTATTAATTATTAAAGTACATGTAAACAAACTGTTTAAAATCATTTTATCAGCACTTTTTCAACACTTTAACAGATTGCATCCCTATGTACAACAGTGTAGTCCTCTGTCTGACCATCATATCTCACCTGTTGTTAAATGCATGACCCAAATGCATACTGTAAATCTGATCTACATTTTCATACCAGTGGAAAGACAATCAAACAAGGATTTCTCAGTGCCTCATATACAGTAGGACTGCTGTTAGAGTTTTTTTTCTGAAATACTATGTTGTCCATGTGTGTTCTTGTAAATGTTTGAGTGAAAAACAAAACATGTGCCAAACCTTCCTAATAAGAATATGGTATAATGACAATAATTCATGGCATCATGAGATACGATAACACTATATTATGGTTTACCTGTGATGCCCATTTGCTTACATTTTACACAGTAGTCTGATATGAGAGAACACTTGCAGACAAAGCTAAGTGTGCTTCAAGATGAAAGGTTAAGGGGCATTAACACCCATGGTAATTGGAGAAGAGAAAACAGGCCAAAGGGACAAAAATTAAGAGGCTACAGGTTGTTTTCTAGATCTTTTCTCTCAGTTTTCAGCTTAGTTTTCACCCCTTCTCCGGTATAGAGTCCAGGGCATCACAGTCTGTCAGGGACAACGGGAGGAGTAGCAGGGTTCAAGTGTGAAGACCTAGATGAGGCTCATGGTTAGAGGTGAAGCGCACAATCAGGGGGAAGATGTTCTGAGACAAACAGAGTAATAAAAATCCTAAGGTCTGGAGATGCGGCACAAAAAAGGAAAAAAAAGCACGCTAGGCAGTGACAACATCAAGATAAAACTGGGCTTCTGTTCTTGCCTAGAAAAACCAACAGGGAGAAACCTGGGTGTGCAGGTCAACTGGATAACAGTGCAGGGGGATGTTCCTGGAGCTTTGAAGACCCATATTGCATATATTCATCTTCTTCCACAAGGTTGCAGATCCACAGGCTGGGTGCAGGGTTGGACCCTGCTAAAGGGAGCAGGATGGCTAATGTGAATGAACTGAGTGTTAGCAACAGCCTGACTTGGTCTCAGCAACCACAGTCTCCTGGTCCAGTTTGATCCGGTCTCCATTGTTCTCTTCGTATGGCAAACCTTTGTCATTAGCCAAAATATTCTCTACCAGGAACCGTGCTGCTTCATCCACATTGATGTTGTCCTATGAAAAGGTCAAAACAGTCTGTCAGACAAAAATATTCACACCTTGGTGACCCCATACAGTACACACTAGTCCTTTTCGCCTGCCTGCCTAACAGAAGGTATCACAGGCCTTTACAGACACTGCAGTGCTATTTTTCAGAATTTCTTTAGAATTTTTCTAAGCCCCTTGATAGGAACCAGCCTGTAAAAACAATAGCTGGGAGACAAAGGCAAGCAGGGACAAAGTAAAACCTGCCAAATGCTTTTGCCCTTCACACTGTGGCCAAAAGCTGTCATCCTGTGGGTTGAAGAGGTAATGAATATTAATGGGATTTCCACAGTAACAAAGATGTTGACAAGAAGCACCTTTGCTAAAGGCAAAAAGAGTAAGAGTATAAAAAGGGGCACTTACTTATTATTTCAGAAAGTAATTACAAATCTGTCTGAGGTTATGATCAATTTGCAGCACTTAACATAGTGTCTCACCACCAAATCATCACAAATGTATTTAATTTTCTTGTATAACATTTTGAGAAGTATATAGTTAGACATTGAAACTGAACGTTTGTTAAATTCTTGACAGATTTCCAGTAACACATTGTTGTCTGCTGATATAAATATCAGCAGACAACCATGCAAACAGCACAATGCCACTTTGTTGGACTTCCAGAAATTGAATGGCCTGAAAGGCTTTGCACACATCTCACACACCCACATACTTCACACGAAACAGCACGTGACACAACTGCAGGGCCTAAGGTTATTTGGAAAGAGCTTATAAAAAGGTAACTGCCTGCCAAAGTTCCTCAAAGCCTTTCTCAGCATGCAAGTATAAAATGTGGTTATGGTTAAAGAAGCATCTGTTTCAAGTATCTCCTGGCTTATTGTCTTGTAAGTTTACTGGAAGAGTCAACTGTGATGGGAAGCTGAGATCAGGAAAAAAACAGGAGGGGCACTTTCATTGAGTCTCATATTTAAAAACACCTGGTGTAAGTTAAACACTCATCAGGAAGGAATTTATCACCGAACATGAAATGACGCATGCGGCATTTCCTTGTGTCAACCTCGTAGTTTCCCACAGTTACTCAGGAGCCTGATAGAAATATGACAGCATAGAGAGTCTGAGCACTTTTACTTCTGATATCAACAATGCAGGATAAGTAGTCAGATATTTTCTAGTGATTACACATATGAATTTACCTCTGAACTGGCCCTCTGTAAAAGTGAAAGACAGCCAACATGATCTCAGTTCCATTTACAAAAAGAGAAGTGCAAGGGCACAGTGTAAACACAGAAGCAAAATAATACCAAACCTATGACAGCATGACCGTAGATGAGGATACACTACAGGATATTATCTTATAAAGCCCGCTAACCCTTACAGCTCTGGGCTGCAACATCAAGCCACATCATGGCACTGTATCACACCAGCTGTCTAACACATGTCTGGAAAAATAAATGTACATATGTGTTGTTCTTGAATTGGAATAGCAAAAAAGACACAGCTGGAAAAAATCCAGATGTATGATTTGTACAATTTAAATCATTTGGCAAAGTTTTAAAGATTTAAGAATTACTGGTGTTCTCATTCAAGACTCACCATTTATACTTATATTTATCTACAAACCGCCATACGTAATTTTGGACCAAAAATGCTATTGTGAACAACTGTCGAATGCATGCCTAAGCTTTTAAAAATAAGCATTATTACATAAACATATTTCAGAATCACCACAGTGTGTGATTACACCATTCAGGAAGGAACGTGGTTACCCCACAAGACAAATTTTGATGACTTCCTGTCTGCCATGACAAGCAAAAAATGTTCAGTAAAAGTATCTTCACAGTGAAAGTCCAGTGGCCCCTTTTATTTTGATTTTGTGAGTCTGATTTATAGCAAACACATGTAAAGTTCACGTTGAAAGTAAGACTTGAACCCACTACTAGTCATGTTTGGACCATGACTCCAAGAGCTTTAAATGGAAATATCCATCTCCCATGATGCATTGCAGTCAGGACGAAAATGTAGAATAACCACCAGTATAATACAAATAAAGAAGAAGCATGTTGAACAAATTAAGAGAAATGCATGTACAATTACATGGATCTATTTCATGTGTGACTAATATACTGATCCCTCACCTTAGCTGAGGTTTCAAACCAACCCAGAAAGCCAGTCTCTTTGCAGAAATTATCCATTGCGGTTGTAGTGGTGGAGCTCTCTGTCTTCTGGTCACATTTATTGGCCAGCAGCACTGAGGGGATGGGGTTGCCATTAGCCAACTTCACCTTGCTGTCCAGGTCATTCTTCCACTTAGACACAGCTTCAAATGTGGAGCCCCTTGTCACATCGAACACCACGAATGCACCCACAGCCTCTTTGTAATACACCCGCGTCATGTTCCCGAATCGTTCCTGACCTGAGAAATGGGAAGAGACTTCAGTGGAATATTTGCTTCTTTTTTTTTTAAACCAAAACACTTGCACTAAAAGCTAGAGGATCAACATGATTTTGGGTGTGTGAACCAAAACACTGAAGCAGTTTAAGGATGAAACCAAATGTCACACTGAGTTTTAAGACATTCAGTATTTCCTTCTTGTTTCTCGCTCCGATTTGTCACAACTCAATGACATTTTCCTTTCCAGAGATGGAACAAAAAAAAAAAAAAAAAAAAAACTGAGGATAGAGAGGATTCCTTTTTGACCTACTTTTCCTAATTTGTCATGGGTCTAATCCGCACCCAGGAAATGGCAGCAGCAATCATAATATAGTAAGGGCATTCTCTGCAGTCATTCTCTGAGATGATATTTCATAAAGGCAAAGCACAAGGAATTACTGTCAGGATATGGGCGTCATATCAATCTGAGAAGAACTTTTCTAAAACACAACTGCATCAGCTTTAACGTTGTGTTTTAGACTTTCCTCAAATCAACTGATTACAGTCAAATCATACCAGCTCCTTAAAGGTTAATCAGCTAGTGATGCCACCACAACACAAAAAATGAGTCCAAGCAATAACAATAACTACAGACGTAACTACCGGTAATTAAATTTTTCCTACTTTAATCATCACATTTTACATAAAAGTGGAAATAAACTTGTGAGGTGGAAAATAATTGCCAGAACAGAGCTCGAACATTAACTGCACGCTGAGGCATGGGGAAGTGAAACTATGATCACCTAGCAAGTTACCAGCATACTCTTGAGCATACCTATGGTATCTGATAAGGTCCCTTCATAGAATAAAAGTACAATCATTAAAAAAAAAAAAAAAGTTGTATGTGTGCCAATGTAGTCTTGGTTACAAAAAAAAAAAAAGAGACACACTGTTGAAGAGTCTTTAAAAGAAATAATCATCCTCATGTAACGGTAAAATAACATCTGTATGTTTCAGGTAGAACCACAGTGTAATGTGATGAATTGTGGTCGGTTGCACTCTCTTTTGGTGACAGCAGTATCGTCTTCACATAAAGAAAGTTCCTCAAATTGCACACAATCTTGTGTAAACTTCCATACACAGTTCCTGCTTTTGAGCTGTTCTATGCCACCATCAGTTTTACTGTATGACCTAAATATGAACATAATGTGGTTAAAGGGCCATTAAACATCTGAGCTACTATATTCAACTGCTGAAAAAAACAAATGAGTTTTGTAAAGAAATACACAAAATGTTGATTCTCTTGTGGGTTTTCTGATGTAGACACATCTGGACTGTAACAACATGCAAAAACATGTATGACTTTACATTCATTTTAAGCTGCAGATTAAAATCCTGTGTTGTGACCTTTGCTGGTAAGGTCAACATTTATTTACACAGGTTGCTCCTCTAAACACTCATCCTTTTAGACATTTATAGATCGAGTCTCTGCAATTATACCAGGCTTCCAATAACTTGAGGTAGCATTCGATTTTGCTACATTGCTCAAATTTAATGAAGTCTACAGGGCAAGTGTAATTGCAGGGTTTATTAGTTAACAGTCTTCATGAGATCTGAGCTACAAAATCGAAAATGAACCAAGAAAAGGATTGAGGAACTGGAAGCACAGCTTCTCCTGGCTTACTTTCACTTTACTGAAGGTACTTACCCAACTGTGAAAAGAGCTGGAGTGGCACGGTGTAGTGCGGATGTGAGCAAGAGTGAATACACTGTGGGGCCCACAGGCCTGACAGTAATTGCTCATAATTGAGAGTCTAATTTTAGCTGATATAACCCCCAGGTGAATTCACCAGAGAGACGACCCAGTGGGATAAAGGGCCGGTAGAAATAAGGCTGTTAATTCCTGTCCTTGCAGAACTCGTACATCTAGTAGAGTGAAGTCAGAAAATATAAATAAATAACTGGCTTAACTATTCTTCAAGGAGTTTTTCCTGGTTTTTCCTTCTACTGCAAGGTCATAGAGTCCAACAGAACTGTTTAGTCAGAATGGAGTGACTGAACAATACTGACCACAGAAGCAAACTTGAATGTTTTCAGATATTCTTGGCTGTAGTAGCTGATAAAGACTCACGAGAAGAGAGGATGAGATTTCCCCAATAAAAAAAGCTGCTAAAGGATACAGCACATCATGTTTTACTCAGTTAACTGATGGAAACTTAATCTTATCAACGGAGCAACAAGGGCATGTTGTCCTGCCGGTCATGAAATCTGAAAATGACTTTAGTGCTAAGGTCAAACGATGGACATGTGATCACACAGTGGCTGAACATTAATTTGCTTACTCACTTCAGACTGGGAACAGGTTTATGTAAAGTGCTGAGTTGCAAAGTTGCCCTGCACACACTGACATTAGCAAAACAAGCCTGCCTGTGTGGGCTCTGTGCAGTCAGCATAATTCTTTAATTCTTCTGACTCTTGTTTTGAATTCATAGTGCAATCATTTACTTAGTCTAGGAACTGAGGACAAATTGCTCCATAAGCACCGAAGAGGGAATGGCAGTATGTCATCATCAATGTTCAACACTTCACTTGATTTTCTGACACATCCAGTCCTTTTACACCAGGTCGATATCTCAGCAGAGCCACCCCTCCCGGGAAAGATTTTCACTGATGCGACTGCTCAAGTCTAGCGCATGTGGATACAAGCCTGACTGTTGTTCAGGGTAATGAGTTATTTGGGGTATTGATAAAGTGCTGCAGCTACACATAAAAGTACCTAACATTAAAGAACACCAAAGGCTATGATGCCCGACCTTTCGAGTAAGTCCTAATAATCATTCTGCTGTCTTTACTTAATCCAGCCCTCTTTTAGAAACCAACAAGTGAGACTTTTGCTAGAACAATTCATTTTAGCCAATCAACTAAACGTTTCAGTTCTGCTTCAGTCTGTTGAATAATTACACAGCATGCCTCATGTTACTGAGTGTTACTGGTATTATAACAGCCAGGTCTGTGCATCCAATGAAGCAATATTTTACTTTATATGAAGCTTAAGTGAAAGTTCAGCAAGGACAATCTCTTCCCTCACATTCTGTTTATCCATGGTGAATTGATGAGGGCTCTTAATTTCTGATCAGTTTCTCTCCATCACCTGCTTTACCCATGCTGTCAAATGATACTCCACCTTCTATCGTGACATCACTGTATCTGACCAATGATCTTTCTTCTGCCTGTGTTGCTCGAGCCAAATCGGTCACTAGCTGCCATTCTTTAAATATCACTTCAATCCACCCCGCTTGTCTTTCAGACTTACAACTGCGCAACTCACGTCTTCCCTAGCATCACCAGAACCTCCATGCATTTATATGTCACCACTGCATGTCATTAACGTCGTCTCCTCTCTCTCTTTCACTGTAACTTTATGCAGGTATCCCTGGCTCTGTAGCTGTATGATTCTGATGAGCAGTCACCAGCCACATTAACCTGCCCAGAACTTGTTTGGTGTGTCTTGATGCTTTTCTTTTCTTTCTCCTGTCTCCCCAACCAGTCGAGGCAGAAGGCCACCCACCAAGAACCCGGGTCTGTCAGAGGTATATTCCATTAAAGGGAGTTTTTCCCCTCTCCACTGTCATTAAGTGCTTGCTCAAGGGGGATTTGTTGGGTTTCTCTCTATAATACTGTAAGGCATAGACCTTACTATGCCACGAGATAATTACGTTATGATTTGGCACTATACAAATAAAATGAATTGAACTGCTCCAAACCACCACCAGTGTCGAGACTCCAGGGGATCATCCTACTGTATCTCCTGTCTTCATGTGGGCCTGAAGCTACGGAATTGTGTTGCTCAGCACAATAAATGTTATTCTCATCCATTTGATCTCTCCTTATTGAACCGTTTTCATTGCTTAGTTTAAAAATGGACAAGCACTGTTGTCAGTACCTGGATGTACAACAACAAAATTAGTTTCTACTGGCAAAGTCCAGTTCTTATAAACTATGTAATAGTGTCATGTCTTTACCCTGAGTGTATGCTGCCTTAATTAGCCAACTGGTTGCCTTTTTTAGTAGAGCAACACAGGAGACGTCAGAGGTTAGTGACTTGTGTAGGAAGCTCGGCTCTATCAGCACTGCAATTCCAACAGCTTGCAGACAGAGGTCAATAAAGGTGATGGATTAATAAATAATAATCTAATATTATTCACACTCTTCATGGTGTATTCAGTTGTTTCTTATTCTTCTACTTTTAACACTTTCACCATCTTCCTACTAAAGAAAGGGCAAATAAAGTTGTACTAATAGCATTGCTAACCCAGTGAGCATAAAACAGCAATAGAATGAGCTGTATGAAAAAGAGTATTTACTCAGTGAATACCACAAAGGAGCATGAGACTGCAGGAGAGAACAGAGATGTGTGATGCTGCCTCAAACACTCAACATGAGGCAACTGCCTACAAATTAATAGTACATGTGAATCTGTCCCTAAAGAGCAACAGTGAACTATTGTGGACTTACAAAGGCTTTAAACAAGGCCAATTCAGTTCAGTCTAGCAAGCTGATGAATGCTGGTGCGTGACCTCAAGCCCAATTAGGCACTCTGGTTACGAACACGTGAAATCGTTGGGAATGTGCACTTCCAGAACTACTTGATTAAAAAAAGAAACAGTTTAGTTTCAGCCATGGTATCATCTCTGTTTGTTGTGTGGGAGAAACGGAAAGAAAGCAAACTCTCATCATTATCCATAGCCTTAGCAACCCCAGTTTCCTCTATGGTCGTACACACTGCTATCCTGTGGGCGGGTTACCATAGAAACTGTCCAAGCCAGACACGGCAGTAGCAACAGTCTCTGTCTGTTATCAGGAAGAAACTGGCTGAGAAACTTCCCCATATCCCCTTCCAACAACACTAAAATGACGAAGACAATACAAGGGCTAGTCATTAAAACAGTGTTCAACAAGCATCGGGAGAGAGGCTGAACAACACATGACTGGCACAGTCAAATTCCTCTGAGCAGCATGTGAGAAGTGACTTACTACAGCTTACTCCGGCCTTCAGAAAATCCACAACCTTTCAGTAGTATTACCCTTATTCCCCCTCACAGGCGTTAGTGGGGACTGGTCAACATAAAGCCTTGGCACAAGGCTGGAGGAATTTAGCTCAGAATGTTAGCATTGGTTGTAGAATATTAAGCAGAATTATTACACATTACCCAGCTAAAGCTATCAACAGTCTACTGAGAGTGCATTTATCATTTAAGTACAAGGAAAGGTTTCTTCATCTTAATTTCTGTTTACTCTGCTGTTTGGTGGTATATACACTACCATAAAATATAAAATATTATTGCAGCAGGGTAACAAAAATACCAAACTGTAAGCTGCTACTGCTACTAACCCCCAACAATGCACAAAGGGCACAACCATTAACAGCAGCAGAGATAACAGAGTAAAGTGGAGTGACCAAGAAAACCATTGCACGATATAAAGTTGGGAAGGTACCGTAAAGGAACAGATAAAATAATCACTACATATTTTGGTGTTAAGTATTGTACCAGGTATCCTAGTAGTAGTAAGACAATGTATGTTTATGTTTCATGTATCTATGTTAATCTGTCTATAAAGCTGCTAACCTCACTCGACCTTATCAAGGTAAACTGCCTGAAATGGGAATTCGAGTCCTGGTCCTTCTTTCATTCTTCACGTAGATTCATCCTTTCAGTTTCTTAGCAGTGATTAAGATTTCCTCAGTGGTTCCCAGCTAGCTGATTAATTGGTTAGCTGATTGACAGAAAAAAAAGATGATTTATTTATGGTGATAACTGTTTAAGAAGGTGTTTAACAAGGTAAAGAAATCCTTAGTAAAGTGCAACCAAATTGTTTTTCGTTTGTTTGTTTATCATCCCATAATCATCTTGTGACCCTTCAGTTTTACCTTGGACCTCACTGGTCTGACCAAAGTTTGGCATGTTGCTAGAAAACGGCAGCGTTTGCAATGTGTCCGGTTTCAATTGTGGGTTACCACTACCATAGGAACCACTGCATACATCCCATTAATGTGTGACCTTCTGCTTCCACAGGAATCTTTGGTGCTACAGTGTGCTGCCTTTCCACTCCATAATGGTAATCATCCTGTCCACATACTTAGACCAATCCAGGAGAGAGTAGCAATTCTGGGTGAAAAGGGGTGGGGAAAGTCACAAGCTTCACCCTGACTTCCACGATGCCCCCATCTTGTACAAGCCTCTGATTACTATCATTCCTCCCAGACTGTAATCATTATTAAGGCTGGTAAAAGACAATGCAACTCTGAAGTTGCTCTCAGTGTTACCAAGAAGATAATTCCTCCTCCTTTTCTGCACAATTAAATGGCTTAATGGCTGCTCTTAATGACTTTGGAAATACACCTCAAGCTTTCAGTCATTCACGCCCACGTTCCATTACTTATTTTATCCTCGGAGTGTCCTCAAGCCAGGCCTTGGTGTAGGTCTGAGTAATGAAGTTTAGTATCTTTGTCATCAAACGTCAAACTTTCTTTCTGTTCAGAGTGTGAGCATGTAAATGGCTCTGTTCACTCGATATGTACAAGCGTGTTCCCTTGTCTCTATGAATGATATCAGATTAAGTGCGTGTGTGTGGCGGTGTTTTATTTACCCTCACAGATCCTCTGATGGAGTGCTGTCTGACTGAGACAGGCAGACGGCCCTCCCTGGCAGTCACAGATGCCCCTGTACGCCGAGCTCGTGCTGCCAGGGCCCGAGTGACGGCCGGAGAATGTTACCCACACTGCCAGTCGGTCAGTCACAGACGTGCAAGTTGTTGTAACGACCCCCCACACCCAACTGTCCGCCTCCTTTCTGTCACTGCTGTAAGCGATGGAATAAATACAAAACCAGCAGTCTTCTAACCATCTGTCCTGATCTGACCAGCATATGAGGTTTGTTTGATTTCGGGGTGAGGCTGGAGCTGCTCAGCCATGCTCAGAGTAAGAACACAACATATCTAGAGGCAGTGCTAATCACACTGAACAAAAGTTTTACAAATTACTATTATAAGGGCAGGTTTACATTTGTCCAAGCCTGTCTTAAAGCAATAGCCATACACCATATGTACACACTTGTTCCTTCTGTCCACACTTGCATTAAAGAGATCCTAATGTGTTTCTGCTACAAGTGATGAAGGGCAAAATCTACTTATCTGCACAAAAATAGCTCTCTAACGTTCATAAGAAGCTAATATGAGACATTATAAGTCAGATAAATCAAGTGGGTGTCCTCCGATGTCACACTCCTTTTAAATAAATAAAAAAATTCCCTGGGCGTGTTACTATGCAACCACCGCAGTGCAACAGGGGAAACACAATCCATGAAAACATCCCACATGGACAGGAGGAACAATTACAACTAATAACCTGTTCAATGTACGTGTGGGCATTTTCTTTTAGGAAAAACTGTGAACCCACAGTATCCTTTACACAGACACACAATGGCTGACTTTGGCAGCTGATTCAGAATCTCACACTGCTAAAAAAAACATGTATCAAAGGGCCAGATGAGAGATTAACTACCACTTCCAGCCAAGGCCATCTGAACAGGCTGTACTTAAAACAATCGGCACACACTAAACCAACTGCACATGGAGATTTTTCACCAGTATTACCATCTTAGAAAAACTTGTTTTTGTGAACTCTACTGCATATGTAGTTTATTCAAGTATCTCCAACTCCGGCATGTGCATCCTCTCTATAAACCCATGACTTAGGGTCATGTTAAACTTACTTGGGTCCAATGGGTCAATCGACATGAGGGTGAGGCACATTTATAAGAAAATTTACCATAACTTGAAATCAAAGTCCAGCCTTAAATGACACAATCAGTCACTTTTTCATCCCAGAACAGTAAACAAAATAGCTTTCGGTTATGGATTTCTGATCAAAGAAACAAGCTGTTTAAATACTATATAGTGTTATCTGTTTCAAATACTTAAATCTATATAATTATATTACTACAGCCCATTATTCTTACAGTGTAGACATTCTTTTCACATAGATTAAAATCCTTTAGCCACACAAAAGCCCCTCTCTTTGAACGCCACCTTCTCAGAGAATGATTAACTACTTCTACTGTCCCTCTGCACAAGATCATGAAGCTTTAGTGTGGTGTGGTCTAACCCATGACAAACCACACAGATAAAACTATTTATATTTGTAAACTGCCACAATTTAGCTATGGTCTTTGCAGTTTCTAATATCTAATCAGAACCAAAGCTTAAAGGCAGACAATGGGAGCTTTGTCATCAATAGCCACAGTTAGTGGAATTTCCACAAACACAGAGTGCCTTAACACGTGATCTCATTACACCTCGCATAAACATAGCCACTGTAAATTAGCCTTATGACTTGGAGTATATGAGACCAATTTCATAACCCCTAATGTCAGATGTATTTTGGCTATGAATGTACATGAAGTACATAACGAAACAAGCTGGAACATCACCCCTCGCCCTCCCTACACCGCCACACCCCACTGTTTCTTGACTGAACTACAGTGAGCCTGCATCCGTCCACTTGCTCAACCCCCGTGATGCATGTGGGGAACTTTTATTTACACTTCTCTAAACTTTCTGGGCTTGCTTGCTCAAGCTGCTGGAATGCACATGTTGGTGCCTGTGCCAGGTTTACTCAAAGCATTTCAGAAATACAAGGACAACATGGGAACTTTACACAAAGACAAGAGACATCTGAAGAATATTACAGTGACAGTGCAACATGCATAACGTCAAGCAATAAATATAGGACAATAAAGTCAACCGGTGGGGCTACAAACACATTTTAATCACAAGAGAAAATATGACAAGGCTATTGTGGTCAGTTTCACCGAGGGGGCGGCGCTCAGTCGGTGACCACGTGACCTACATTATGACCCGCAGTAAGTGGGGGGGGAAACAGCGGGCAAACGTGATCAACCGGTCTCTTCTGCTGGAATTTCCTCTGTGTTTATTTGATTACATGGCCACATTGAAATTTAAATTTGTACATAATATTACCGACAACCTTCCGGTTGAATATGTAAAATGTGGTCATGACAAAATGTATATTTTCACCATGAAATGTCAACATAATGGGAAGCATCTCTAAACTATACAGCAGGATACATGTGAAAGTGAAACTTCCCCGTGTCACACACAAAAAGATAGAGCTTTGGTTTGCATCCATAGAGTCCAAACGATTTATAATCCCGTCGCACAATTAACAAGATGTGCGTCTTCTTACCTGCGATGTCCCACAGCTGTAGCCTGACCAGCGTTTTGCTGTCCCAGTTGATTACTTTAAGTGCAAAGTCGACCCCGATGGTCGCCCTGTAGTGCTGCGAGAAAAGCTGGTGCACGTAGCGTTTGATGATGCTGGTCTTCCCGACGCCTAATTCTCCGATGACCAGCACTTTGAACAAGTACTCCCTGCACTCGGACACCGAGCCCCCGGCCATGCTGACACTCACACTGACAACTTGTCTCAAAAGTCAGATAACTTCTGCTTTCTCGCACACACAGAGTTCCTGTGAGGACATGTGCAGCACTGGGTTGTGTCAGAGATTTCACGGCCAGAGGAAACAGGTTACATTAGTCTTCCACTTACTTCTTCTTCTCCTCCTCCTCCCGCCCAATAACCACCTGATAAGTCACGGGACCCGCAAATGTCAAACCTGTTAAGTGTTTGAGTTTTACGCTAAGCGTTTTCGCGTTTACCTGGTCAAACCTTCATGACGTCAACTAATCTAATCAAGTGAATGAGATTAATTTTTCCCTTTAAAAAGAAATAAAAAGTGATTTAAACTTATTTAGCTTCAATTGCCTTGAAAATGTCTTTTAACTTGCACTTAGTGTCACCCAGACTTTTTTTGTTTTGGAAAACCCTAGTCTAAGCCAGTATTGATCAAGCTTGGCCAGACTAGAGATTTATGCCATCCAGGTTAATGAGCACCGAGTTTTGATGGTATTGCAGGCAGTCATCAGTCTTCTTAATATAAATATTTTTTTATTTTACAGCACTGTTAGGCTTGTCCAAAACATAAAGACCTATTTCATTCTAGATTTGACAGCATTAAACAGGTGGCACCCTCATATTTTACACTGGTTAAAATCAATTAACAACTCACACTATAATAGACTAAAACATTTGGAAATACAAAACAATAGCACTATGTACTGTGTAGTGTTTTACTCTGAAATATTTTGCATTCTTATAGAAAAAGAACTAAAAAAAACTTAACCTCAAGTACTTAAGTTTATAATGCAAGATTTAAGCAGAATTGAAACATGTATCATCTCATTACAAGAAGCAATTAATC
This sequence comes from Monopterus albus, assembly GCF_001952655.1. Taxonomy (NCBI): domain Eukaryota; kingdom Metazoa; phylum Chordata; class Actinopteri; order Synbranchiformes; family Synbranchidae; genus Monopterus; species Monopterus albus. The sequence continues at coordinate 1,840,604 of NW_018127889.1, read as the reverse complement.
ATTGGTTACTTTGAAAACAGAGTAGTTTCAAGAGGATACAGTCCACTCAAGTTACCAAAAAACCAAATGCACACCTCCTTGATAAGTATCTGAGGACAGTTTCAAAATGTATAAACGTTTTTTCTGCTCTAAATATAGAAACATTTATCAGTATTATCAGTACAAACATACCACCTGTGTGAAAAACAAGAGATGGCTTAACAGTATTACAAACTTTGAGAACTTGTACAAGTACTGTGTTTTCCACAATGACACAGCAAACAGAAAACATGAGAAATATCAACACAGCATGGAAAAAAGTAGTTTTTGTATCAGATCCCATGCTCATAAAACTGGTTGTCAGGGTTATGATTGAGCGTCAACTGCATACACAACATCGCCATCATCTACATTTGCGCTAATTTGTATCAGCTACATCATAAAAACTTAAAAGCAGAGATGTAGGCTGATAACAACTTTGATTGGCACATATATCCATATCATATGTCATACAGTGCAAACTCTTCAGCAGAATCTCAATTCAGTAATAGTATTTTTGTGACATGAGCACACCTCGCAACACATACAAGTAATAATCGACCATTTTACTGCACTTCTCTCATTGATTTCTCTTTTTAAAATATTTAAAATGCAATGAGGTCTGATAAGAGAAACCGGAGGTGAAGGTAATTAATGAAAAAAGGCAAAAAGCATATATTTTGTTGATGCTGTGTCTGCCACACATGTGAACAGACCTGTACATGTGCAGCAGAGAGGAGCAAAGCTAATCAAAACTAGCATGAAATGTACTTGAACCTTTGTAGTCCTTAAAGCCAGTTTGGCCTCTGGGTGTGTCTCACAGCGCACTCTGCACATACTGTATGTATAAATAAAAAAGTGCTTTCATTTGTTTTATCATACAATTTTTTAATTGCACTGCAACTAGGAAAACCATAGCTACATCCTTTATTGTAATTTTCAGTGTTTCTTATTTAAAAAATTTGGCATGAGAGCAGACTAGCATTGGCACTGTTCCCAGTTTTACATGTTACATGTTACAGGAAAAGTGTTGTGCACTGACAGCCCTTCAGAAATGTAAGCACTCGTGGATGATTCCTGGTATTTTACTTCTTTTTGGATTGAACTCTTACTGTTAAAAGCACGGTAATAAATTCAAGCAAGCAAAAGACAGAGCAAAAAATAAATGTTATAACTTAAGGTAAATACTGTTACATTATGTTGTATGCGTCTGCATATGTTTGTGTGTCTGTGTATCTGTATGTGGAAATGCATGCCTGTGTGATGTACAGTTGTGCTGACAGCTACCGTGTCAGTGCCCGTTTTGCTCTCACAGTGTTGAGGAGCTGTGTGCAAAGTCTTGGAGGATGTTTGAGGTGTAGATGGAGCTCGTAGGGCCACCGAGCATGAACTCGATGATGGGGGAGCCACTGACAGACTCCTCCGAACATACCGAGTCTCTGAAGGGGGAAGGAGGAGACAAAGCTCGAGAATCCTCCAGTGTTGGCTTGTTCTGAGTTAACTCCTCACCTTCCCCAACCTCCCCCTCCTCCTTGGCATCATAGATGTAGCTATGCAATAAGTCCAGTTCCTCGTCCTCGGGCCCCTCCTCTTCAAACACCCCTACTTGTGGGGCCAAAGGAAAGGGTATCAAGCTCAATGGCTCATTGGCAAGGACTGCCTCTCTGGCGGCGTGGTTTTTCAGTGCAGGGACATGGGAGCTGTGTGTGTCCACCACAGCCCCCTGCAAGTGCTCCGTGGTGTGCCCCATCAAGTGAGAAGGCAAATAAGAAGCCATCTTATCTAAATCGGACTCCAGGCCTTGCATCTGTCCAGAGCAAGTCGGAGTCCAAAGGGGGCGCTGCACGTCGCCCTCGTCGTCCTCCTCCATCAGGTTGTACAGAGGCTTAGTGCCAGGCGGTTCTTCAGGGGGATGGAGGTCTGTGCCAAGGTTGCAGGTGGAGGGCTCACAGCTGTGGGGGTCGGGGGTGTTAGTTAGGGGCCTGATGACCGCAGTCTGATTCAAGCCGGCTTCCTGTTTCCTCACATGCACAGACAGTCTGTGCCATACACTCCCTCCCTTTGGAGGGTGTCTTGCACCTGATTCAGACCATGACACAGACTTGCCATTAGAACTATGAACGAGATAAAAACCCAAGTTACTATCACAGGAAACCAGGAGGCGGAGGCAGAAAAACAACTTTGACATAGCAGCAACATAACACAACAGAGCAGCAGCATTTCAACATCCTGATGCATGTGAAAATACTTTTTAACCACATGACTTCACATTAGCAGTTTTGCTAAGGGTTCAGTCATGGTACGTCACAAATATAATGACTCATAATGCGCCACAGACACCATTATGATCTTCAAATCACTTCAAACATTTATCTTACAATATTAGGAACCATCCATCTCATTTCATTCTAATTATTTGCCTATATGGGATGCATGCATTTGGAATAAGTATATCTGCTGGTGCCTGAACTGGCCTGAAGATGACACAGAATTTAGTGCAGAATGAGCTAGGACTGGCTTTATTGGGAGGTGAGGAAGGGAGGGGTGTTCATGCCGTGGAAAGTTAAATATGAGGTTAATTTAGGATAAACCAAAAGCAGCAGGGTGGCAGATCTCCTTTATTTGGAGGGCAGCAGTGTCAAAAACCTTTTTTGCCATTGCCAGCTCAGGAGAAACAGGATCACATAGACAAATGATAAGTTTTAATTCATCAGAACCAGCCTGGCTGTCTTTGCTGTTGAACACACAGCCCCTAAACAAACTTAAGCTGCAAGATAACCAACTTAAAAATGGTTACCTGCTACACCTTTTCCTTTATTTCAGCCATCAAAATCAAATTCCATATTATGGATAAATAAAATAAATAGGTTTCCACACAGTGTTCTACAAAAACTCCATCTCTTTATAGTGGACGTCTCGTGTTGCATAGTGTGAAAGTGTGGAGAAGATTCACAGCTTTAATACTTTTGAGCAAGGAGGGTGCTATTCTTTATGATCAATGTATTATTATCTGGCTGGTACATGTCTAAACACCCCCCAGATGGACATAATAATAAAATATGTCAGTGTCTGCTGACAGTGCAGCTCTCCAGGAAAGGAGTTGATTGACCCGCCCATGCCAAACATTTGCCAGCATTGACACACTGCAGACAGTATGCGGTTCAGTTTAGGAAGTTAAAAGGGTTAGAAGATTAGAAAGGCTGCATTGCAAGGGTGAGAGACAACACATAAACATATCGAGATCATTCTCATACTCTGTCCAACTCCTTACTTTAGACACCTGTCCATGTGCCACTGCTGTGGATCTCAAAAATGTCATGGAGTTTAAATGTGTGAAATCTATACTGAGCTTGTTAGCATGGCCTATTAGCTTTAAATCAATGATAACAGAATGTCCCACCTTAAATTTTCTATTAAGTAACTTCATTTCACTGATTTCATTCTCAGGTGGAGGGGGTTGTGCCATATAAATCAGTATTCAGTGCCTATTGTAGCCAACCAACTGGAGTGTTTAGAAGATTTAAATTAGACCATCGGTATCATGCATAAGCACTCAGAGATTCTTATGATATCATTACAAAATAGGCACAAGTGATGTATTTATTTAAAGGTCTAATATGTATTTTTTGGTCAAACCACCCTACTCCGCTCTCCCTGCTCCATTATACTTTACTAAGATCTGCTACACTCCACCACACTCTGCCTAGCTCTTAAGATATTTGTCATAATGACATTACAGTAAATGAGAATGCAACAAAACTTACTGACCAAGCAGAAATAACAGAAAATCTCTGACTGATTAGAGAGGTCAGTCCCTCTCTAAACATTTTATAAGCTATTATCTCTGCACTGCTGCCAGTGCTGTTCAATGAGTCTGGGCCACAGAATGCTTCAACAACACCTCTCCTCATTAAAACAAGTTTTGGAGCAGATTTCTACAACAAAAATATTTGAAAAAAAGTTACAGACTGTAGCTTTTAAAAATACCAAAAAGATCATCTCTGGGCAGCTCACTGTACCATTTGAGTGCTTATCCCTGTAAACAACAAAATCTCAAGATACACAACAAAAAAAGTTCACTCACTTAGTATTGCCAGATGCAGGCTTCTTCCGTCGGAACATACTGAGGAAGCTGTTGCTCCCGCACTGAGCAGACTTTCCATCTCCGACATGCATTCTCACCACATCAGATGTGGTGAAGGCGCTTCGGACATTCCTCTCCGGTTTGGCAATGATAATGTACATCTTGGGTGTGAACATGCATCCCAGTGCCACTGTTACGCTCAGGCTGACAGAGAAAGATGTGGTTATGATCTTGTAGTTGGAACCAAAATAGATGGGCACAAAGGCCAACCAGATAATGCAGGTAGTGTACATTGTAAAGGCAATGTATTTAGCCTCATTAAAATTGACTGGGACGTTCCTTGTCTTGAAGGCATAGTAAGTGCAGCTCATGATTAGTAGGCCGTTGTAGCCCAGTGGCGCCACCATGCCTAAGTTGCTCGTATTACAGATAAGATAGGCCTCACGTATGTTTGGGTATGACTTGATGGGCTCAGGAGGCTCCAGAATGATGAGTGTGACCTCCAGAGTTAGCTGCACACTGATCAGTATAAACGCAATGATCACCTGAGCCCAGGCACTCATGAAATGGGGCTTCCTGGTGCAGATCTTCTTCTTGCTACCAGCCAGAATGCGGGCAATGCGGTTAGTTTTGGTCACCAGGGCAGAGTAGCACATGGCTGAAGAAAGGCCCACCAGAAGTCGTTGCAAGTAGCAGGAAGTCACAGTGGGGCGTGCGATTAAGGTGAATGGACAGATGTAGCCCAGGAAAATGCCAGCCAAGATGATATAACAGAGTTCCCTGCTGGAGGACTTAACCACAGGTGTGTCACGGTACTGAATGAACACAAAGGTGACAAAGGAGGTGATCAGGATGCCCACGCAGGAGAAAGCGACAGCGACTATGGACTCCACATCGGCCCAGTCAAGATACTTAAGTGGTAGGGGCTGGCAGCCTGGAAAGAGCAGAAGAGATGTCAGGTTAATCTTTTGCTGGTTCTGCAGTACATTTTTGTGAATGAAAGGTGCATTAGAACAGGGAAAAGACCCAATAATCAGACAGCAGGGAGGTGGGAAAGAGGGCAGCAGTCTTCCAACACGGCCTAGAATTGCTCAGGAACGAATTTGCCTGTGTCATCATACACATCCCAAAGCTCCAGTTCTGTCAGATTTCTTTCTCATTTTCATGTTATGCCAACTGTGTACGTGCAGACTCGTTGTTATGCGTGTCAACTGTGCCATAATATACTAGTTACATACTTGTCATGCAAACACTCAGAGGAAATTTGCAGAGCTTAATGGGAGTAAACTGACATCCCTAGACATCCCCAGCTTAACACTCTATAAATTACATGCAGCTGCTAATAGCATTACAGGCATTGCCATCACAGGCGACAAACCCACTACTGGTCTGCATACTAACTCCCCATGTGCCAAATCAGGAAAAATCTGAAATACTGTAGGTGTTGCCTCAGGAACCTTGGGTATTTTCACACACAAAATGTGAAAGGTACTAATGTGACTATTGAGGTGTATACCATTTGATACACTGAGGTATCATTTAAAAGCACTTCTGTGAAAGCACACTGTGGCACACTTTAAGTGAGAGTGTCTGAAGCGCAAGAAAGTGTTACCTGTTTTCTTTTGACCACCCACCCAGCTTTGCTCACCAAGGCATCACAGTGTGCGAAAAAGACAAGGCTGGCAAAGATGAAATGCACTTATCTGTATCTGTTCTTACACAATCCTCAAATCCCTTATTCCTCTAAAACCTCAACTGTCATATCTAAGCCCTGAGAAGACCTTTGAATAATTCAAAAACAGCTCACTCTTCTGGTGAACATTTCTTTTTAGCAAACTCATATTTGACATTAAGGGAAACAAGCACCATAATGAAGTTATGTTTAAAAAACATGTTTATGAAAATCCAACTAAATGAGCATGATTGAACATATGGACAATACATCCTCACTCTGTGAATAAACCAAAAACCCTCTCTATTAGTATTCCCTGGATAGGGACATATAATGAGAGAGAGAAGAGAATTTCTTCCTCGACAGATTCCTGAAACGGTTCCCCAAGCCTCTCGTGACAGTAATAGGATTTTACACCCGGGAACTGAGAGCTCCTCTCTACGCTATAAATCGCTGTCAAAACAACCGCTGGGTCACAACAAGACAAAAAGCAAGGAGGAGGGAAGTGAGCGGTGTCACTTTTGGAGGAAAGCACAGAGCATAGGACCTGGATGATAAAAAGCATCAGTGAAAGGAGGTGTTAGGGTGTGAAGTATGAACAGGCTGATGGGGGGAGGATGATTTTCAAAAGCACAAAATTGTCCAAGAGAAACGGTTTGTGCTGTTCCACTGTGACTGGTGTTATAATATATTTGTCCTGACAGAGGAGTTGGTAAAAGGTAGGTGGGTTAGAAGCAAATATATGAAATGGGTAAAAATAAGGAGGGTGGCTTGGTTTATGGGTAGAAAATAAGACAGATGGATGAACATTGTTCATGAAAACATCAGAAGATTGCCTTTGTCTCTCTTACCTGCCAGGTCATCATCAGGCCACCATCCCAGCTCACATGCCTTGCAGGTAAACTCATCCTGGACAAACTCATTCTCATTACATGTGGTGCAGATCCAACAGCAGCTCACTTCACCCTTCCTGATCACCTACACACAGAAAGGCCAAACATCAACAGAGAAGGGTCACAGGCATATTAGTAGCTAGTCGTGACACTAGTCAAATGATGACAAGGAGCACAGCACACCCAAAGCAACATAATAAGTAATCAGCATCAAGGGGATATCAAAGGTGAGGATGTGATCAGGATATGTCGGTGCAGTTTGTTTTTCTTTTAGAGTCCCAGGCATACTGTTTAACAAACAAGCTACTTTTACATTCTACTCTTAGAGGAGCTGTTACTATCACTGTGTTGTACCCGGTACGTTTTACCATACTGACTCTGAGAGACGAGGCAGTCCAAGTAACTACAAAACAGTGCTGATTTATTCCATGAATACAGGCAAAAATTAACATTACACGCTCAGGCATCTTGCACCTCCAAACTGCATGCAGGCAGATGTAAGATGAAAGACCCTGAACCCACCAGGCCTATACATTTATCTCTTCGGTTGGGCTAGCCCCATACTACACAGAAACGTCAACCGAGACGTCTCTGTTGCCAGCTTTGCAGCTGGTCATAGCATTAGTCAAAACATGAAGCAAATCAATGTGTGTGTGTGTCTGTTGATTAAGTGGTGTGTAGCTAAAAACATTCTCACACGACCTCTAGTACATGTCATGGCATTAAACATAAGAACATATTATGGCTAAGGCTACAGTTATAGACACATCATAATAATAATATTAAACACCCTGTCTGCTGACAGTCATCAACTTCTATCTAGTTATCCTTGACCAGATGTACCCTGTAGAAACTCATAAGCATGACTAAGCATTTAACAGTCTAACTAGACATCCTATCTCCACTAAACATTTCTAATACATAAAGTATCTATCCAATTTCTATCCGACTAAAAATACCTAACAATTGATATGTAAAACAGGGTGATAAGTGGGGCAGGAAACCAAGCCCATGGAGGGGGAAGCATGAGCAGCCAAGAAAGAGGATGCATCCTCCCTCAGGGTGACTCGGTGTGTAGCCAGACTGAAAACAATCCGCCCCATGTGAAGCGAATAAGGGCTTTTCTATAAACTGGGCTCAGTACCATTTGTTATGATTTACTGTCCCAGATTGGCCAAAATAATTTTTAAACTCATGGCATACTTGTGAATTCTTTTCTCCTGCATGATGCATTTTGTTTTTACATAACATCAAATTGAAGTAGGATTCTAAAATGTAGGACAGCATGCTTATTTGATGTGCTTCATCTATTTCTATCAGTAAGTCGAAGTTTTCATTGATCCTATGAAATACAACATCAAATGGGTGGCACAAAGTCATGGACCACACATGCATGATTGCCAGATGATGCACACGAATGACTCTTCTTCTTTGACAGTTTCTCTAGCACTACTAGCAGATTGCCTTTTTGTGCATGTGTGTTTTTTTCTTTTGTGAAATATCCTAGCAAATACTGGCTAAATTGTCATGTGATCTGGTTCAGAAATGTATTTCCCCCTCAGGAAAAAATTAAATGTTCATACACTCATGGGCTGGTGTCATCCCTGGCCACCCCCTGGATCTGATTATCCACCCCTGCATGAGTCAAAATGTGATGCTTGTCAGTATCAATGAATGAAAAACAATGTGAAACTGTTGCCTTCAGTACAACAAAGAATTTCTAGTGCTTTATAATTGAGATTGATCAAATAAATGTTATTTTTTATTATGCATACAGCATAATATTTGCATTCATTTCTCTGATTTTGTTGCTGTGGAGTACTTGGCAGTGCAGCCAAAATTAGCTAAAGAAAGCACTATGTGTGACTCATTTTTACACACAATAAACAATTTGAGTCTTAAACCTCTAGTAGTATGAAATAATAAAACCATATATTATTAATGTATTTTTATATGCATTTCAAATATGCAGCCCATCTCTGAGTCTGTGCCTCAGCCTGGCCACCCCATCCAAAATTTATTAGATCTGCCCTTGAGCATAATGTCATTACCCTTTAGCTCTACACTGCTAAATGTACAGCCCCACAGAGCCATTAGTGTAGATGTGGACTTTTTCTGAAACAAATTAGAAAGAGCATTTCCCATAAAGGACAGAAATATTCACGTTGTGTTATCATCTGTGTAACTGACAAAGACCAATTACTTTGTGAAACTTGTTGTGTCTGTCTTTTCAGGCTAATCAACTTGTTGCAATATAAAACTTTGCAGATATTAACTTAAATTCTGTGCTGTTTTTCAGACCAAATTAGCACTGGCAGGGTTCATTTAACAGTAAAGATTTTGCTCCAAGGAAGATTGAAAGGATTTCTACCTTGATCTGTCCTTTAGAACAGGGATCACTGCAGACCGAGCGGACCATGTCACTGCTGTTCAACCACAGCTTGTTGTCATCAATGCTCAGAATGCCTTCATGCCAGGAGCCTACATTTAAGTAGTCATAGCGACTATCACCCACATTCTGTAGATTCATGATATCATACCTGGATGGAGAGAGGGAGAGGCGGAGGGCCATAATGAGGAGAAGATAGTTTATTAAGTGAGAAAGAAAAGAAAAACAACAAAGCTGTGGGACAGAGCAGAACATGGGAGAGTTGCAGATCACAGAAGAGTGGGGAAGAAGGAGAGGCGGAGAGTGACAGGTAATTTAATGATAAGGATTCTACAGCTTTAGAAAATCCCTTTCTTCTTATCTAAAGTCACTTAAACAGCTTACAACTCTGTTAGTGACATCAAGAGCTCATGCCAAAGCGCCAGTGGCCTCTGTTTATACTGAACCAGAATGTGCTCCAAATGATCTCTAGCTGACGAAGGGATGACATGGCTGTGTTTTCTGACTGTCAAACACTGTCTAATGGACAGTGAGATGAAAGTGGCTCCCATAGCACAAAATCTGTTCCAGTCCAAACTAATTACATCCTTTCATACTCATGATTGGTGCATACGTGTGTGCATGGGCACACATGCTGATGGGGAGAGTCTAAGATAAGAGAAATTCAGAGATTATAAAGAAATCAAGGATATAAAATCTCTGTTTGCTTTACTGTCTTGCCTTATTCTACATTCTTACCAATCTCCTCATCCTCTTACCTTCCTGGGGTGTCTCCATTTTCATCAAAATAAATCTCCTCCCCTGAGACGCCTCTGAAGGTTGTCTTTAGGAGGTAGTCCAGAAGCTTGCTGCCATCGATAGGGTCCATGGCCTCACAGAGCCCCGTCTGCCCTGGGCACACCTCTTTGTGCATATCATGGAGGCCATGAGCCATGGCATAGATAGCATTGATGACAAAGCCCATCTTACTATCCTGAATATAGTTTTCATGCAGACTTTCACTTCCTGTTAAGATTGAAAAAGAAGAAGGCAATAAATGTATTGCCTGGTCTTTTGTTCTGTATTTACAGTGCAATGCAGTTGCATTGTGGGAATAAAAGCATTAAAGACAAAATTTGAAGGAATTATTGCAAGATATAAATTAGTATACATGAAACTCACAATATGACACAATATGATGTCCAAAGGTGAAACAGGAAACAAATGTGGAGAACAACATTTGCCTGTACACTATGGACCACCAGTTTGTACTTGAGCCATTTATGTCACTGGCCCTCAGTTAAACCTCAGTGTTTTACTTAAACCTCAGTGGTTTACAGAATGAGATTTAAAAAAAAAAAAAAAGTAGAAAATATAAATAAATAAATAAAAGTAGAAAATGTTAGAAGAAATTTCTTCTGATCTTTATGAATGAATTTACATTGTTTTTTGCCTCCTTAGACAGTGCATTTGAAATGATATGACATGAGCATGCATATATTATAGAAAGCAAAGGGGAGTGATTTATCTCAGTGCAGCAATATATTTGTCAGGTGTCTCAGTTATCTGGGTGAACAGCGTGTGCGTGGTGAGCCTTTCTGCAATTTTTTAGTGTAAGGCCATTGTCTTTGTTTTTCTCACACAGTATAAACAATCCCGCTGCTCCATCAGAGTTTGACTGATGCAATCCTCCCTCCGACTGAGAGCTGAGACACCCAGGATGAAAACATCTTTGCTCATTTGAAAAAAAAAATTGCAGATTTAAGGTATTATACAGAGTGCTATGTTTGGCAAAACATCAGTCAAACTCTTCCTGTTTTAGTGGAGTCAAATACTGCCATCACTTTAGTAGTGCCAAAAATGCCTTTGCCACCTTTGAAGGCCTTTGGAATAAAAGAGGTACATAACAGTGTGATAGGGAAAATGCAGAAACTATGACTGTACTACTCTGAGATAGCAAGTCACCACAAACCACTAATTCGTTTAATACTGATTGATATATTTTGAAATAAAGAATGCTGAGTGATTCATTTCAGTGTAGTTTTGACTGCAGTGTGCATTTGATTACTTTAAAATCTTTGGATTTGCTGTGAGTAAACTGGAGTTAACACGTCAAGAACTGTATTTACTGTGATCACCTTTTAGAGAGCAAAGGGAGAAAATATAAAGGGAGGAAAAAAGAAAAATAAATGGAGTTTTTATGAATTTCTACTCCCACTCACAGCAAAATATGAGCACTGCATGAGAAAAAACAGTGTCTATAGTTACAAAGATCACCTCCTATTTATAAGCAACGATAATGTGATGTTCTCTGGTGTCACCCACCAGAGCAGACTTTCTTGTAGTTCTTGTTCTCATGCGGATGACCCAGCAGGCGGCACTGGAAACGATGCTGCCAGAACTCAGTGAACCAGGGGTTCCTTTTATTGGTGTCCAAACGCAGCTTCAGGTAGTAGTCATCGAAGGATTTGACCACCTCTGACTGCAGCTTCATGGTGATTCCTCCCTCTGCTTCCTGCTCATAACCCTCCACCACCTCGTAACGGTCCGCCCATCCATCACTACAAGAGTAAGAGAGAAGAGGAAGAGACTCTGATGTAACAGTCACTGGGGGAACAATAAAAAACTAAAAAAAGGTTTGAGTAAAAATTAAACCTTGTCATAATTCAGAGAGAGACGGTGCCAGACAGTGATAATACTCTATACTTATTGTCATGAGCTGTTATATATTATAATTTACACTTGAATGCTGATTCAGATTGACAAACCCATAAAACTATTCACAACAGCAGCATCATTGACACCTACAGTAATTTAATTTCATATAAAGTAAATAAAACAGGTTCACCAGTGAAGTTTTAATGTGGATTTGCTATTTAATTTATGACAGGGAAACAGAGTACATGTACAAACCTTAAAACTGAACTGACTATACTGACCACATCAATAGGTTGTAGCAGTGGAGCTCCCACCACAGCCATCAGCTCAGCAGTAACGTAAAGTACATCACTGCCTGTTTAAAAGCTTTACAGAAAGGCTGTGAAATTCACATAAACAATCATGCTGTGATGACCTTGTTCCATATATTTGCCTGCTGAGCTGAGTACCTGATGTACTGTACAAGCTCACACAGGCCCCGTTTTATACTGAGCTGAGTGTAACAGCTTGTACCAGCTTATATAATAAACTGAAGACAGTCAGAATCAGCTGAACATTATGACTTCATGAATGGTTGTGTGTTCACTGATCAATTTACTGGAGAGCATCTGAAAGGTGATGCGATTGTCACATATTACAAAAGGACCAAAATGCAGACACAGGAAAGGACTAGGATAGTGGCAAGAAAACCACAGCTTTTGATAACACTAATAATAATAGTGGCTGGAGTGCAAAGGAGCAAATACAGGAGCAATTCTATCAAAAGAGACAACCATATAAGTAGGAGTCACGCAAACGCAGAAAGACTATCGCAAAAAAAAGTAGAGTAATAGAAGAACAGTACAAGACTAACCAAGCAAATACAACAAAACACAGAGGACAGAGCAGACTTCAATAAATCACAAAGGCAACATCTGTATGAATAAGACAAGAGACCAGAGAGACAGTTCAGACTAGGAGCAAACACAAGGTCAGAAACCATGAGCATCTAGGACCTGTAGACAAACAAATCTTGGACCAAATACTGACCAGAAAATACAAACAAATGTGTAAACAATGATAAACCAGAAAAAAAAAACCAGGTCCAGAACAGAACCAGCATATAGGACCAAACAAGGCAACAGCACAGCAGCACCTTCGACAACTATCGGCGGTTAGAGACTGCTGCCTTAATTACTTAATTGTGAATGATTGCATAGATAAAAAATAATCTGGATAGAAAATGAGTAAGGTGAAGCTAGAACCAAAAACTAGAATCCAGACAGGAGGTTAACCAAAATCAAAGCAGAAAACAGGAAGTGCAGGGATTACATGGCAGTGATTCCAGAGAACATTAATTGTGGATAGAAATCTTCCGAAGTGGGTAGGGGAGAGTTGGAAAACAAGCAGGGCAGTGGCCCTCGAGGAATGGGATTGCTTACCTTTGCTCTAGGTCATGTTGTTTGGAAATCTCAACATCAGTGCCTCAACTGACTAAATGTAACCAATTAAACAATCCCCTCAGCTTGTTTGTTTGCTTGTGTAACCCTCTGTGTGCACGTTTCTACCCTACCAAGCTAATTCTGACACACAGCTGGCCAGCTGGCTCTACAAGAATTGGAAAACACCAGTGAAGGAGACACTTAAAAACAGATAAACAGGGTCACTCTAGACTCTCCTCATCCCCTAGAGCTGAGCCAATAAGGGTTTCTGGTTGTATTTTACTTTTTCAGTCTTTAATGTGGGCTCCAGGGTACAGCTTTGAAATACCTGTGCTACAGACAGCTACACACCAATTAGCTATAACTCACCAGGAAACCAATTACTTTGCACACATGGGATGTTTTGGGTGTGTGTGTGTGTGTGTGTGTGTGTGTGTGTGTGTGTGTGTGTGTGTGTGTGTGTGTTTGAAGGTCAATGTCTCTGACCTTTCTGCCCACAATTACTGCCAGTCAAGTAAAAACAGACGTTCAGCCAAATCTGTGAGCATCTACAGCAGACACTATAAAACCAATGTTACTGAGGTACAACAGAGTAGGTGTCTTCAAGCTAAAAGCCTTAATGGGTTCCTATATCTACTGGACAACAGAAGGCAGGTAGCCTGGAGAGTCTCCTGAAAACTGAGCTCATGTCATCCAGAAGTCTCCAGTTGACCCTTATGTCAAGCTGGAGACTTCTTGTCTCCCTACCAGTAGGTAAGTTCATACTATACCTCAAAAATAAACTGTAATTAGCTCAATGACAAGTGTAAAAGACCATGTGCGCATGCAAAAGATACTGTATGTCTTACTTTTGGGGAAAGGATATGTACTGTACACCTGTTATTGTACATCTCTAAATACAGTATGTTTGCTCTATTTTCTTTATATTTAACAAGAAAAATTCAACTAATTCGCTCTTCTAATGGAGTTGAATCAGAGATATGTGAATTTCATTGATCCTAGTCACATTTCCTTCATTCACTGCTAAGTGGATCCTGCCTCTTTCTTGTGCTCTTTCTTTCAGTGTTTGCAGTAGTGATTGAGACACAAAAACACACACACCAACTTAGATTTGTGTGTGTATTCCAAGTGTTTATCATAAATGCATGCTGCCTGGCAGGGCAACTGCATTTAATGTGCTCTATTCAACACAATTCAGCATTTAACGTTCATTCAGAAAAGCAGAAAACAGATTGGTTTTAGATAAAGAGAGAGAGCAAGGCGAGCAGTGTTGTTCACCACTTTACATGGGTAATGCCTGCAGGCACTGAAGACATGCTTGACTGTTTCTCACAGTGGAGTTTGTGATGAAGTAAAATGACATTCCCTCTTCTCGCTCTCCTCTCTCAGGATTGTGCTGTCTGGTAGAACTCGAAACAGCTCATTAAAACTCTCCGGCCACCAGAGGGGCATCTAATGGTGGGGCGGCTGTGGCTCAGGAGGTAGAGCAGGTCGTTTCCTAACCGGAGGATTAGCGGTTCGATTCCCAGCTTGTCCAGTCAACATGTCAAGGTGTCCTTGAGCAAGACACTAAATCCCCAGTTGCTCCCGGTGATGTCACCGGTGTGTGTGAATGCGTGAGTGCTTGGGAGTGTGAATGGGTGAATGGCCGAATAATGTGTGAAAGCGCTTTGAGTGTGCTGTAAAAGCATAGAAAGGTGCTATACAAGTATAAGTCCAAGACCATTTAATGGGACCAAATCTGATTTAATGTCATCTCAATGTTCTGCAGCTTCACACTGCATATTGGAAGTCCTATTATTACATAACCAAAGTCAGATTTAATGTAGGAACACCAGTTTAAACAGATTAAGAAGCCAACGCTGTTCAAGTATCCTATTAGTTTTGCAGTTGTTGCACTGTCAGACAAAGGCAGTAGGTGTAAGTGTAACATTGGTTTTAACTTTTATCTTAAGTAGAGAGAGACCTGTGACACAAGGCAACATACAGTACTGACTATTAGTTATTCTTCCAAAAAAAACACATTCATGTCTTTAAGTACTTCAATCACAGCAATCCAACAATACTCATACAATACTAAACACATACAGTAAGTGGTAATATGTCCCTTCCAGGACCTCGTCTCTTGCTGCTCGTCTCTTGACAAGTATACATAAATACGACCATATAACCCCTATTCTGGCCTCTCTCCACTGGCTTCCAATTAATTTTAGCATTGATTTAAGTTATCGATTTTTGTTTTTAAGGCTTTAAATGGACTGGCACATTTATACCTCTGTGAACTGATACAGTGACACAAGCCAGCAACATCTCTTAAGCCATCAAATCAGTTTTTATTAGAGCTCCCAAGCTTTACAGGCACAAACGCTGGGACAATCAAGCTTTTGCCATAGTGGTCCCTAAACTACTCGCCATGGACCTTGACAGGTTTTAAATCTCTGCTTTAAGACTTGTGTATTTTCCATGGCTTTTAACACTTAGTGGAGCCTGATACTTTCTGATTTTGGCCTTTTCTCACCTGTGTTTAATTGTTTTGCTTTTTGTTTTTTATAATGATTTTATTATTATATTTATGTGAAGTACTTAACAAGACATACTTGAGTAACAAGTACTCAACAAGCTGTTGTTTTTAACGTGCTATATAAATAAATTTTGAATTGAGTTTAGTAAATGCAGTAAGTACTTAAGTACTACACATGAATGTTTATGCCGTACATCACAAAACCAGAGTTTGTAAAGTGATGACTACAAAATAAAAGTAAAATACTACTGAGAATAAGTAGGTCTTGAGATGAGATCTTAAAAGTACAGAGTTTGCTGACCTGAGACTCAGAGGACACTGTTCCATCTATGATCTAGAGACTCGTTTCACCAAAGTCTGCAATATGCAAGCTGCAGTTTTGCAACAACCAGGCCAAAAGAAACATTAAGACTTGATGGAAAAAATGCGTAATCTTAGGGTGATGTACCATGAATCAAACCTCCAGCTTGTGACCTGTGAATGCATCATATACGCATCAAAATATGGAGCCACACATTCCTTTGAAGGAATAGGTATATATAAGGTATATCCTTACTAATACAGTGTCAATATTTGATGATTTTCTGAGACTTGATGATGTGTGGCATTGTTTAGAGGAGCACTGGAAGCCAACAGATGGATATTTTATTGCGCAAAATACAACAGTGATTAGGCAGAGAGCTCCCCTGACTCTCTCGAATGATCTCGTTCCAGTTTGATAGCACATTTGTATATTTATAAAACCATGAATTAATTGGCAGGGCAGAGATTTAATCACATGCGCTCTTTCCCCTGGAGGAAGAAAGGGAAAAGTTACTTTACAAAGAGAAAGGAAGAATGAAGGAGTCAAGAGTTTCCTGATTGCCTGTGTTAAAATAAAACTTCAGGTAGTTAATGGAAAAACTTTTAATCTGTCTGTCATTCACAGAGCACGAGAATGCCAGCTGGGCTAATTACAAGGATTACAGTATTCGTAAAAGTAAAACCAAGCATTAAGTCTTTCATCTTAAATACACAGTGCATTGCATATACTGCATGTACAGTACATTTGCCACGTTTCCCTTGCTAGCGTCACATTAATGGGAGCTACTTTTCTGTCTACATTGTTCTCTATGCTGATCCCACAACAGTCTTAATTATTTCAAAACATTACAGCTCTGGCAGTGAAATTAATATTAATACAAGAGATACTCTCCTCAGCTGAACACTAATTTCCAATCCCCAAATATTCTCCCTCCCTTCTCTGCCTTTATCTCTTTATCGCCATACGCTCCCATTTTCCTCCATTTCTCTTATTTCTGTGACTCAGTGAAATTAAAACTGGAATGGTGGTGGCTTGTTAGCTACATGGCAGCAGCAGCGGGACTCTCTTGAGGTGACACAGAGGGCCCTGGGTGAGCCAGGGAGCCTTTAAAAGCCCATCCAGGCTGCTTTTACTTATTCATCATGCCCCAGTTTGAGATGGGAGATCGGTCTCCTCCATCCTGACAAAGAACACTACACATTTTTTGCTTTTTACTACTGCAGGATGTCATCAATACTTAACACCATGGCCAAGTCTCTATATCAAACATCAGCAGTGACAGGTGGATGATTCTATGATCAGTTGGTTAATTTAGTAAAACTGTAGCATATACAGGCAAACATCCATGTGAACAAAAATGGGAAAAACCATTGTAGACTATAGAGGACATATGTAATATACATTTCATTGTTGCAATAGTGGAAACAAATGTGGTCAATGTTGTAATTGTGCATGAGAAGAAACAAATCCAAAAGTGGCTCAGATTTTGGTACCAAGCTGGCATGTCTTGGTGGAGTTGATGAAGACCTTGTAGATCGAAGCTTGCATCTTTAAATATTTGAAAGCTTTCAAAATTCACTGTGTGGATTGCACACTATCCACCTCCTTTGGTTTGGAAGGTTAAGTCTCTTTCTCTCTGTTTATTACACTAAATGCACTAAAATTTTAAGAACTGGTTGACTTTAAAATTGTTCAAATTATTGATAGAGCAATAAATCAACAATTACCTCATAGTATTCAAGGGCTGTCTAAGAGAGAACAAATATGAATTGAGAGGAATCTGCATATTCAAATATCTAACAGTAATGACCAATGCAAAGTATCATTGTATTACAACAAAAGGTGATAAAAACAGATTTTAAAAAGGGGGTAGGACTAGAAATCAATTTGCTCCAGCTTAGGCTCCAGCTTGGTTTTTATTTATCACTTATTTAATTATGTAGTATGTTATTATCCTTACTCATTTGCAGTGCACCTCCATTCACTATTCTTTTTGTGAATACATATTATATCCATTTACTCTGGTCTAGTGTTGGCTGACAGCACAAGAAAGTATTTTAGGTTTTGTGAATCATGATGTGACAGCTATGTCCAGATGCAAAGCCAGTGTGCTATTTTTTATCAGGCCAATGCCATTCACCCATCCCCTCACACGAGGGAACACAAGGCATCAGTTGGGAAGAGAGAGATGTCCTTGACAATGTGTGGCTGCTTTCAATTAACATCAGAGGCCTGTTATAAATATTCAGATGCGGCACACTGTGGTCCCTTGCTTAGTGAGGCACAAACAGATGCAGCCGAGAATCCTGACTCGACTTGAATCCACACGTGTACACACTACGGGTAACACAAGCAGATCTCCACTATGAAATGTATGTTGTCGGTGTGTCCATTTCTTATAATTACAATCTTTGTTACAGTTGTTACTGGAATTTCTCACATGTCAGCCATATTTTCTGAGAAAGGACTATTGTGTTTGGAGCCCTGCTGACAGACTGAATGACAGATCTGCAGTGAGACGATTGCAACAACTCTGTCATGAGCCCAGACAAAATCTCCATGGTGATCGATGCACAAGCAGCACACCAGGCTTTTCTTCCAATGGCGCAGTATGCTCGGTGAACAAAAACTATTCTAAGCTTGATTCTTGCATGACATGCCCCTCTAAACTTTGAATGAACCTCAGCGTGGACTGCTTTAGTGCAGAGGGTCATAAAGACAGAATAATGTCTCACTGAGACAAACACATAAAGATGGAGTCTCAGTGCTGAGTCTCTGTCTCTCTGCACCTTCTCTATGAGTCCTTACATTCATAATTAAAGTATTAGTCAAGCTTTAACTGGAAGTCTAACAAACAAAAAAACATCTCTGGAAAGTGAGAGATCATGTCTCCCCATCTCCAGGTAATCCTGAAAAGGAATTATAGATGATCTACAAGAACATTCCTATGATTTTAATCTCAGCACTGTCCAGCAGTACGCAAAGCAGAAAACCTCTTCTGGACAACAAGCAGGAACTGTTTAACAATAATATCCACCGATGATTTTCTGAAGCCTTAGATTTCCGTGATCTTGTTTTAAAACATTTGATTCTGGGTGATTTATGAAGGAGCGAACAAAAATTCATTCTGAATCTGGATGCAAAAAAGGTACTCATTTATTTTGGCATTGTTGCCAGAGTTGTTGCCATGAGATAAGGTCTCTTTTTGATCATGCCCTGCCATTTGCCAAATTACTCACAAGTCAATAGGCATAATTCCACGTCCTCTGCACTCTCCTTCCTGAGATGGGGAGGAGATGAAAGCTTTAGAGATGATGGGGAAAAAAGGGTGGTTAAATGTGTCACGCCACAGCTCCTCTCTCCCTCTCTGACACGTTAAATGTTTCATTTATTCAAGTTCAGAGCAAAAACCTGAGCTCTTTTGTTAAAGAAAATCAAACAAGACAGCCAAATGCAGAAATGCATATGATATACACAATGTGGATTCACAGCTTTCTTTGCACTTCAGCATCATCTCAAAAGACACAGACCCTGCTGATGACTGGTTCCATATATATATATGTTTAATGAGCATTCAAATACGACCCAGACCAAAAACTACAAGTGTAAGACAGGCAGAAATGAGCATTAAATGTGGAAAAGCAGCTTATGCAAATGATGTTTAGTAATAACAGCATTCAGGCAGTATTAGAGAGGGGAGAGAGAACGAATGCTGCTAATTGCGAGAGAGCAAGTAGGCAGGCAAATGGGTAGGTGGGTTCACTTCCATGCTGCCATTCAGAAACTAGACTTGATACTGGGGAGCAGGCAGTAGAAGGAATAATAACAAAAAAGACTGTGCAGTACTGTGCATAGCTGCCTGCCATATCTGCAAAGGCTGCAGCTTAGCAGAATGATGTGTATTCCATGGCAATCTCTTTACTGTATATAACTGAGTAGGAGGACAGTGACATTCAGAGAATCTCTGTAACACTCAGTGTAACTGCAAGAGCATGTAATGGTGTCTCAAGCCTCAGGGAAATCTTAGTTAAAACACACACTGCTGGATATTTTAAATTGATACAACGTATTTTTGTATCACAGCCACAACTAACAATTTAAATTTTTCATTTGACTGTTAATTAGCAGTGCAACAGTGAAAGTGTGTGTCACATTCACTTTTTTGTTTAGCATAAACTTGGACTGCAATCTGCTTATTAATTGCTTTGCAAAGCACTAAATTATTAAGGTAAAAGATCTTTAGAAACAAGCAGCTGCTTCAGAAAAAAACTGCTGGCTGCAAGCACTGGTCAAAGCTCAACAGGAACATGGTGGTGCTGGATCTGTAATAATACAGGCAGTCATCTCCTGGGAGTCATTGTGTGCATTGCTCTCCGCGGTCAAATAACAGGCAAGAAATCTGTGGTTATTTCACAGCCTCAAGTACACTCCATGTACCTGTAACACACACTATTCCCTCATGATATGTTCAAAGACTGTCATACCCCCTCGCCACACATACTGATGAATACATTCAGTAATGGTTTCAATGTTATGAAAAACATTCCTGGTCACTGCAATGGTGCTTTATAGGAAATACCTTTAAACTTCCCTCTACCACTCACGTGGCCAGTCTCCAAAGAAGAATACTGCTCTGAATGTAAACAATTACATTTTATTTTAATTCACATTTTATCTTATAGTGTGTATTATACACATCTGTAGGTATTGCTTGCTCTCTGATGGATATTTGACTGATTCCTCCAAACTATAGTACTGTTATATAGTACCAACTTCAGGGCTTTGAGACAAAAATGTTTTCTTGATGTGTTAATTTGTCATCGAACTTCCAAGTGCTGAATCTGGTCTTTGATAATTTATGAAGGGTAAAGCAAAACCTTGTAGATTTTCTAAAAATGTCTTTGTGAAAACACATCTTTTAAACTAAGACTGATGTTACTTTGCGAAGCTTACAATAAAGCATGGTTTAATTTACCAATTGTATGCAATAGAAGCGGCTGAATGTACAGTACATGGGGAGATCTATTGAACATAGTAAAAATGCACTATATATAAAGCTTGATTGGAGTTATGATATTAAAAGTAGTTCAAAAGGAAGGACGACACTTGACAGAGCCATGCAACTCCCCCAGGCTCCAATTACAAGATGTATCAAAATTAATCTCTCAACAGCGGCAAATTTTCAGCAAGTTAAAAAAAAAAGACTTCTTGAGCCTGTTGGCAATTAAAGTAATGAAACTAAGCAAAAAATGTCTTTTGTCATTGCCATCTAAAATGTCATATCACATCTTTATATGACTATACTTTTCACAACAACTGCTAAACAAACATTTTTATGTCGTAAATTTGTCAGCAGACAGCTGACTATTAATACACCCAGCAGACATGGAGCACCATTATGTTTCTAGCCACCAGACAAATCCCCAGCTCCAGTTCTCTCTCTCTCCTTCCAGCTCTGTTTTGGTCTTCAAACAATGCCTGACAGAAATATCTGGCTCTTCAGCTGCTAAAATTTCCATTGCTGTATATTCATCAACTAGCTGCTCAATTAATCTTTTCATCAGCTGCTGCAGCTGGAGATAAAAGTGGCAAGAGCATTCACAGTGAACCAAAACACTAAAGCTGTGGGTCGTAAAACCTAGTGATCAGAAAGACATTAAAATCCCTCATAGAGCTGAGAGGAACAGTTGGTTGATAATTCTCTTCGGGTTTGTTGCTACTAATAGTTATTTTATCCAGCATTAATATAAAATACTGATTAGTGCAGCAACAAATTTATTGACCCACCTATCCATCACAACCTTTGCCTTAATCTGGGGGCGGACCAGCAGGACACCACATTCAAAGAATCCAAAGCTACTCCCATCAATCTCCAGTCAATTTAGTCCACATGTAACTGGCTCTCCTAATATGCTCATCAGCTAGCTTCCAGCTCAGTCACACAATGATTTTTGTTCTTAAAAAACAAACTAACACTCAATTTCCTGTGTTCCTTGCTTCATTCTGCCCGTTTTCCATCTCAGAGAATCACTTTAAAGTGTACTTGAACACAACAAGAAGATGGATGTCAGTGTCTTTTTGATGGGAATCAAGTGGTAAAGCTACAGTATGATGGCAATGTATGTCTGCGTCTTTGTGTCATGTGGAATGAATGTTGTCTCTTTCTGCATACCACTATGTGTGCAGTTGTATAGTAATGGAGGCAGCTGATTGGCAAAATCATGATTGACATGACAGAGAGAGAGAAAAACAAGAGTTCTTCTGACAGACAATAGCAGGGCAGAGTGGAAGTAAAGTGCTGAAGTGATTCAGACTAGAGTCTGCAGGTCAGGGCTAAAGTGGGTTGAGAATGCTGCCGCACCTGGCCCTTATCTGAAGAGCAGATCTACTTGTAGTTCATGTAGCCACTGTTATGTGATGTTTTTGGCTGCCCCTAAGGTCATGTCCATATATGAGATGAGGTGGGAAAACAACACAGCGTGCGCTTGGATTTTCAAAATCATTTTTGTCTAGTACACTGGTACACTTGTTGTTTTTGCTTGTGCCAAGTGCAATACAGTGGGGAGATAATAAAGAACGGTGCATAACTGCAAAAACTGCCTCACCATCTCACTGATGGTGATGGACCCTGCTGCGCTTGCCTTGTTATCCTTACAAATTATCCTGACTATCCTAAGGTGATGCTACATTTCAAACAAAGTTTGTGAACATAGCTGGTTGACTAATGAAGGATGAGGGGTGATGTTTTTGCATTTAAATTATTACATCGATCAGCCTGATGGGGGGATTATGATGAGAAATTAATTTTTTTTTTTAATAAAAAATGCTTTGAAAAGTTTAAGCAAACTTTAATGATCACATCTTTTAAACGTGAAAGCACACGTTAAACATTTAGCTTAAGCCCCTGATCTGGTTTAATACACCAACACAAAACTGTGGTGCCAGTGAACTTGTTAGCAAACAGCTGCCTGTGAACACATTAAACAGGCAAGGAGCAACATTAGCCTTCAGTCGTGTTTCTGGCCACCCAAAAACAACATGCCAATATGTTCACCAGCTAGTCGCCGGTGTTGTCAGGTGTTTGGTGCTGAACAGGTAGCGTGCAGTGGGTTTCAGGGCTTTTTCAGCGAAAAAGAGAAAGGGAGCCAAAACAGTACAACTGCAGTCAATAAAACCAGTGAGTTAAAACACTTTGCAGAGCTAAGGGGAGCTACTACAGAACTGGGTGATAATTCTCTGTGCGTACACGGACATCAAATGAACCCTTTCACAGACACGTAGTCATTTGATGGATTGTTAATATAAAAATATTTATTATACCAGGAAAACTTTGGTTGCAAATTCGGTTTAGCGTCTGTTCATGGTGCCATTTTCTGTGCTGCGTTTTTGATCACAATAAACTTATCACAGTAAAATATTATAGATGTGCAAGAATAAAAGAGGCAGGATGTGTCAGACGTTTGGTCTGTCTTCTGTTGTTTTGTTTCATTCTCTGTTTGTCTTTCTGTTGCACACTCTTCATGAATTAGACTTCTTTAGATGTGAAAGCACACATTAAGAAAACAAACTTCTATATGATGAGCTAATGCCTGTCTGCCAGCATGATTCAGTTGTTCAATTCATACCAGGAAACACACACGTGACTTGGCATCTGTGTTGGCCCAGACTCCCTCTGTCATTTTTTTACATAGTTCTCACGCTTGTTCTCTCTCTCTGTGACCCAGAAGCATTTCTTCCACCCATGGAGACTTCCACAAAAGCTAAAATAAGACCCACTTTTCCATTTCCTATGGAGGAAAGAGAAAAGGGGAGATATGGGAAGGAATGTATCCCTAGAGTGTCATTATAATGGATGACTTAAATGGCATCTTCTGCATTGGAGAAGAAAGAGTACCATCTCCTGTAAAGGACTTGCACTGAATATGCACGATGCATTAAATATACAGTAACACATACAACAAAACAAGAGCCTGGAAACATCTTCCACTACAGGAAATAAGAAATATTTCTTCAAAGATAAACAAATCCCTCGATATCAGCCATGACAGCATCTTGTATCATAAACAACTCATTGTCAGAGTTTATCTAATGCACCAAAGTATCCTAATTCACATCAAGTAGGAAGCTTTTCAACAACAACTTACAGTTTTAAAGGACAGTAAATGTATAAAATCAATTATATGTTTATTATCGAGGTCATAGTTAAAGGTGGTGTTGCACTGGACTACATTATATTCCGAGGCGTTCCTAATATCCTGATCCACAAAAATATACAGACAACGTGGCCAGTCAGTGTAAGTGAACACACAGTGAGGATCAAAGTTACCTTATTACTTGGTACCTGTTAGACGATGATGGCTCAGAATATGAGCTTCACTCATGTCATGTTCGGAAAACACAGGCCACTGTACAAGCCTTGGCCACCCTCAGCTGTCTTATTAATGTCCTCCTCATGTAATATATAACTGCATATATGACAACTGCCCTACAACAGAAAGGTGCCACAGATGGTGGAATAATATTACCTGAATGAACTGAAAAGAAGCATCAAGGTTGCTGTGGCTTTTACTGACAACTGTGAATGTTCCTTGAGGGCTATTTCATGGTGTAACATGACGCTGTTTAAGTGTGTGAGACGACTCTACTCACCCTTTTCTAATGACTAAGACTGCCGTTACAGTCAGTCACTGTCACTTAATATTGACTAACAGAGGAAGAGATTATGAGGAGAAAATTAATTGAGTGAACAAGATGGAGTGAGGAGGAGTAATCACAAAAAGGAAAGATTTTTGGAACTCGTGTTGATTCAGAATGCATGTTTCTTTTTCATTGCTCAATAAGGAATGACTGCTGTTGCCTTAAAAAAACAATTAAGGGAGCGCAACAAGGAAAAAATGGACTGGTGGCACTGTCGCTCTCTCCCTAGCTTTGTGTCTGTGACAGAAATACCAATTATTCATTGCTGGAGAACATTTCTATTCAGTGCTACTGGTATGTGGTCTAATTCTTCTTGGTTGCCTTGGTGACATGCACATCAGGAAGACAACACAGCATCTTACAGGCTTCCAGCCTGTTAAGAGATTTCTTGACATCCATAGAGCTGCTTGCAACAGTGAATCAAAAGGTTTATAAAAATTACATATCCATACCTGCCAACGAGGAGGAACTCCCCAAACACACCCAGTCGCCTCATGGCCATCAGGAGAGCGCGGACAGTCATGCCCTCACAGAAACACACTACTACACGAGCTTTGGGCAGACGTTCCCGTAGTTTCCTCAAAAGGCGATCAAACTGCTTCTCCTCTGCGTTACTGTAGATCTTGTCTGAGTGGGCAATGCATAAACCTTCCTGAGAGGCCAGCTCCTTGAAGGCCTCCATGCCACTCTCCCCATAGTTTCCTATAGGTGATGAAGAAAATAGACTGTTAAGAATTCAACTGAAAAGCATTTTGTCCTTTTGGGAATTCAAATATTTTCCTGGCAAAAGGTATTTTCACTGTCTGGTCATCTTTTTTTCTTAAATTAGCCTTTGTGGATAAGGACAATCTATTGTTACATGCAAAAACACACTGAAATTACTAAATAACATGAATGAACCACACATTTCTAAGTATTGCAAAAATGGACAATCGATGCCATGCTTAAAGCACACCCCACAGCGATTATACAATATGGCAAGCATTGACTGATCTCTGATCCTCTGTTAGTACGTTGACTGGCTGCTGATCACAATCAAAGGCAAAAGGGGTGAAGATATTTATCCTTGTTTAAATACACAACATCCAAATGAAGAGCACTGCAAAGCTGTTTGAACCAACATCTTCTATTTCCATGTGGACTGTATGCTTGACTAATGTCTCACAGTCTGGATTGTTGTCAGAAGGAAAATAAGAGCACCTGGCCATAAAAGTACGGATAATACCCCTAATCAATTGGCTTGATGAAGGGCCAGGTTGAGGAGGGCCTCTACACTGTTTTCCCTTTATATGAGTGATGAAGAGCAGATATGTTATGTGTGCATTGCACAGCTTTATAGAGCAAGAAACACAGAAGCTGAAAAAGCCAATACAGTAATACATTTACTCTGGCACACAGTGAGCCCATGTGTTGGTTTTCCAATAGGCCTTTGATAATATTTCAATTGCCTCATTTCATTCTCCCAAATGGAAATGATGATAACCAGTAATTTTACTCTTTCAATCTAGACTGTGTGACAGGTGGGCGGTGGTGCATTAGTTGACAGCCCATTGACAATGACCATCGAAACCCTGCTTTAAGTATTCCTACCAGACTGATGATAATCAAGACAGGTAATTTATGCAATTTCACAGCCCTAGCTGTTGCTATGGGCAACAGGCTGCATTTATAACTTGTCTAAGGTAGTGGAGAAAGAAAATTCATAAGCATGACCGTTAATATCAAGATAACTAAAGACAAAACAAACAAGTGGATTTAGGCAGGACTCTTCAAAGATTAGGCTAAGGCCTGCATCAGGAAAACTGTGATGTGACGTCTCAGGCTCCAAACATCTCGACTGTTGACCCTTACAGAACTGAACCTACAGTATATTCAGTATAAAGATTTATATTTACAGAATATCAGCATGTAAAGGAAGAAAAAAAAGTTAAGTTCTAATTAGAGCCACAAGTTAGTTCTTTAATTATAAGGAAATATCCTACTTTTACCACTCACACTGTAGCTTACTGTGTTGCTTGCAGTTGAATTCATCTTTCCCCTGACTGGTTTTTCATTACCTTTAAATTATGACCTCAGTCCCAGAGGATCCTCCTGCGGGTATGTTGAAGGTCAAACAGATAACACTACCTAGTCCTGCCCCCAGGTACTACAGCTCCCTAACTCCCTTTCTTCATCTATCTGATAGCAGCCTGTGACAAAGCCCCTCTCCAGCACCTGACTATAACAGGACTTTCCAAAGATGTCTTACACTCCCCATGAGTCCACAGCTCCTCAAGGGTATCCTGGGTAACACAGCCTGTCAGTCATAATTTGGGTGCACATCACTGACTGTGTTTCACTAAGACTTTAATGAAAAGCAATGGACATAATTCACTTCACAATAACTACTCTGTCTACCCAAACCATCTCTTCATTTTACCTTCTGTCTCCACCATGATGCACAAATGAGCAGAAGAGTTCTTAGAAAGAAAATAAGCCCATCAAAGTATGAAATACTGAATACTATTTCTCCCAAGGTTTCCGAGGAAATAAGACATTCATTTCAGTGTATACGTATCTGAAGATATTTTAAATAGTAATGTAATTTTTCATCCCTGTTTCACCTTCCTGACTCAACCATGGAATTAATTTAACATAAATTGTTAATGCTAAAACGGTCCCTCGTGTGCCTGACTAGATACAGACTTTTAAAACCAGTAACTCTGACAAGTCTAGTAACACAGCCAAAAACCTCCAGTTTTGGCTCCACATACTATATTATACAAAAGTGTCAAGTAGGAGTAAAGAGTAGCAGTACACACAAGAAGAGGCCAGTCAGTGTTTACTGAGCATACACTCTACTTGCAGTCCATACCCTAGTGCATGATATTTAAGACATGCATATGCAGCTGTGCATTGATGCATAGGATGTGTGGGAATATGCTTTGCTGAAAGCAAAGGGTGATAGTGACACGGGCAGATATTGTCTGTGGAGAAGCGAAGGAGTGTCTACATATCTCTGACATCCAGTTCCACTTAAAAGACCAACATGGAAGGAAAACGTGAACGTGGGACGTAGGGCTCACAAACCTTCATAGTAAATCAACTTTAAGTCACCCTGTCAAAGACGTGAATAAATAAAGTTTTGCTGAAAATATTGTATAACAAGCCTAAAAAAATTTTTTTTAATTATATCATAAAATCCCACTGCAAATGTATGTATCACTCTTTGACTAAGCCCTCTAAACAATGAGAACACCAGTGATGTCATGGGAAATCAAAAATACCACAACAAACGATGAAGTCACTCGAAACTCATGGTTGTTGGCACTTATTATGGTGGTTTTCCAGTTATAGAGGTCAGTGATGGGGTCTCACCCTCTGTGTGTACTGCAGACACATAGGTCCAGTTGTACCGCTTGACAATATCCAGCATGGCCCGGGCCTGGAGGACGTCAGAGGGCACGACCCTCAGAAAGTACTTGAACAGGCTCTTGTCACTCAGGTCGATGCTAGTCGCAGAGTACGCAATTTGTGGGATATTGAATAACTGCAGCAAGTTCTGAACCTGAATGGCCACAGAACTGGAGCCTGGTCCGATCACTCCAGCGATGGGTTTCTTAGAGGGTGGAGGCTGGTTGGATGAGGTGCCATCCATACACCACTTGGACCCATCCTTATCATCCCTTATGGAAATGAGGGAGTCCCGGATGAACTCGATGCTCTGCTCCAGGGCCACAGAAGAGTGCCAGCATGAGTCCCGGATCTCACAACCCAGGCTGATGTTAGGGAGCAGGTTTGGGTCGGAGTTAATCCGGTCCAGCGTATGGAACATGGCCTCTACCCTTTGGATCCCATACTGCTCACGGACGTCCCCGCACTTCCGTTCAGCCACTTTCTCTGCAGATGGCTGGTGGTGGACGGAGAAGAGCGCCCCGATGATTACGTCTCCGTTCATACGAGCCACAAGGCGGGGCGCGGCGCGAGGTACCACTGACCTCTCATAGAGGCCGCTGATTTGGGACAGTACGAGGACGCGGGAGAAAAACGTGGGAAGACACAAGAGAGCGATGACACCCATCTTTACGCGTGCCATATTGTGCCACATCACGTGAGCTGTGCCACCTGTGCAGGCATACTATCTGCTGTCAGTCTGTACATCCACATTTAACCCAGCGACCATGAGTGTCCCTGGTACCTGGAGCATATCCGCGCACACCTGCAGAAAAAAAGAGACAAACTGCTGTGACATGTGAGCCAGGAAAACGAGGACAAAGGTTTATGTAGGAATAGTTGACAAATCACGCATGCTCCTTTCCATCAACGCCCTGGTTTACATTCCTACAGCTCGTAACAGTCCTCATGCCTCCCTTATCAGCTACCATCGAGGTGCCTCGGAGTAAGGCACGCAACTGATTAATAGACAGTAGTGGCTGAATAGGACTGCTGTCCAGTGGGAATTGCCCAACCAAGCAGGTGGTTAGCTCTTTAGGGAGCAGCCAAGTACTTGAACCGGGTTCCTCAAACATCCGTGTTGTATTACAAAACCACCAGTACTCTTGGTGTCGGGGGAGATCGACTGTCCTGTGTTTTCTGTCCATTGAGAAAATGGGTTTCAGCACCACGGACAGCGTGCTTTCCAAACACATTACAAAGACGTCTGTGGGACTGTTGCCTGGGCTCGTTAGCCCCTCACACACACATTCTTCATGATTTGACTCGGCGCGTTTCCAAAAAAAGCCCCCAAACAAACATCATTCCACAGTCGACTCCTATATGAATATAAATAGCATGAGATCCTAGACTGTTTTTGCATTAAACGTACCGTACTTACTAGGTTATCTGTCGTGCAGCCTAAGTTATCGGTAAATAATAAAAATACACGAACTAAGCTGATAAACGGAAGCATAACAACAACGGTCTCATCTTAATAACCTATATTAACCTATATCTGTCTCATGCAGTGTCCTATTTAGGCCTACACTATACATATACAGTACTAAGCTTCCTTTTCTGTGTCTATTGCATTAAAACTTACCTGACTCCAGGAGCGTGCCTTCGTCCGTCTTCTGCAGCGCGTGGTCCTCGGCTGTGTGACTGGAGTTTCTCTCTCTCTCTCTCTCCCTCTTTCTCTCTCTCCCTCTCTCTCTCTCATCTCGAAACGTGAAAATGAAGAGCCCCCGCATCCATTGGCTTTTCTACAGTATTTACCTCTTGTCCCTGCCAGTGTTTAGAAATATGTATTATGAGAGTAAGACCTGCACAGCTAAACTCGATATGTTGTATAATGTCATAATAGGCTAATTATAAAATCACTTGGGTGAATTATTTGAGCTTGCTATTTGTCCAAGATAGATGAATGACTACCTACGTTAGTTTATCACAGTAACGTCGCATGTACTGCGTTTTCTTTCATCATGCAGATACAACCAGGTTGGAAATGTTTGGTGGACATGTGGCCTATAGCCTATATACACACACATT